>NC_079189.1:400336234-400642857 GCF_029499605.1 Hyla sarda
AGGTAGGTTCACATGTGCCATATTTTTCTGCGTATTTGCTGCTGCGTATTTGCCTACCCATTGAAGTCAATGGGTAGAAGAATTAGCTGCTGAAAATATGCAGCAAAATATGTGTGACCGTAGCTATTATCTGTTTTTCACATATTACATTTTTTTGCCTATAGCTTTTTAATGCTTCTTCACTGCCCTCCTGTTTTAGTAGCTCAAATGTTTTTTGTTTTTTTTTGTCATTTATTGCTTACTTTACATTTTTATTCTTTCACATTGGTATTCTCATGATCCTAATCCTTTTATTCCAGTAAAGTACATACCACTCACTGTAAGATTTTAAGATATTTTTAAATATCTCCAATTTAGTTTCTTTACTTTTGTTTTTGATCACATTATCCCTATTTATAATGTTAAGGGTCTCTCTGAGCTGACCAAACTTTGCCTTTCGAAACATTGTTGTTCTTGTGGTTCCTCAAAGGGTTCTCTTATTGAAGGTTCTTATTGAAGGGTTCTCTTATTTCCTAGGTGCTCCCTGACCTGCACATTAGTTAAGGACCATTAGCTCAGGACCATCTTCTGCAGGATGCACATCATGGCGTGATGTCAACACATGTGGACTGAAGGATAAGCCTGTGCCGTTTCTCTGCCCAGTCAACCTGCTCTGCCTCAACCCAGAGTACTTCACCTATCCCCCCTCCCTTCTATGTCCAGTCTTGTCCTGTCTTGTAGCCATGTCTAGTCTTTGTCATGGACTTTTTTGTTGAGCGCTTCTGTATACATTTGTCCTGCATGAGTGTTCTTTGATCACACAGCTTACTTGTATTCTTTGTATTCTTTAATGGTAACATGAAAAGCTGGGATAAAAACTAAAGGTTAATTAAAAAGATGTTTTTAAAAATAAACAATTATCTTAATTTTGCCCCTGCCATGCTGACACCCTATGGTTAAAAATGATTGTTACATTCATTCACTTATATGTATACTTACCTAACATGTACTATGCTGACATCTAATGAAGAAAAAGTGTCAATACACCCTTTTACTCTCTACCTATCCACTGCATATAGAAAGGTTATGTAAGGCCATTAATTGCTGGATCTACAGTTATATTAAGCTTTCCTTATAATAATAATATTATAATATTAACTTATTTACTTATTAACATACCTCATTAATTCTCACCAATCTGAGTACATGTTTATATATATTAATTTGTTTTACTTTACAGTTGGAAACCTATGAATCTGTGTGTATAAATATATATATATATATATATATATATATATATATATATATGTGCGAATGTGTCATTATGTATATTGTGAAGACTCCCCACCCTAATATGACTCTTGACATTTTAGATCTAAGTTTGTTATATAAATGTGCAATCCTTGCTATACTAAATAAACTTAAAGGAACTAGGTGACAATTCCATTCCTCGGCTCTTCCCACTTTAACCTGGACAGATCTTTAGCTGGAATAAAGTGGGTACCACTGACTCAATGATACTTACTAGGCTTATTGTGGGTGTTCTGCCTTATTACACAACGTATCAAGATTATAATACATTAAAGAAGATACTGTGTATATTATAATACATTTCAGGTAGTGTTGAGCGCGAATATTTGAATTGCTAATTTTAATTACACTTCGCAATTTCGCAAATATTTATAATATAGCGATATATATTGGTTATGACTCTTTTACTATTTTTTTCCACAGTACACATCAGAATGATGTGTACTGTGTAAATAAAAAGTGATCATCCTTCCCTGCTTCCAGCTTGTGGTCCAAAGAAGGCTCCAATATTATTTACTGTGTGAGGCGGTGTGAAGCGCGAATATTTCGTAAATACATTTCAGGAGGCACTGTGTATATTATAATCAGATATGGTTCATTGTTATCGCTCCAACCTGTTCCATTGGATTCTTGTGATAATTCCACAGGTAATATGACGTTGATGACCATAGGGCCTCAGTCTTGAAAAGATTACATCGATTTTTTTAAATAAAAATTTTAGATTTATATTAGATTCCTAAATTTATGTCCCAGCATTTACTTTAAACTAATACTGTATGACCACAAAACCCAATCTAACAGGGAGTCACATGGCAGCACAATGACAGAGCCAAGAGGTGGCAGCAGCATGAGGAGAACATAATCTGGCAGAATGACACAGCCTGGAATTGGTGGCAGCAAGAGGAGACCATATATTGGCTGAATGACACAGCCTGGAGTTGGTGGCAGTATGAGGAGACCATAGGGCCTCACAATCCCTAAGATTAAAAGATTAATTTTCACATTTAAATTGAAGATTTATGGAAGCTAGTGCTACCATAATTTTTTTTAGGTAATATCCCATTACCAGCAGCATCAGTAAACCAAATAGTGGCATAATGACACAGCCTGGAGCTGGCGGCAGCATAAGGAGACAATAGGGCTTCACAATTCCTAAGATTGAAAGATGAATTTTCAAATTTAAATTTTAGGTAATGTCCCAGGCCCAGCAGCATGAGGAAACCATATAGTGGCTGAATGGCACAGCCTGGAGGTGGCGGAAGCATGAGTAGACCATATAGTGGCTGAATGACACAGCCTGGAGTTGGCAACAACATGAGGAGACCATATAGTGGCTGAATGGCACAGACTGGAGTTGGCGGCAGCATGAGTAGAACATATAGTGGCTGAATGGCACAGCCTGGAGTTTGCGGCAGATATGGATACTATATAGTGGCTGAATGGCACAGCCTGGAGGTGGCGGCAGCATGAGTAGAACATATAGTGGCTTAATGACACAGCGCAGAGATGGCAACAACATGAGGAGACCATATAGGGGCTAAATGACAAAGCATGGAGGTGGCAGAAGCATGAGAAGACCATGGATGGCAAAGCCTGGAGTGGGTGGCAGCATGAGTAGAACATATAGTGGCTGAATGGCACAGCCTTTAGTTGGCAGCAGCATGAGAACATATAGTGGCTTAATGACACAGCGAGGAGGTGGCGGCAGCATGAGGAGACCATATAGTGGCTAAATGGCACAGCCTGGAGTTGGCGGCAGCATGAGGAGAACATACAGTGGCTGAATGGCCCAACCTGAAGTTGGCGGCAGCATGAGGAGAACATATAGTGACTGAATGGCCCAGCCTGGAGGTGGCGGCAGCATGAGTAGAACATACAGTGGCTGAATGACACAGCATGGAGGTGGCGGAAGCATGAGGAGACCATATAGTGGCTTAATAGCACAGCCTGGAGTTGGAGGCAGCATGAGTAGAACATATAGTGGCTGAATGGCACAGCCTGGAGGTGGCAGAAGCATGAGGAGACCATATAGTCCCTGAATGACGCAGCCTGGAGTAGGCAGCAGTATGAGGAGTACATATAGTGGAAGAATGAGACAAGCCTGGAGTGGGCAGCAGCAGCATCAGGAGTTCTGAAAGTGACCCAGTGACAGAGTGGTGCGGTGGGTGGTAATACCAGTACCCGGTGACAAAGGTGGGTGAAAAAAGGTCTAATGTGGAGGAATGTTTGTAACTGGGGAGCAGCGCCTTAAATCTGTTTGACACTATCCATATTTGAGAAGTGTTGGTGGGGCACCATGGTCAATCTACTCTGATGCATCAGGCATTGGTTGGTGAACATCCTGGCTGATCCATGCCTGATTCATCTTCACATGGACCGACACGTTCTCCTTGGGGTGACTATGGCCAACGCCACACTAGACACCCGCTCTGATGGCACAATACTGCAGGACAGCCTTTCCAGGGCAAACCCTGCTAGTTGCGGCCACAAATCAAGTTTGGCTGCCCAGAAGTCCAGCGGATCTTCAAGGTGTGATGGCATGGTCATGTCAAGGTATGCCACCACCTGCTGGTTCTGGTCCTGCTCCAGGTCTACCTGCTGCTGATGAGTTGCTTCACTATGCGGGTGAAGAAAGCTACTCATCAGCGACTGTAGACTCAGGCTGCTGCTGATGGAGCTGGTACTGCTCCTGCCACTCCACCCCTCCCAAGCAGCCATGGCAGTGGAAGGTAAACACAGAGGGCCCCCCGAGTCAGACCTGCGAGAGAATGGATGATGGCGCCGATAGGCCTCGGCCAACTGACTACATAGTATGTCTCTGTAGTAGGTCAGTTTGTCCTCCCTCTCAGTGGGTGTAAAAAAGGCCCCCAGGAGGCACTGTGTATATTATAATACATTTCAGGAGGCACTGTGTATATTATAATACATTTCAGGAGGCACTGTGTATATTATAATACATTTCAGGAGGCACTGTGTCTGTTAAAATGCATTTCAGGAGGCACTGTGTATATTATAATACATTTCAGGAGGCAATGTGTATATTATCATACATTTCAGGAGGCACTGTGTATATTATAATACATTTCAGGAGGCACTGTGTATATTATAATACATTTCAGGAGGCACTGTGTCTGTTAAAATGCATTTCAGGAGGCACTGTGTGTATATTATAAGGGTACGTTCCCACACGGCATATTTTGCTGCGTATTTGCTGCGTATTTGGTGCTGCGTATTTTCCTACCCATTGACTTCAACAGAGAAAATAAAATATGCAGCAGCAAATACGCAGCAAATACGCTGTGTGGGAATGTACCCTAATACATTTCCGGAGGCACTGTGTATATTATAATACATTTCAGGAGGCACTGTGTATATTACAATACATTTCAGGAGGCACTGTGTATAATATAATACATTTCAGGAGGCACTGTGTATATTATAATACATTTCAGGAGGCACTGTGTGTATATTATAATACATTTCAGGAGGCACTGTGTGTATATTATAATACATTTCAGGAGCCACTGTGTGTATATTATAATACATTTCAGGAGGCACTGTGTATATTATAACACATTTCAGGAGGCACTGTGTATATTATAATACATTTCAGGAGGCACTGTGTATATTATAACACATTTCAGGAGGCACTGTGTATATTATAACACATTTCAGGAGGCACTGTGTATATTATAACACATTTCAGGAGGCACTGTGTATATTTTAATACATTTCAGGAGGCACTGTATATATTATAACACATTTCAGGAGGCACTGTGTATATTACAATACATTTCAGGAGGCACTGTGTATAATATAATACATTTCAGGAGGCACTGTGTATATTATAACACATTTCAGGAGGCACTGTGTATATTACAATACATTTCAGGAGGCACTGTGTATAATATAATACATTTCAGGAGGCACTGTGTATATTATAATACATTTCAGGAGGCACTGTGTATAATATAATACATTTCAGGAGGCACTGTGTGTATATTATAATACATTTCAGGAGGCACTGTGTGTATATTATAATACATTTCAGGAGCCACTGTGTGTATATTATAATACATTTCAGGAGGCACTGTGTATATTATAACACATTTCAGGAGGCACTGTGTATATTATAATACATTTCAGGAGGCACTGTGTATATTATAACACATTTCAGGAGGCACTGTGTATATTATAACACATTTCAGGAGGCACTGTGTATATTATAATACATTTCAGGAGGCACTGTGTCTGTTAAAATGCATTTCAGGAGGCACTGTGTATATTATAATACATTTCAGGAGGCAATGTGTATATTATCATACATTTCAGGAGGCACTGTGTATATTATAATACATTTCAGGAGGCACTGTGTATATTATAATACATTTCAGGAGGCACTGTGTCTGTTAAAATGCATTTCAGGAGGCACTGTGTGTATATTATAAGGGTACGTTCCCACACGGCATATTTTGCTGCGTATTTGCTGCGTATTTGGTGCTGCGTATTTTCCTACCCATTGACTTCAACAGAGAAAATAAAATATGCAGCAGCAAATACGCAGCAAATACGCTGTGTGGGAATGTACCCTAATACATTTCCGGAGGCACTGTGTATATTATAATACATTTCAGGAGGCACTGTGTATATTACAATACATTTCAGGAGGCACTGTGTATAATATAATACATTTCAGGAGGCACTGTGTATATTATAATACATTTCAGGAGGCACTGTGTGTATATTATAATACATTTCAGGAGGCACTGTGTGTATATTATAATACATTTCAGGAGCCACTGTGTGTATATTATAATACATTTCAGGAGGCACTGTGTATATTATAACACATTTCAGGAGGCACTGTGTATATTATAATACATTTCAGGAGGCACTGTGTATATTATAACACATTTCAGGAGGCACTGTGTATATTATAACACATTTCAGGAGGCACTGTGTATATTATAACACATTTCAGGAGGCACTGTGTATATTTTAATACATTTCAGGAGGCACTGTATATATTATAACACATTTCAGGAGGCACTGTGTATATTACAATACATTTCAGGAGGCACTGTGTATAATATAATACATTTCAGGAGGCACTGTGTATATTATAACACATTTCAGGAGGCACTGTGTATATTACAATACATTTCAGGAGGCACTGTGTATAATATAATACATTTCAGGAGGCACTGTGTATATTATAATACATTTCAGGAGGCACTGTGTATAATATAATACATTTCAGGAGGCACTGTGTGTATATTATAATACATTTCAGGAGGCACTGTGTGTATATTATAATACATTTCAGGAGCCACTGTGTGTATATTATAATACATTTCAGGAGGCACTGTGTATATTATAACACATTTCAGGAGGCACTGTGTATATTATAATACATTTCAGGAGGCACTGTGTATATTATAACACATTTCAGGAGGCACTGTGTATATTATAACACATTTCAGGAGGCACTGTGTATATTATAACACATTTCAGGAGGCACTGTGTATATTTTAATACATTTCAGGAGGCACTGTGTATATTATAACACATTTCAGGAGGCACTGTGTATATTATAACACATTTCAGGAGGCACTGTGTATATTATAATACATTTCAGGAGGCACTGTGTATATTATAACACATTTCAGTAGGCACTGTGTATATTACAATACATTTCAGGAGACACTGTGTGTATATTATAACACATTTCAGGAGGCACTGTGTATATTATAACACATTTCAGGAGGCACTGTGTATATTATAATACATTTCAGGAGGCACTGTGTATATTATAACACATATCAGGAGGCATTGTGTATATTATAATACATTTCAGGAGGTACTGTGTATATTATAATACATTTCAGGAGGCACTGTGTATATTATAATACATTTCAGGAGGTACTGTGTATATTATAATACATTTCAGGAGACACTGTGTATATTATAATACATGTCAGGAGGCACTGTGTATATTATAACACATTTCAGGAGGCACTGTGTATATTACAATACATTTCAGGAGGCACTATGTATATTATAATACTGTATAATAAGACAAGTGTCTATAATATGAAAGGCCTATCGCATATACCATATATATATATATATATATATATATATATATATATATATATATATATATATAAAGTATGGAGCTTAAATAGCTCCCATAATGATTAGATAGTGTCTACTTATCAAAAGTACAAGTACATTATTATTTTTCCGACCATAATATGCTTGAATGGGGAGGCCAGTCAAAATAATGAAAGTGGTGAAAAATGAATTATAATGAGCTATTATTGTTAGCTGGCGTAAATGTAATACAGTGCAATATTAAAATCACAAGTTTGCCAGCAAATGCATAATGTAAACTGAGATAGTGTTAGTGAATATATCCAGGCACAATAAAGAAACCTATTAAAGAAAAAAATCTAAAAAACTTCAAAAACTACAAAATATTAATAAATAGAAAAATATATACGAATGAGTAAAGATGAAATAAATGATAATATTCAAAAGAGGGATTTTTCATTGGAAAAAGATAGACCAACTAATATATGTACATCAAATCATTCCGATAATTTAAGCCATTAGGTGCACGAGAGTCTGGGAATAAAATCCAGAAGGCCTCTCAAGAGTGCACCAGACGTGACCGGTCTCCTCCTCTGCGAGGTTGGTGAACTTGTTCTATGCCACATATGATTATGTCTGAACAGTCTCCCTCATGGACTTCTCGGATGTTTACTTAATCCAGATGACATAATGGCACTATTGAATGAATGAATAGGTAAGCCTGCTCTCAGGTGCTCAGCTATGCGGGTTTTCAATTTTCTGATTGTACGGCCCACATACTGGAGATGTCATTTTTGACAAGTAGCCAAATATATTATGTGACTGGAGGTGCAATTAATGAATGATTTTATCGGGAAGGTGGAATGATTAACAGCAGGGGTGAATGTTCGTGTATTAGTAACCAGAGTACACATGGGACAGCGGGACTGATTACATTTGTGAAAACCAGTGGTGGATTTAGGTGAGTCTCTGTATTCACTGGGAGATCATTGATTTCTGAGGGACCTGGATCTTCTGACTACAAATCTGACTCCCGTCTGAAGATTTTTTTTAGTTTTTAAAGTTTTTCTGATTTTTAGATTTTTTCTTTAATAGGTTTCTTTCTTGTGCCTTGATTAAATTCACAAACACTATCTCAGTTTACATTATGTGTTTGCTGGCGAACTTGTGATTTTAATATTGCACTGTATTACATTTACGCCAGCTAACAATAATAGTTCATTATAATTAATAAATTATTACTTTCATTATTTTGACTGGCCTCACCTTTCAAGCATATTATGGTCGGAAAAATAATAATGTACTTGTACTATTGATAAGTAGACACCATCTAATCATTATGGGAGCTATTTAAGCTCCATACTTTATATATGGTATATGCCATAGGACTTTCATATTATAGACACTTGTCTTGTTATACTTTATAGGTGCTTTCGTCTTATACCTTTGTTTTGTATTATGGAGTATGTGGGTTGGTTACGAGTATCATATACATATATATTGTTCCTTTATATATACCGTTTTGCCCCATATTCTATAGAACCATGAAACCAATGTGGTTAAGTTATATGTGTTGCATTTAATTTCAAATTTTTTTGTCTAATTTTGTAACACTATTCCTATTCATTGGCATATGTGATTGCAATTGCAATCTCGACTCTCCGTTGATATCATGTTCACATTTTGCGTTCTTCTGAAATTGGTTACTTAGGTGAATCTATCTCCATTACGGGTTTTCAACCCAGTCCAGTACATACCTTATCGAAAGTTTTCACCTACTCCTCCACCGATCTGTTGTCACACGCCAGTCTGTCTGGATGGGAGGTTCCTGGTCATTACCACATGCAGTATTGATATATAAGCAAGCACTGTCTTCCTCATAACTTGCCATGATTAAGAGCTTGATATAAGCTCGAAACGCGATGGCGTGTTTTTTTTTATCCATGGATTCTCCGTGTTTTTAATGTAACTATTAAAGCTTGATTATAAACTGGTGCCGGAAAGTTAAACAGATTTGTAAATGACTTCTATTTAAAAATCTTAATCCTTCCAGTACTTATCATCTACTGATGTTCCACAGGAAGTTCTTTTCTTTTTGAATTTCTTTTCTGTCTGACCACAGTGCTCTCTGCTGACACCTCTGTCCATGTCTTGAACTGTCTTGAGCAGCAGAGGTTATCTATGGGGATTTTCTCCTGCTCTGGACATTTCCTGAAATAGACAGGGGTGTCAGCAGAAATCACTGTGGTCAGACAGAAAAGAAATTCAAAAAGAAAATAACTTCCGTCTTAGTATACAGCAGCTGATAAGTACTAGAAGGGTTAAGACTTTTTAATAGAAGTCATTTACAAATCTGTTTAACTTTCTGGCAGCAGTTGATTAAAAAATTTTTTTTTTCCACTGGAGTACTCCTTTAAAGGAAAACTGTCAGCTTTCTCCCCACCGCACTAACAAGCGGTACTGGCTGGTAGTGCGGGGTGCACTGATCAGTTTGATGCTTACCGTGACTGGATCCACCGCGCCGTTCGGCCCTAATCTTCTATTTTCGGGATGCGCTAATGAGGTACTAACTTGCACCGGCCGGGCTAACTGGCACTGACATCAGTCCCACTGGCCTCAGCGCTGCCCAGCTCATCAATATTCCTCCCCTCTCTTTTCAATACAGAGCGGGGAGAAGAGGGAGAGGCGGAGGGAGGGGATGAATAATGATGAGCTGGGCGGCGTTGCGGCAGGCGGCACTTACGTCAGAGTGCCAGTTAGCCCGGCATTAGCATATCCCCAAAATAGAAAATTAGGGCCGAACGGCGTGGCGGATCAGAGCACGGTAAGGATCAAACTGATCAGCGTCCCCTGCATTACCAGCCAGTACCGCTGGTTAGTGCAGAGGGAGAAGGCTGACAGTTTTCCTTTAAGTTGTCTTAAGTGCATTACTTTTTGCCTTACATATTTGGAGTGGATCAACCCTTTTTTTGTGATTTCATGGTCCCCCTGTTTCAACATTCCTCCTGTCTCTGGATGACTGTTGTCTGGAGCCTTTCCCAGGATCCTGTTCAGCTGGAGACAACATCTGATAACTTGGCATCACGGGCACGATAAAGAAAAGTAAAAACGGGGCGTGGCCTGGACGCGCTGGAGATGAGTCGCACCTAATGTGAGCTCCGTACAGGACAGGGATTTAAGGGCTTTATTCACCTGCTATGGGAGGCAATAAGTGGGGAAAGAAGAAGAAAACGACTCCTAACAACTCTGAGACCCTCCAGACGGACATTGCGAATTACTTTCAGCGCCCGTTTGCTCAGGCGGTTCAGCTACGGACTCCGGCCTTGCTCCCGCCAGCGCTGCAAGACGCCGCTCTCACAGTACAGCCGACTCCTCCTCCTCCTGCCTCGCAAGACATAATGGCTGCTGCTCTGAACTCCCGGGCTGACGGAGCTGCGCACGACTACACTCAGCCACCCATCCAGTCTAAGACTACTGGAGATATCTCTGAAGGAGATTGCATGCTGCAACCTCGATCACACCATGTCTCGGAAGTAACCGCGACCATGAGCACCGCGGGTATCCAGGGGCGCGTGACCTCCTCTCCGTCGCCGACACCTGCGGCGGGGACTAGAGGCCCCCCTGATCCTGCTCCTCCATCCTCCACACCGCTGGACCCAGTGACAGCATATGAAGATTTAGGCCGGGGGAGATCGTCCTCCTCCCTGCTTGTTCCACCCATGGTAGGGAGTGGAGGCCCCCCTGACCCTTCATGCAAGCTCCATCTGCAGACAGCGACCGGGACACCACGGTATGTCACAGCACAAGGGACTACAACCCCCTCCCCCCTACCTATCTCACCTATGACAGTGACTGGGAGCCCCTCTGCTACATCTAACTCTATCTCTGCTGTACCTAACTCCCTGATCACGGCCGACCCTTGTGCTCACCCTCCCTCCTCTTCAGGGCCCTGCGCCTATAACACTACCATGCAGGTGGAGCGCCCACCATCCCATCTCTTCCATATTGATCGAGGGAACGCCCTGCCTTCTCCTCCTGCCTGTCCAAGTCACATAGGCCTCCACCCTGTGTCTGATGAGACCTCCTGTGCACAGGCTGCTGTGATGCCTCCCCTGGAGAAAAGAGAGAGAGACACTATATGCCGCATTTCTCCCAAAACTACTGCTAAGTTACAGTGCTCTCCTGCTCCCCTGAACCCTCCATCACTTGTCTCTCCGCAGCCGGTCCCAGATCCACCTCCTCAGGACGTCACAGATTGGTCTGTTGCCATGGACTCGGGTTCTGAAGGCGACCCTGAAAACTCTAATGTGGACAGCGACTCACCGGAATATTGGAGTGCCAGCCCACCGGCGAAAAAGACTATTTTCAGAACACCACTTAAACAATCGGCTAGTGCTTCATTTAGGTCTGATCACTCCTCCTCTGATGACACCCTGACAGACTCTAAACGCCCCGTACGGCGTTCTCAAACGGCAGCCTTTGCTTCCTCCCTTACCCCGCCTCAGCCAACATCTAATCTACCTACACCCGAAGCTGCGGCAACTACATTGCAGAAGTTCCCAGAACTTCAGGCTTTACTCGCCCTGCTACCTACTAAACTGGACTTGCAATCACTATCCTCTGACCTCAAAGCTGCCAGGAGATAGGACCTTAAACCTGTAAAAGCGGAGGTCGCACAGCTAAATGATCGTGTACAGAACCTTGAAGAATTCCGCACGTCAATTACCTCACAGGTCCACGCCTTGAGAGACTCGATGACTACCCTACAATCACAACAACTGCAGGATATGGAGCATTTGGATGATTTGGACAACAGGAATCGGAGGAACAATATACGGGTCAAAGGCCTTCCAGAATCAGTCCTGCCTACAGACATCCCTGCTACCTTACAAAGACTTTTTAATGAGATACTCCAGAAACCCCAGGACACCCCGCTAGAACTGGATAGAGCCCATCGTGCATTAAAAGCTAGACATCCTGACCCTAAAAAGCCACGTGATATCATCTGCAGAGTCCACCACTACCTAGTGAAAGATGAAATTATGAGAAAAGCAAGGGATCTCAAAAATATATCCTACAATGGCTCTCCAGTGTTTCTGTACCCAGATCTGTCATTGCGCACACTCAGATTGAGAACTGCCCTGAAGCCTCTTCTTCATCTGCTGCAAAATGCCCGAATTGTCTATAGATGGAGCTTCCCTTTCTGCCTTCACGCCAAGCATGGCGCCACCTCAGCTTCGCTCAGACGCCCTGAGGACCTACAACCCTTTCTTCAGACTTTCAAATTACCCCGGGTGCCGCTCCCTGACTGGGAACAATTGTTTCATCCTCCACACCCGACTCCCATGATGACACCTGCTCAGCGTCCTCGATCTGGAGATACCGGACGCACCCAGGAACCTGTACCACGTCCTCCTGCTGGCCGCTGCAAGACCTGAGATGACTCAATGTGATCTGTCCTCCCTACCCAGAGAAGCTATCCTGCTCCTTGATCTCCTGTCTCATCTTCTGACCTGATACCGCAGTGTTTTGCTGGATCTGGGATTACATCCCACATTGCTAATTACCGGTTGTATGCCTTTTCATAATTTTGCTGTTGGCCATTTACTGTTTATCTCTCTTCTGTGCTTCCGATATCTTCTCCCCATTGTACTTAGTCTACTCAGCTACATCTGCCTCCCTCATTTTTATTATTGGCCAGTCTCTCGACTGCCTCTGACTTGTTTTTGCCCTCACGTATTAATGCTGGGTCCCAATGCCCCATGATTGGGCCTCGGCTTCACATAGCTTTCCATCCCTGCCCTGTACCTACCCTCTCACAAGACTTCTGATCCTTTATTCATGTCTGGTACTCCTACCACGTTTTCCCCCACTAGCTTGATGACTAGGCTGGTCCTAATCCTGATACTGACCCTTATGGTCGACTCTTCTAGTCCCCTTGCAGCCACTCACTTGTGGCGGCTACTCTCTCTTTTCTTCCATCTCCTTTACCTATTCTCACTTCCTCCCCTCTTGCTTTTCTTTTACAGGTTTGTCGGCCTCTCCATTCACGCATCGCACGACCTGGGATTCCTTCTCCTCCGTGGCTCCACTGGTAAGTGGACCATAACACATTCCTTCACTCATGGCGACTACCATTAAACTAGCCTCCCTTAATGTCAAGGGATTTAATACCCCAGAGAAACGAGCTAAAATTCTCTACTCTTTTCACAAACAGAGAGTACAGATCTTATCCCTTCAGGAGACCCACTTTAAAGCGGGTCATCTACCCTCCATTTCCTTAAAATATTACTCGCACTGGATACATAGTGTCAACCAGGACTCCAGAACCAAAGGTGTCTCTTTAGCTTTCCATAGATCGCTGCCGATCACGGTTACAGCAACACAAAAAGATCCTCAGGCCCGCTATGTATTTGCTAATTGTACTGTGGCTGGCCAACCGCTCACAATTGCATCGCTTTATGCTCCTAACCATAATCAGATTTCTTTCCTTCTCGGGGTCTTAGACGCCTTAGCATCCTTTTCCACTGGCCCGATACTCCTTGGTGGGGACTTTAATCTCCCCCTATTCCCAAGGGTAGATACATCCACTGGCTCCTCCCTCCTCTCACATAGCGGGCTCAGGGCCTTGAGAAGGAAACTTCACTCTATGCAACTCAGCGACACGTGGCGTTCTCTACACCCACAGGGCAGAGACTATACGTTTTACTCCCACCCACGTCAGATGTACAGTAGACTAGATTACATTTTCTGTCCACACCATCTCCTCCCGTCCATTTCCAATGATCAGATAGGTACAATTACCCTCTCCGACCATGCACCGGTGTTCTGCTCGCTGACCCTTCCTGCTTTCTCCAAGCCTCATTCTACTTGGAGGTTGAATGATTCTCTCCTCCGTGACTCTCTATGTTTGCAAGATCTTAAATCTGCTATATCTCTTTTTCAACAAGACCATATCTCGGACCCCTCCTCCCCCATGATCAAATGGGAAGCATTAAAATGTGTACTTAGAGGTGTTCTGATGCAGCATGGGGCCCGGTTGAAGAGGGAACGGTCAGCCAAGTTTCAGACCCTGCATTCTAGACTTTTCGCGCTTGAATCCCTACATAAACAGTCTCAATTAGACAGCACATTCCGGGAACTAGTCCGCACTCGTGGGGAACTTTTGGAACTTCTCTCTTCCCAACATAGATATTACTCACAGCTGACTGGGAGACGCTACTACGAGTGGGGTAACAAGACAGGGAAACTGCTTGCTCAGGCCCTGAAAGCTCGTAAATCCGCTCTGTTTATCCCGACTATCAAAAACCGCACGGGCTCACTCTGCTCCCTCACCCCTGAAATTTTGGAGGTTTTTAGGCAATACTACCATGACCTTTATAATCTTCCGAAACCTGATAGCGCCCCTCCCCAGACTTCTGAGACTATCTCCTTATCCCAATATCTAAACTCCACAGCTCTACCTCGCTTATCTGACTCAGTAGTTCAGGATCTGGAGGGACTGTTTACAGCGGATGAGCTAGATTCCGTTATCTCCTCTATGTCATCGGGGAAGAGTCCGGGGCCGGATGGCTACACGGCTACCTTTTATAAAGCTCTCCGCTCTGAACTGTCCACTCCCTTGCTTGAAGCTTTCAATAATATCTCCCAAGACTCTCCCCCTCCTCCTGATTTCCTACAGGTCTTTATCACCGTGATACCAAAGGAAAATAAGGATCCCCTCCTCTGTCCCAGTTACCGCCCAATCTCCCTCATCAACACTGACGCCAAACTCTTTACTAAGCTGATAGCCAATAGACTGGCGGTGCACATGCCCCTCCTGGTTCACCCGGACCAAGTTGGCTTCATACCTGGTCGTGAGGCCAGAGATAATACTCTTAAGACCTCCTCGGCTATCCACTTTGCCAAGAAACATAACTATCCTCTTATCCTCTTATCACTAGATGCCGAGAAGGCTTTTGACCGGGTGGACTGGGGGTTCATGTTCGCCTCCCTTTCTCAAATTGGGCTAGGGAACAAAATGCTTGCACGTATAATGGCCATGTATGGGAATCCGCGAGCGCGGATCCGCATAAATGGTAACCTTTCTACACCGTTTATCATTAACAATGGCACAAGACAGGACTGCCCCCTGTCCCCCTTACTGTATGCCCTATGTATGGAACACTTACTAGTAGCAATCCGCAACAACCCGGATATCAAAGGCCTAACTACTTCCACTGCACATTACAAGTGCTCAGCCTATGCAGACGACTTACTGCTCTATATCTCCTCCCCATTCCTTTCCCTCCCCTCACTGATGTCCACTATACGCCAATACTCCTCTTTCAGTAACTATAAACTTAACCTAACTAAGTGCGAGGCTCTAAACATCTCCCTCCCTTCCCAAGCTATCTCTTCGCCCCCTCCTTGACTCTTACCCATTCAAATGGCAAACACAAGCACTCAAATATCTAGGCATTCAGGTCCCCGTAAACCTTGCAGACACCTTCAAACTCAACTTCCCTCCAATACTCCACTCTCTGAAGGCAGACTTGGATAGATGGGTGACCAAAGACTTTTCCTGGTTAGGGAGGGTTAACATAAAGAAAATGAACGCCCTACCAAAACTCTTATACCTATTCTCCAGCATCCCACTGCACCTCCCCCGTACCTTTTTGCAGAGACTCTCCAGACTTCAGTCTGGGTTTGTTTGGCAGCACAAACATCCTAGGTTGGCTAAGCATGTCTTAACCAGACGAAAACTAGAGGGCGGCCTTGCCCTACCAGATTATATGTCTTACTATTTAGCGGCTGTTCTTAACAGGGTCTGTGATTGCTGTAACCGTGATACGACTAAACAATGGGTGCTCTTGGAGGAGCATACTATTGGCACACGCCTGGCGGCCTTCCTTTGGACACCCCAAACTTCTCCGCCTGCAATCCCCCCCTCCCAACTTCCACCAGTGCTCCAATCGATATACTTGGCAAGGCGGAGATACATGTCGAACATACAATTGTTCCCTCCCGGTGGCCCACTGACGCCCCTTTTTGATAATCCGCTCTTCCCCCCGACCTCCTCCGGAGGTCCCTTCCTCTCACACACTAGAGACAGTCATATGGTTATTGGAGATCTCCTGTCCCCCA
This sequence comes from Hyla sarda, assembly GCF_029499605.1. Taxonomy (NCBI): domain Eukaryota; kingdom Metazoa; phylum Chordata; class Amphibia; order Anura; family Hylidae; genus Hyla; species Hyla sarda. The sequence continues at coordinate 400,352,747 of NC_079189.1, forward strand.
CATCACTCAAACCGTTATCTGAAATTGTAACGGGATCTCCTGTAGCACCTATCCATCTCTTTCAATACCATCAGCTAACACATTTTTACAACATCTCTAGGATAGACTTGAACTTACACCGCCAACTCACTGAGTTTGAGCGAATATGCATACTTGACCGACCTCCACCCCGCACGATTAGTCTATTATACTCTCTTCTTTTAGGTAACGTGACCTCCATTCCGCTACCCTTCCGGAAGGGTTGGGAATTGGACCTTGGCCACCAGATCTCTGACGACGACTGGCGGGCAGCCCTGCGCAATTGCCACAGATCCACTATATCCTGCAAAGCTCAGGAAACTAATTATAAAATCCTTACCAGATGGTATAGAGTGCCGACTCTATTAGCCACCTTTTATCCGGGGCTAGATGACTCGTGCTGGCGTTGCCATGCTTCTGAGGGCTCTATGTTACATATCTGGCTGACCTGCCCGTTGTTGTCGGACTTCTGGTCTAATGTTTTCACCATATCCTCCCACATCTCCTCGACCCCCTTACCTATGTCACCGGAGATAGCGCTATTGTCTATATTCCCACCAGGCTTGTTAAAATCCTGCTCCCGATTGGTCTCCTACCTGCTCATTGCGGCTAGGACGGTGATACCTAGACTATGGAAGTGTTCTCAACCGCCCACTATCTCCTCATGGCTCATGGAAGTGACACATATTCACAGGATGGAGGAACTCCTGGCAGACTCCCCCTCCAGGCTAGCGAAATACAGCTCTACCTGGTCCCCTTGGCTGTCTTTCCTCTCTTCAAAGGAATTCGAAACCATGGGATTATCTCAAACCCTCAATATCTCCTCTACGTCCACCATCCAACCCATCCCTCCCCTGCCAGATAATACTATATGAGCCACACTCGCCATGCCTCCTATCACTTGTTCTTTTACTCACAATGGTCCAGCTGGAGTCTACGGAGGTCTGGATCCCAGAGTCGGTTGCGATGTGTGTGTGGAGCGGAGACCAACCTGTACTATACATTTTTTCCTCCTTGTCTTCCCCTCTTTGCCTCCTCCTTACCCTTCCTTTCTTTCTTCCTCTCTTTATACTTTGTACTTTCACTTCCTATATTCACAGTATTGCCCAGCAGACAACTTTCTGTTGTTCTTCTTGTTGTTACTATGTCTCTTTGCATAATACAGGTACCTCGCTCATTGGTTTTCTCCCTTTTGTGGAACTAACCTCACTGTTTTGTCCATCAGCAACCTTCCTCTCGTATAAGTAGCAATTATACTCATATCAATAAACTGTTCTATGTATGTTCCCTAACCTGCTGAGAAATGCAAAGAATGATATAGCTGTTATTTGAAACTCCCTATGTGGAGCCCATTTTTATGCTCTACCTTGTGCTTATGTGTTTTGGGCCCTCCGGGCTTTGTTTGATTTCTTGTATTAAAACCTTAATAAAATTTACTTTAAAAAAAAAAAAAAAAAGTAAAAACTTGGGCTAGGCTGAATTTTGCCTAATAGGATTGGTCCGGTCTGGTATCCTCATAAGGAGGTTTGTTCTAGGGTATGAATAAAAGAGGGCCTACATTTCTTAAGGTGTCTGTTTTGATTTCTGTATAATGAAGGTCAAGTCTGGAGGGAGGTCCGATTTCGGTCTATATTTATTAAGGGTGCATGTAAGTTGGTAACATATCCTAAAAAAAAAAAAAAAAAAAAAATTTACTTTACTTTGTATGCCATTTTTCCTCACATGTCCCTTCTGAAAAGTTGAGAAGTATGGCATTTGTACACACTATAGTGCATAGTAATGGGTTAGAAGTGCAGTTTAAGTAAAAGTATTTCCTCAGTACTCATTTGTATCTGTGCTTGGTGGGTGGTTCTTGTACAAATCTGCAGTCTGTCACTGTCACTGTGTCACTCACTGCACAGTAATACACGGCTGTGTCTTCCCCCTTCACATTCTTTATATGAAGCTGTGTAGTGAGAGATTTTCTGTCTATAGTCATTGAGTATCTGGGATCCTGGTGTGTAACTGTGGTCACACCATGAGAACAGATCTTTAGGCCGTGTCCAGGGATTTGCTTGTACCAGATCAGAAGGTCATAGGTTGATATTTTGTGAGAACAGTTCAGGGTGATATCTTGGTTTTCTGTAATCTGAAGATCAGACTCCTGTGACACCTGAGAATCACACCGCACATCTGGAAACAAATGAATAAGCAAGTGATCAGGATTATCCTAAATACATAAATTAACAAATATTGTGCTAAATCTATTAGGTTTTATGTAAAACATAATATTTGGTTTCTTTCATTAAATTATGTACAAATGTTTTGGATTATTATTATTTTTTTTTTAATAATATTTGACTTACCTGTAATGAAAAGAAATAGTAATAGACTTGGAATCATTGATCCACCATTAGTCCACATCATGTTGTATTGTGAATACTACAAGATATATAATCAGGTGTGTGAGAGACTGTAAAGCGTGAGATGAAATATATAACACACACCGCACCTCCTCCTCCCCTATGATGTGGTATGAGATACAGAATTCAGAGCTCCTTCTCATCTATGTAATACACAGTTGTCTACATTGCATATGGAAACTGTATTACCAACACAATATTACACAGCTATTTTACACCTTTTTTTCTCCCGACTTTTCATCACACATAGTGGCTTCATCAAGGGCAATTAACCATTTGCCCTCTTGCCTTTGATAAAGCCACTGTGTGTCAAGCTAAGTATCTCACTATTTCATTACTGCACCATAGCTGAACCGCTTCTCATGTTGTATCTATATACTCATGTTTTATTTGTCTCTTTGTGCTAGCAGTGTGCTGCTGTATTCTCCTGTTGTTGTATATTTAGCCCAGCAGCCTGCACCTGTAAGCCAGGTCCGTATGATAGTTTGGAATCAATTGTGCTGGCCAACTTATTCTTCGTTTGTATTACACATATGGGGGAGTGGCTACCTCCATGTTGGTTCTTGCACCCCATCCACCTCTATCAGATGTATATAAGGTGATTTGGATGTTCCAGATCTTGCAATGCCTGTTGATCTGTTCACACAGAGGCATATTCATAGTGTAGGGTCTGTCCCAATGAGATCACCTTACCGTGGTGGGACGGTTCAAGCTATTTGGCAGCCAAATCGCAAGCTAAGTATCTCACTATTTCATTACTGCACCATAGCTGAACAGCTTCTCATGTTGTATCTATATATTCATGTTTTATCTGTATCTTTGTGCTGGCAGTGTGCTGCTGTATTCTCCTGTTGCTGTATATTTAGCCCAGCAGCCTGCACCTGTAAGCCAGGTCCATATGATAGTTTGGAATCAATAGTGCTGGCCAACTTATTCTTTGTTTATATATATATATATATATATATATATATATATATATATATATATATATATAGTGCACTTATATATGTCACCTTCTGACCCCTATAATTTTTATTTTTCAACATTTGGGGCTTTATGTATGTACACAACCTTTAACTCCTTCCCGCTATAGGACGCAGGCATACGTCCAAGCATCCGACATATTGGCGCATTTGGACATATGCATACGTCCTAGCGATCTCCAGCACTGTCGCAGGCAGCACAGGAGATCAGCGACGGGACCCGGCTGTTAATCACAGCCAGAGTCACACCGCAGCTGCTGGAGATGCGATTGCACCGATCCCGGCAGCATTAACCCCCTAGATGCTGTGATCAATCCTGATCACGGCATCTATGGTGTTGACAGGGGGAGCGCTCTCCCCTGTTCACCAACGGCGGCGCCGCGATACGATCGCAGGTCACTGTTGGTTGCTATGGCAGCGGGAGGTCAGATCATGACCTCCTGTCTGCCTGCTACGGAAGCCTGTGTGATCCAGCCAAAGGCTGGATCGCACAGGCTGTACAGTGTGCAGCTCATCAGGTCATACTGTGCTGCAGTACAAATGTATTGCAGCATAGTATAACCTGTAAAAAGTGTAAAAAATGTAATTAAAAGTTCTTCAATAAAAGTATGAAGTGTAAAAAATAAAATATAAAAAAATGCCCCTTTCCCAATAAAAGCCCTGTATTATCACCAAAAAAGATCAAAAACACAAGTCATATACAAAATAGGTATTGCCACGTCCGTAAACATGTGTACTATAAAATAACAATGTAAATTATCCTGCACAGTGAACACCGTAAAAAAAAAAACATTAAAAAAAAACGCAAAATTCGCCAATTTTGGTACAAATAGCAGAATAAAAAGATCAAAAGGTAGCACATATCGCAAAAATTATACCATTAAAAATTACAGCTCATTACGCTAAAAAATAAGCCCTTACTGAATGGCGTCAGATGAAAAATGAAACAGTTACGGCTGTTGGAAAATGAATGGCAGAAAAATTATTTTGCTCAGAAAAGGAAAACGAACATAGAAAGCTATATAAAATGGGTATCGCCATAATTGTACTGACCCACAGAATAAATATAACATCACTTTTACCGCACAGTGTACACCATAAAAAATAAAAACGCCAGAAATTTTCCATTTTTTTTTCAATTTTTTGAAGTTTTTCACAAAAAATGCTGCTTGTGTCAACAAAAATGCACCACTTATATAAAGTACAATATGTCAAGAAAAAACTCTCAGAATGGCTCTGCTCAGAAAAAGTGTTCTAACGTTATTACCATTTAAAGAGATTCTTATCAAATTAAAAAAAAAAATAGCCTGGTTATTGAGGTAAAAAATGGGTCTGTTCTTAAGGGGTTAAGTACAAATGTAAAAAAGACATGGGGATGCGCTCCGTAGTGTAAGATCTTAGGGTTAGCGAGACAAATGCAACAGTGTGAATTGCACTTACCAGATGCGGTTGCACTTCTGTCCAAGTACAACCATGGATATGAGCATGTAGATGAAATGAGGAGGGTCTTTGCATCTGCTCCGCGCCAAACAATATCGATAAAACCAGATTTCCTCCAAATACCAGCAGAGTAATGGCAGCGCTGAGACCAGGATAAAAGTAAGGATTCTTTATTCCCACAATGCAATGCGTTTCGTGGAAGTTCCACTTCATCAGGCATGTTCAGGTAGGTAAGGTGTGACTGTTATATAGGGAGAATCATTAACCCCTTACAGGGAAAAAGATTAACCCTTTACATAGTTTAAAAACATCAGATCAAAGAATATATACATATATATATGTATATATATATATATATATATATATATATACAAAAAAAGCATACAAGTAAGGAAAAGTACACAATGTATACATACATATAGCAACAAAAGAATATATGTAACATAAATGTAATAAGAAAAAATTGCGTATATATACACACATATAGATCGGCAAATACCGAAAGGAAAAAAAAAACACACATCATAGAAAAAATGAATAGGATAAAGACTATATATATAGATATATATATATACATATATATATATATATATATATATATATATATATATATATATATTACCAATCTATGAAAGAATATAAAAAATATTATAAAAATGAATATAAAAAAATATAATATATAATATTAAAATAAATACCGTATTTATCGGGGTATATCCCGCACCGGCCTATAACACGCACCCTCATTTTACCAAGGATATTTGGGTAAAAAAAGTTTTTTACCCAAATATCCATGGTAATATGAGGGTGCGTGTGTGTGTGTGTATACCCCGATACACCCCCAGGAAAGGCAGCGGGAGAGAGGCCGTCGCTGCCGGCTTCTCTGCCTCTGCCTTTCCTGGGGTCTAGAGCCCTGCTGCCGCCGCTTCTCTCCCGCTGGCTATCGGCACCGCTGCCCGTTCTCTCCCTGACTATCGGTGCCGGCGCCCCATTGCCGACGCCGATAGCCAGGGGGAGAGAAGCGGCGCCAACAGCCAGGGGGAGAGAAGGGGCAGCGGCACCCATTGCCGGCACCGCTGCCTCCCCCCATCCCCTGTTGCATAATTACCTGTTGCCGGGGTCGGGTCCGCGCTGCTTCAGGCCTCCGGTGTGCGTCCCATGCGTCGTTGCTATGCACTGCACGGGGCAATGACGAGTGACGTCTTTGCGCCGCGCCGTGCAGCGCATGGCAACGACGCAGGGGACGCACACCGGAGGCCTGAAGCAGCGCGGACCCGACCCTGGCAACAGGTAATTATGCAAGCGGGGATGGGGGGAGGCAACGGGGCAGCGGCGCCGGCAATGGGTGCCGCTGCTCCTTCTCTCTCCCTGGCTGTCGGCGCCGCTTCTCTCCCCCTGGCTATCGGCGCCGGCAATGGGGCACTGGCACCGATAGTCAAGGGGAGAGAACGGGCAGCGGCGCCGATAGCCAGGGGGAGAGAAGCCGGCAGCGCTGGAGGTCTCTGCACCTGCAAAGCCGCTGCAGTTCAAAGCGCCCGCTTTAAATCATTGAACTGCAGCGGCTTATCGGCGTATAACATGCAGGTAGACTTTAGGCTAAAAATTTTAGCCTAAAAAGTGCGTGTTATACGCCGATAAATATGGTACATATATTATGTGGAGTGATGATTGCATATACAGAAAATGAAAATAAAATACACAATAATTAAAATATAGATAATATAAATATATAAGGAAAATAATTTGAATGATATTATGCAGCAAAAAAATTATAATATAAAAAATAGTACACAATCATTAATTAAATAAGGAAAAATTTATTAGAATGATATTATACAGCGGAAAATAATTAAAAAAATTATATAAAAAATAATTAACCGGCATTCTCAACGGTTTCATTTAAACCATCAGGAAACAAAGTAGAGAGAGAAAATAACCAAAAGGCTTCCCTATTGTTCATTCTTTGTACACGATTATGAACATTTTCTGAAATGGTTTCAAGAATGGTAAGTCTCAAATTATCAATATTATTATTATGTTTAAGGTGTAAATGACGGGACACACTATGGAACTTGTATGCATTTTTTATGTTGCACCTGTGCTTATTCATACGTGACCGCACTGTCTGAACAGACATTAAAAAAGCAGGTTTGAAAGCCCACCATGTAATATTGTTTGACCTATTTTTGTAAGCCATTAACCCCTTGCGGACGGAGCCTATTAAGGACGGGAGCATTTTTTTCAAATTTGACCTATATCACTTTAATGCATTAATAATCTGGGATGCTTTTACTTATAAATTTGATTCCGAGATTTTTTTTTCGCGACATATTCTACTTTATGTTAGTGGTAAATTTTCGTCAATATTTGCATAATTTCTTGGTGAAAAATTCCCAAATTTCATGAAAAATGTGAAAATTTAGCATTTTTCTAACTTTGAAGCTCTCTGCTTGTAAGGAAAAGGGACATGTCAAATACATTATATATTGATTCACATATCAAATATGTCAACTTTATGTTGGCATCATAAAGTTGACATGTTTTTACATTTTGAAGACATTAGAGGGCTTCAAAGTATAGCAGCAATTTTACAATTTTTCACAAAAATTTCAAAATCAGACTTTTTCAGGGACCAGTTAAGTTTTGCAGTGAATTTGAGGGTCTTTATGTTAGAAATCCCCTTTAATGGACCCCATTATGAAAGCTGAACCCCTCAAAGTATTCAAAATGACATTCAAAAAGTTTGTTTACTCTTTAGGTGTTTCACAGGAATAGCAGCAAAATGGAGGAGAAAAATCAAAATCTCAATTTTTTACACTAACATGTTATTGTAGCCCCATTTTTTTTCATTTTTACAAAGAGTAAAAAGTTAAAAGCCCCCCCCCCCCCCCCCAAAACTTGTAATTCCTTTTTTCTGGAGTAAGGAAATACCTCATATGTGGATATAAAGTGCTCTGTGGGTGCACTAGAGGGCCCAGAAAAAAAGGAGCGACAATGGGATTTTGGAGAGGGAATTTTGCTGAAATGGTTTTTGGGGGCATTTAGGAAGCCCTCATTATGCCAGAACAGTAAAAAAAAAAAAAAAAACACATGACACACTATTTTGGAAACTACACCTCTCATGGAACGTAACAAGGGGTAAATTGAATCTTTATAACCCATAGGTGATTGCCAAGAAAATGAAAAATTAGATTTTTAACACTAAAATGCAGATGTTACCCCAAACTTTTCATTTTCACAAGGAGTAATAGGAGAAAATACCCCCCAAAATGTGTAACCTCATTTTTCTCGAGTAAGGAAATACTTCATATGTGGATGTAAAGTGCTCTGCGGGTGCAGTAGAGGGCTCAGAAGTGAAGGAGCGACATTGGACTTTTGAAGAGCGAATTTTGCTGAAATGGTTTTTGGGGAGCAAGTCGCATTTAGGGAGCCCCCATGATGCCAGAACAGTAAAAAAAAAAAAACATATGGCACACTATTTTGGAAACTACACCCCTCAAGGACCATAACAAGGGGTAAAGTGAGCCTTAACACCCCACAGGTAATTGACGAACTTTCATTAAAGTGGGAAGTAAAAATAAAAAAATTCATGTTTTCAATATAATGCTGGTGTTACCCCAAATTTTTAAAATTTACAAGGGGTAATAGGAGAAAATGCCCACAAGAATGTGTAACCCCATTTCTTCTGAGTATGGAAATACCTCATATGTGGATATACAGTGCTCTGCGAGCGAACTACAATGCTTAGAAGAGAAGGAGTGCCATTGGGCTTTTGGAGAGAGAATTTGGTTGGAATGGAAGTCAGGGGCCATGTGCGTTTACAAAGCCCCCCCCCCCCCCCCCTGTGGTTCCATAACAGTGGACACCCCACATGTGACCCCATTTTGGAACCTACCTTCCTCACAGAATTTAATAAGGGGTGCAGGGAGCATTTACACCCCATTGGTGTTTGACAGATCTTTGGAACAGTGGGTTGTGCAAAGGAAAAAAAAAATTTCATTTTTACGGACGACTGTTCAAAAAATCTGTCAGACACCTGTGGGGTGTAAATGCTCACTGCACTCCTTGTTACATTCCGTGAGGGGTTTAGTTTTCAAAATGGGGTCACATGTGGGGGGGGATCCACTGTCCTGGCATCATGGGGGCTTTGCAAACGCACATGGCCTTCAATTCCAGCCTAATTCTCTATCCAAAAGCCCAATGGCGCTCCTCCTCTGAGCCCTGTAGTGCGCCCGCAGAGCACTTTGCATCCACATATGGGGTATTTCCATACTCAGAAGAAATGAGGTTACAAATTTTGGGAGACTTTGTTCCTATTACCCCTTGTGAAAATGAAACATTTGGGGTAACAGCAGCATTTTAGGGAAAATTTCTTTTTTTTTTATTTTCACGTCCAACTTTAATGAAAATTCATCAAAAACCTGTGGGATGTTAAGGCTCACTATACCCCTTGTTACTTTTCTTAAGGGGTATAGTTTCCATAATGGGGTCATATGTGGGTGTTTTTTTTTTTTTTTTTGCGTTCACGTCAGAACAGCTGTAATGCAAATCGCCAATTTAGGCCTCAAATGTACATGGCGCTCTCACTCCTGAGCCCTGTTGTGTGTCCGCAGAGCATTTTACGTCCACATATGGGGTATTTCCATACTCAGGAGAAATTGCGTTACAAATTTTGTGGGTCTTTTTCTCCTTTTACCTCTTGTGAAAATGAAAAGTATGGGGCAACACCAACATGTTAGTGTAAAATGTTTTATTTTTTTACACTAAAATGCTGGTGTAGCCCATAACTTTTCCTTTTTATAAGGGGTAAATGGAGAAAAATCCCCTCAAAATTTGTAACGCAATTTCTCCCGAGTACGGAAATACCCCATATGTGGCCCTTAACTGTTGCCTTGAAATACGACAGGGCTCTGAAGTGAGAGAGTTCCATGCGCATTTGAGGCATAAATTAGGACTTTGCAATAGGGGCGTACCCGGATACAAGAATGGGGCTTGTCTCCACCAAAACCCTACAGCAGTGTTTCCCAAACAGGGTGCCTCCAGCTGTTGCAAAACTCCCAGCCTTCCGGGACAGTTAATGGCTGTCTGGCAATACTGGGAGTTGTTGTTTTACAACAGCTAGAGGCTCCGTTTAGGAAACACTGTCATATGAGACGTTTTTCATTGTTATTGGGGGGGGGGGGGGGGGGGGGAAACGCTAAGAAGTTGTCTCAAAACTGTAGCCCTCCAGATGTTGCAAAACTACAAGCATGCCCAGACTGCCCAGGCATGCTGGGAGTTGTAGTTTTGCAACATCTGGAGGTCCACAGTTTGGAGACCACTGTGTAGTGGTCTTCAAACTGTGGTCCTTCAGATGTTGCAAAACTCCAACTTTCAGCATGCACTGACTGTCTGGGCATGCTGGGAATTATAGTTTTGCAACATCTGGAGGGCTACAGTTTGGAGACCACTACTTAGGGGTCTCCAAACTGTGCCACTTCATGTATGGCAAAGCTATAACTCCCAGCATGCCTGTTCAGTCAATCCTGATCGACGAATGGCAGGGGATAGGGGGAAGCCCCCCTGCCACCTTGCTCCTATCCTTTAGAATGGTCAGAGCTGTCTCTGACAGCTCTAATCACTCTTATTTTCTGGGCGATCGGGTCACCAGTGACCCGATTGGCCTGGAATCACCGCAAATCGCCGGTCTGAATTGTCTCAGGAGCCACCCCAGGCATTTGCACTGGATGCCTGCTAATAGATATCAGCAGTCATCCAGGTCCGATCACCGCCCGAAAGTACAAGGACGCGAGGGCGTACCTGTATGCCCTCCATCCCCAAGAGGTTAAAAGCTATTTTTGCTATTTTTTTCTCTATCCGAGAGCAATAATATCAACTGTATTAACTGTATTAAAGTGATGCAAACAATTGTTGCACATTTTAGGTAGAACAGCGCCCTCTAGTAGATCTCATTTAGAGAGAAAAATTTAATTAGCTATATAAATCAGGATCACATCTTGTTAAGTAATTTATTCAACATCCTGTAATTTACACAGGTTTACATATGGGGCTATTGGTGGACTCCACAGACTCTAGAGACTAACAGCAGTGCAAGCTTGTTTGAAGGAGGGTCTGGAAATTTATGTGGAGGACTTCATCTATTTAAAGGATAAACTGGGAAAAATAACACTTGGTCAAAGTTCATGTCACGTGGTGGTGAATAAGTGTTGTGTATACGTTAATATGCACATCCATAACGATATGAGCCTGCTATGGGCTCATGCTGTAGTTTCATATACCTTTGATTTAACAAAAAGGTTCAAAGATTCAAAGATTCAATTTGGATAGTGGAGGGGCGGGCTTAGGATCCTTACTACGGGAGCGAGAGGCGGCCAGCAGCTGGGGGAGACGCCTTATTCTCTTTAGAAATCCTGAGAAAGAAAGGAAGGCGCCTCATGTGCGGGATCAGTAGATCTTGCAGGTGGGGGTAGGGGACGGTAATTCCCAAGCCGCTTACCGAAGTTGGTTGTGCGCCCACACACAACAAGGTTAAGAGCAGAAGAGATATGGAAGAAGGTCCACTGCAGCCCTCCTGGGTAAGAGTAGAATCAAAAGCGAATGACCAGGGAGTCAGGAGTTTGGAAACACGTTTCGCTGCGCATGCGCAGCTTCATCACCTGCCTGATGAAGCTGCGCATGCGCAGTGAAACGCGTTGCATCTAATAAATCCATTGATTTTACTTGGCTGTCTGATGGTTCCTCTCTGCGCCAGACAAACTCCTGACTCCCTGGTCATTCGCTTTTGATTCTACTCTTTAGAAATCCTGGAACTTCAGAAGAAGATATCTAAGCGGCCAGTTGACGAAGATAAGTAAGTGACCCCTCGTTTGAATCCTGTTCACCCACACTATAACCCAGTCTATTGGGTTTAGCGTGGGTAAACAGGCTGACAGTTTTCCTTTAACTCCTTACATGCTAGAGAAGTTATATCACCCCAGATACTTTCAACCTGTACTTAGCTACCAAGGGGACCAATACCTCCTCTTGTACTCAAATGTAAAATCTGTGTGGTACAATATTATCACTGAGCTTTAACAAAGACTATGGGGGGCATTTATCAAAATTTGTGCAAAGGAAAAATGGAGCAATTTCCTATAGCAACCAATCAGATATCTTCTTTTTATTTTTCAGAGGCCTTTTTAAAAATTAAAGACGCAATCTGATTGGTTGCTATGGGCAGCTGGTCAATTTTTCCTCTGCACCTGCTTTGATAAATCGCCCTGTATATCCTGTTATGAGCTTGCACAGGAACTTAGTAAAGAAACTGTTATTTTTCCAAGTTCACAAGTGTGCTGGCTGCCATTATTCACACCAACAATCGCACCACCTTTACCCAGATACTACATATATATAGGGGAGCTCCAGGGTCACACGCTTTGGGCCCCTATGACAAATGTTGCTGTTATCACATGGAAGGTGTCCAGCGTCCATGGAAGATGCCCAGCCTCCAATTAAAGTAACACATTCTGCCTGGCAAACTATTAATATCAGCTGACCCCCACTGCAACATCTATACCCTTACCCAGTGGATCCAACAACTCAATGGTAGGTTGGTTGTTGGCTATTCATCCAATGTGTTTGGAGTGCCAGGGCAAATCATAAAGCTATTGGGACTGCTTTTTTCAACCTTCATTCCACACAGACTCCAGCCATATGTAGGACTATTGGGGGACATTTATCAATGTTGGTGTGAGGTAGTGGAAATTTTACCTGAGTTTAATTGGTGTATTTTTGGCGTGGCTGCTCAAAATGTACCAAAATGGTGCACAGGACTAGAGGAATTCTGCACAATTCTAGAAACCAGTGAGCTACAGAGCTAGGTTCAAGCGTTTTGCTCTGGCATCTGATACATATGTATATGTACTATTAGGTGGTGTAGGTTTTCGCAAAAAAAAGGAGGCTTTGAGCAAAAGTTGTGCACAAAAAAAATAATGCAACGCATGATAACTTCTTGCCCACTGTATAAAGTGCTCCGCGATGCCCAAAACAGTACACTGCTTTGAAAAGATTGCAAAAAAAAAGCTGCAAAAATGGCAATTGCACAAAATTTGGCACCTAATAAATACCAGAAAAACTGTGTACGTGGATTTATAAATGTCCCCTACAGTGTGTACAAGATATTCGGCCTCCATTTTATTGGAACACTAGCTGAGTACCTGGCGTTGCCTGGTTTTTCCTATCTAATCCTTGTGGGGGAGGAAAATCAACACAGGAGGAGGTGCTTGTCCTCATATCCTGACCCCAAATCCCATCCTCATATCTCCTCCTCAAATCCCATCCTCATTAGTGTTGAGCGGCATAGGCCATATTCGAATTCGCGAATATTCGCGAATATATGGACGAATATTCGTCATATATTCGCGAATATTCGCATATTCGTTATATTATCGTTTTATTTTCGCATATGCGAAACATTCACGTATGCGAAAATTAACATATGTGAATAATAGCATATACAAAATTAGCATACGCGTAAATTCGCATATGCGAAATTTAGCATATGCTAATTTTCGCATATGCGAATTTTCGCGCGCCAGTCTCACACAGTAGTATTACAGCCTTCTTTACACCACACAAGCTGGAAGCAGAGAGGGGTGATCACTGTGATGTGTACTGTGAAGAAAAAAAAAAAAAAAGAAAATTCGTAATTACGAATATATAGCGCTATATTCGCGAAATTCGCGAATTCGCGAATATGCGATATTCGCGAATAACATTCAAATTGCGAATATTCGCGAGCAACACTAATCCTCATATCCCGTTCTCATATCTTGTCCTCATATACCGTCCTCATATCCAGTCCTCATATCTTTTACTCTTTTATTCGAGTTTTCAGCTTAGCATTACTGCGCGCATTATGGCTCTGTTGAGAAAGGCTCAGGTGGAGCCGTAACGCGCTCAGTAACGCTAAGCTGAAAACTTGAATAAAAGAGTAAAAGCAACCTACCGTGTGCCGGGATCTTCTTCATCCGTACAAATGTGCATGTGTCCACTAAAACAGACTCCATGAGGGTGGTATGAGGGACCGACGTCCACAGGAGTGGGGTTGTGCTTACAGTCCTACACCATGCAGGACGTTTGCCATTTGCCAGAGAACACCAAGATTGGCAAATTCACCACTAGTGCCCTGTGCTCATCACAGATGAAAGCAGGTTTACACTGAGCACATGTGACAGACGTGACAGAGTCTTAAGACGTTGTGGAGAACGTTCTGCTGCCTTCAACATCCTCCAGCATGACCGATTTGGCGGTGGGTCAGTAATGGTGTGGGGCGGCATTTCTTTTGGGGGGCACACAGCACTCCATGTGCTTGCCAGAGGTAGCCTGACTGCCATTAGGTACCGAAATGAGATCCTCAGACCCCTTGTGAGACCATATGCTGGTGCAGTTGGCCCTGGGTTCCTCTTAAAGCAAGATAATGCTAGACCTCATGTGGCTGGAGTGTGTCAGCAGTTCCTGCAAGAGGAAGGCATTGATGCTATGGATTGACCCTCCCATTCCCCAGACCTGAATCCGATTGAGCACATCTGAGACATCATGTCTCGCTCCATCCACCAACGCCATGTTGCACCACAGACTGGCGGATGCTTTAGTCCAGGTCTGGGTGGACATCCCTCAGGAGACCATCCACTACCTCATCAGGAGCATGCCCAGGCATTGTAGGGAGGTCATACGGGCACGTGGAGGCCAAACACACTACTGAGCCTCATTGTAACTTGTTCAACCCCTTAAGGACACATGACGTTCTCATACGTCTCCATTTCCGAGTCCTTAAGGACACATGACGTATGAGAACGTCATGTGTTTTACCGCCCCCCCGTAACCATCTGGAGCGGAGCCGGTGCCCGATGCCTGCTGAAATCATTCAGCAGGCATCGGGGCATATCGCCCAGGGGGTCATGATGACCCCCCATGTCGGCGATGGCCGCAGATCGCTGGACAATTCAGTCCAGCGATCTGCGGCGGATTCCGGGTCAATCGGGTCTCCAGTGACCCGGTGACCCGGAATTATTGGCTGATCGGGGCCGTCAGAGACGGCCCCGAACAGCCATAGCCAGCAGGGGTGAGGTGGCACTGGTGCCACCTCACGATCGCCCTGATTCGTCGGCCGGATTACCGGCCGACCAATCAGGGCGCCTGCTGCGGGTGTCACTCCCGCAACCCGCTCCGCCCCTCTTCCGGAGGATGTGAGCGGGTGCGGGACGTGCACACCGGGTGCTGGGGACCACGATCCCCGGCGTCCCTGTTGGGATCGGGGCCCCAGGAGCAGCGGCGTCGAGGGACTGACCTGTGCGGCTGGATCGTTGGAGGTGAGTGACAGCTGCCTGCTGTTGCTTAGCAACAGCTCCCAGCATGCAAAAAGGGCATGCTGGGAGCTGTAGTTATGCAACAGCAGGAGGCAGACCACCACAACTCCCAGCATTCCCTTATGGGCATGCTGGGACTTGTAGTTTTGCAACAGCTGGAGGCACATTCTTTCTATGAAAAAGTGTACCTTCAACTGTTGTATAACTACAACCCCCAGCTTGCACAATCAGCTAAAGTGCATGCTGGGAGTTGTAGTGGTGCATCTGGTGGTTGCATAACTACAACTCCCAGCATGCCCGTTGGCTGTCGGTGACTGCTGAGAGTTGTAGTTTTGCAACAGCTGAAGGCACACTGAGTTAAGTAGCAAACCAGTGTGTCTCCAGCTGTTGCATAACTACAATCCCCAGCATCCCCAGCCAAAGTAGTATGCCTCCAGCTGTTGCATAACTACAAGACCCAGCATGCCCTTCCGCTGTCCGTACATGCTGGGGGTTGTAGCTTTTGCAACAGCTGAAGGCACACCCCTGTGTTTCACAACCAGTGTGCCTCCAGCTGTTGCAAAACTACAACTCCCAGCATGCACTGATAGACCGTACATGCTGGGAGTTGTAGTTTTGCAACAGCTGGATGTCCCCCCCCCCCCCCAATGTGAACGTACAGGGTACACTCACATGGGCGGAGGATTACAGTAAGTATCTGGCTGCAAGTTTGAGGTGCGGCAAATTTTCTGCTGCAGCTCAAACTGCCAGCGAGAAACTACTGTGAACCCCCGCCCGTGCGACTGTACCCTAAAAACACTACACTACACTAACACAAAATAAAATAAAAAGTAAAAAAACACTACATATACACTTATCCCTACACAGCCCCCCTCCCCAATAAAAATGAAAAACGTCTGGTACGCCACTGTTTCCAAAACGGAGCATCCAGCTGTTGCAAAACAACTACTCCCAGTATTGCCAGATAGCCGTTGACTGTCTAGGCATGCTGGGAGATTTACAACAGCTGGAGGCACCCTGTTTGGAAATCACTGGCGTAGAATACCCCTATGTCCACCCCTATGCAAGTCCCTAATTCAGGCCTCAAATCCGCATGGCGCTCTCACTTTGGAGCCCTGTCGTATTTCAAGGCAACAGTTTAGGGCCACATATGGGCTATCGCCGTACTCGGGAGAAATTGTGTTACAAATTTTGGGGGGTATTTTCTGCTATTACCCTTTTTAAAAATGTTAAATTTTTGGGAACACAAGCATTTTAGGTAAAAAAAATATATATTTTTTTACATATGCAAAAGTCGTGAAACACCTGTAGGTTCAAATTAAGGTTCAAAGGTTAAAGGTTCAAATTACCCCTTGTTACGTTCCCTGAGGGGTCTAGTTTCCAAAATGGTATGCCATGTGTTTTTTTTTTTTGCTGTCCTGGCACCATAGGGGCTTCCTAAATGTGGCATGCCCCCAGAGAAAAATTTGCTTTCAAAAAGCCAAATGTGACTCCTTCTCTTCTGAGACCTGTAGTGCGCCAGTAGAGCACTTTTAACCCCCATATGGGGTGTTTTCTGAATCGAGAGAAATTGGGCTTCAAATTTTGGGGGGTATTTTCTGCTATTACCCTTTTTAAAATTGTAAAAATTTTGGGAAACCAAGCATTTTAGGTAAAAAAAATATATATTTTTTTACAT
Source organism: Hyla sarda (assembly GCF_029499605.1). NCBI lineage: Eukaryota > Metazoa > Chordata > Amphibia > Anura > Hylidae > Hyla > Hyla sarda. The sequence goes on from NC_079189.1 coordinate 400,369,614, forward strand.
ATGCAAAAGTTGTGAATCACCTGTGGGGTATTAAGGTTCACTTTACCCCTTGTTACGTTCCCTGAGGGGTCTAGTTCCAAAAATGGTATGCCATGTGTTTTTTTTTGCTGTCCTGGCACCATAGAGGCTTCCTAAACGTGACATGCCCCCCAAAAACCATTTGTCGCTCCTTCCCTTCTGAGCCCTCTACTGCGCCCTGCGCCCGCTGAACAATTAACATAGACATATCAGGTATGTGCTTACTCGTGAGAAATTGGGCTACAAATACAAGTAAAAATTTTCTCCTTTTTACCCCTTGCAAAAATTAAAAAATTGGGTCTACAAGAACATGCAAGTGTAAAAAATGAAGATTTTGAATTTTCTCCTTTACTTTGCCGCTATTCCTGTGAAACACCTAAAGGGTTAATACACTTACTGAATGTCATTTTGAATACTTTGGGGGGTGCAGTTTTTATAATGGGGTAATTTATGGGATATTTCTAATATGAAGACCCTTCAAATCCACTTCAAACCTGAACTGGTCCCTGAAAAATTGTAAGTTTGAAAATGTTGTGAAAAATTTTAAAATTGCTGCTGAACTTTGAAGCCTCTGGTGTCTTCCAAAAGTAAAAACTCATAAATTTTATGATGCAAACATAAAGTAGACATATTGTATATGTGAACCCAAAAAAAATATATTTTGAATATCCATTTTCCTTACAAGCAGAGAGCTTCAAAGTTAGAAAAATGCAAAATTTTCATTTTTTTCATCAAATTTGGGGATTTTTCACCAAGAAAGGATGCAAGTTACCATAAAATTTTACCACTAAGTTAAAGTAGAATATGTCACGAAAAAACAATCTCGGAATCAGAATGATAACTAAAAGCATTCCAGAGTTATTAATGTTTAAAGTGACAGTGGTCAGAATTGCAAAAAACGCTCCGGTCCTTAAGGTGTAAAATGTCCTGGTCCTTAAGGGGTTAAAGGACATTACATCAAAGTTGGATCAGCCTGTAGTGTGGTTTTCCCCTTTGATTTTGAGTGTGACTCCATATCCAGACCTCCATGGGTTGACAAATTTGATTTCCATTGATAATTTTTGTGTGATTTTGTTGTCAGCACATTCAACTATGTAAAGACGAAAGTATTTCATATGATTAGTTCATTCATTCAGATCTAGGATGTGTTATCTTTGTGTTTTTTTTTGAGCAGTGTTTATATAGATTAGTTTGCCAAGTTGCCAAATAAAAGACTGTTTGATAGATTTATCAAAACCCGTGCAGAGGAAAAGTTGACCAGTTTCCCATAGATTGCTTCCTTTATTTTAAAATGGCCCCTGGAAAAAAAAAAAAAAGAAGAAGAATCAACTGGTCAACTTTTCCTCTGCACAGGCTTTGATAATTCTCCCTCATATATTTTCATCACACATGTGTTTGAATCATTATTCGCACTAGTAACATCAAGGGTACCCTTCATTCCTCCAACCAGACATGTATTAGGGGGTGTGCCATGGGAATTGTTATCCTGTATCACCAATGTGCAGCCCCCCTATACTATGCCAGCCTAAGAAGCACAGGATTACCCTGTGAGACCCTTGTGCTATGTGACACAAACTACAGAGTATGTGACAAGCTGTGCAACCATTGCTCCCAGCCATGCCACATGTGTTTCCACTGTAAGGCCATATTCACACAATGGAATTTTTGTGCAGCATTCCAAGAAGAATTACGCACAGACATTCTGCTGCAGCAAAGTCCATTGATTTCAATGGGAATCCGGATTTCACACGGGCGTATGTTCGCACAGAAAATTTCTGCAAGGACATTCCCCCAAGAGTGGAGTGCCGACAAAACATGCCAGCGCTAGAACCGCTCGGAAATGCATTTACATGGGGACTCCGCAGAAAGAAAAGATATGTCCACATGAAATGCATTTCCGAGTGGTCCTAGCGCTGGCATGTTTTGTCGGCACTCCCCTCCTGGGGAATTGTCCTTGCGGAAATTTTCTGTGCGAACATACGCCCGTGTGAACATTACTCTACCTTACTGAGACAGCCTGCCTCCCCTCACTGCTGCCACAAGTACATGTCTTGTTTGGTTCTTGTACAGATCTGCAGTCTGTCACTGTCACTGTGTCCCTCACTGCACAGTAATACACGGCTGCATCTTCCCCCTTCACATTCTTTATATGAAGCTGTGTAGTGAGAGAGTCTTTGTCGATAGTCATTGAGTATCTCGGATACAGGTTATTAGCTTTGGTGACCCCATGAGCATAGATCTCTAGGCTGAGTCCAGGGATGTGCTTGTACCACGCCAGAAATTGGTAATTTTTAATTTTATGACTACAATTCAGAGTAATATCTTGGTCTTCTGTGGTGTGGCGGTCAGGAGCCTGTAACACCTGATCATCTGACTGCACATCTGGAAAGCACAATGAAAATGATTCTTTATTGTTCAATCTGCATCATTTAATGGTTATTTTATTATACATTATTATACATACATTATTATATATAAATTCCTTATACATCTGATATTTAATAACATATATCACCTAATAGGCTGTATATTATGTACCAAAATTATGACGTTACCAGTATACAGTTATAAAAACCATTCTTACCTATAATAGGAATACATAGTAAGAGGCCTGTAAGAACGGTTCTGCTAGTAGTCCACATCATGTTGTACTTTGTATACTCCGAGTTGTAACTTCTGCTATCTGAACGGCTGTGAAGAGGAGATGTGACATATAGCACAGACCACATCCCAATATTTCCTGTCATGTGACAGACACCACAACTCTTATGTATAATTCATCCAGCATATTTTATTATGTATAACATATACAAATGTTCTATTATTGTCATATTGGCTCTGTCTATATTTACCCTGCAGAGGTTAAATAACCCTTTCACTCACCATGATATGCACTATATATTCATAACAAGCTTAAAAGGTAATTTTCATCAAAAAAAACCTTTTGATATATTATAGATTAATGTATGCAGAATAACTTTCCAATAGTATGTTATTAAAAAAATATGCTTCTTTCTATTTAATTTTCCACTTTGAAAAAATGACCACTAGGGGTCTCCCTACCAGTCCTTCTTTATAGATTTCAGACTCATGCAGGAGTCCTAAATCTCAGACTGCAGCTGGAACACAAACTCCGCACTGCTCACTGCCAGGGAGCAGTGTTGAGCTTGTCTGTGCCACGGCTGCAGTCTGAGATTTAGGAATCCAGCATGAGTCTGAAATCTATAAAGAAGGACTGGTAGGGAGACCCCTAGTGGTCATTTTTTCAAAGTGGAAAATTAAATAGAAAGAAGTATATTTTTTAATAACATGCAATTGTAAAGTTATTCTGCATACATTAATCTATAATATATCAAAAGTTTTTTTAATTAAAGGTACCCTTTAAAGAAGTACTCCACCCCTAGACATGTTATCCCCTATCCAAAGAAAAGGGGAAAAGATGTCTTATTTGGGTGCGGGTGGTAGGGGTGGTAACATCATGAACACACCCCTCGTGACTTCACGCTATGCCCTCTCAATGCAAGTCTATGGGAGGGGGCGTAGCCCCCTCCCATAGACTTGCATTGAGATGGCATTGCGTGACGTCACAAGGTGCGTGGCCATGACGTCACCACCCCCACCGCTCGCTCCAAGCATTCAGAACAAAATGTTCTGAACGCTGGGGCAGCGTAGTACCCCTTTAAGACTCTGTGATGGATACTGTATAAATGTCACAGTGATTATTTGGATTTTGCCACTAAAGCCACGAGTTTAGCAAGTGTTCAATCAATAGTAACTATGACAGGTAAATGGTTTGTGGAGTCACGTACAATGTCTACAAAGCATCTGTGATCCTAAGTCATTACTTGTAAAATATATGTCCTGTAGAAATGTTCATAACATAATTTGTTACCCTTATCTGTATGACCTAGCATCTCAAAGGAATTTATCCCCTTTTGATCCAGAAGAGCATGAACACCTCAAGTCTCTACGTGAATTTATGACAGGGTGTTGATAACACAGTTGTACTACATGAGGCAATTAAACACTATGGCCAGTAATGTTGTTTACAGATGAAAAGATACAAGAAGCTGAACATTCTAATACCATATCTAACAACTATTCAAAATATGTTTCTATGGGTATATCCGTGGCTCCTATCATATACAGCTTTTCTAAATAAAGCTAAGCTTGTTACCATTGCTTAAAACCCTACTTGGTGCTGCAGTTAACACCTTAACGACCAAGGACATGTATACACGTCCTTGTGCTGTTAAGCAGGTATGGCTCGGGCTCCCGACTTGAGCCCGCGCCGTACCGGCCGGCCCCCAGCTGATACCTGTAGCTGGGGGCCGGTGTTATTAGCCGACAGGGGCAAGGCTTTATCAATTGAGTGCAGAGCACACAGATTAATGTGGTTGTATGGAACCACATTGATCTGTATGAGGAATCAAATGATTCCTCCTAAAAGTCCCCTAAGGGGACTAAAAGTGTAAAAAAAGAAGTTTAAAAAAAGTTTAAAAACATACACATTAACCTCTTCCTTATTAAAAGTTAATATCACCCCCCTTTTCCAAAATTCCATATAAAAACATATAAACATGATAAAAATAAACATATGTGATATTGCCGTGTGCGTAAATGTCCAAACTATAAAAATATAAGGTTAATGAAACCGCACGGTCAATGGCGTATACATAAAAAAAATACCAAAGTCCAGAATTGCCTATTTTTGGTCACTTTGAATACCCTAAAAATGTATAAAAACAGATCAAAACGTCCCATCAAAACAAAAATGATACCGATGAAAAATGAGCCCTCACACATCCCCGTATACGGAAAAATAAAAAAGTTATAGGGGTCAGAAATGGACATTTTAAACCTACAAATTTTCCTGCATAAAGTCATAATTTCTTTAACAGACCTAAAAATCAAATCTCTATAAGTTGGCTATCATTTTAATCATATGGACCTACAGAATAAAGAGAAGGTGTCATTTTTGCCAAAAAGTGTGAAGTGTAGAAACTGAAGCCCCCAAAACTAAGAAAATGCCAGTTTTTTTTGTTTGTTTTGTTTTTACTTTAGCCCCACAAATATTTTTTTTCTAGTTTCGCCATAGATTTTGTGGTGAAATTATTGATGTTATTACAAAGTAATATTGGTGGCGCAAAAACAAGCCCTCATATGGGTGTGTAGGTGGAAAATTAAAAGTGTTATGATTTTTAGAAGGTGAGGAGGAAAAAGCAAAAGTGCAAAAACTAAAAAAATAACTGTGGTCCTTAAGGGGTTAAACTGTGAAAATCTTTTTGATGGATTCTCTTCAAGGCTGTCTAAAATGTATTACAAATAACTATCCAATATAGCAAATATTTAAGAAACAATAGCTAAAATATCTACAGTCTGCATGTTTACAAATATTGTAAGCCCATGTGTAAGAAACATGATGTGAACCCGGCCTTACCAGGTATAAATATGTGCAGCAATTCAGGAGATATTCCTCTTGCTGCCACTATGGTAATTTCTTCTTATGTGCAATGCTTTTCCAGCTTGCTCCGGCTGATAACCCTGCCCCCTTCGGCAGATAAGTTTGCCCCCTTTATAAATATTCATCCCCTTTTCCTTAGCATGTCTGTGAAGTGGGCAGTGTTATCCCCACAGTGTGTGTGTGTGGGGGGGGGGGGGGGATTGAATATCTGTGGAACGGCTGCACCGTTGAACACCTGTTAAGAAGCATTAGAGACAGGGTCACCAGCACTAGACACCTGTATATTAAGGTTAGTGTGGGTTTCACCACTGGACTACTCCTTTAATCCAGTAAAGGAACTTTTCTTGTTCCAAGTTCTTAAGTGTGCTGGCTGACATTATTTGCACCAACATCACAGGCATTCCACACCTTCAGACAGACATTAAATATATAGCCTTGGGGTCCCAGCCTGTCGGCCCCCAGATAAATGTTGCTGTTGTCACAAGCAGTGCCGGTTTTAGGCTTAGCGTGGCCATAGGCAAAATCAAAAGAGGGGCCCCAAAAGTCGTAATAGTGCACTAACCAGACTTGCACATTTTTGGTCACTTCAATTACCATAAAAAATATCTAAAAAGCAATTGAAGAGTCCCATCAAAACAAAAATGGTACCGATAAAAACTACAAATCAAAGCGCAAAAAATGACCCTCATACATCCCCATATGCAGAAAAATTTAAGAGTTATAGGGATCAGAATAGTACAATTTTATATTTTTGTATAGTTCCCCCACATTAGGTTGACAGTATAGTTCCCCCACATTAGGTTGGCAGTACAGTTCCCCCACATTAGGTTGGCAGTACAGTTCCCACACATTAGGTTGGCAGTATAGTTCCCCCACATGAGGTGCAGTACAGTTCCCCCACATTAGCTTGGCAGTACAGTTCCCACACATTAGGTTGGCAGTATAGTTCCCCCACATGGGGTGCAGTACAGTTCCCCCACATGAGATGCAGTACAGTTTCCCCCACATGAGGTACAGCACAGTTCCCCCCACATAAGGTGCAGTACAGTTCCCCCCACATGAGGTGCAGTACAGTTCCCCCACATGAGGTGCAGTACAGTTCCCCCACATGAGGTGCAGCACAGTTCCCCCCACATAAGGTGCAGTACAGTTCCCCCCACATTAGGTGCAGTACAGTTCCCCCCACTATAAATGCAGTACAGTTCCCCCACAATAGGTGGAGTACAGTTCCCCCCACATTAGGTGCAGTACAGTCCCCCCCCCCACATTAGGTGCAGTACAGTTCCCCCCACATTAGGTGCAGTACAGTTCCCCCCACATTAGGTGCAGTACAGTTTCCCCCACATTAGGTGCTGTACAGTTCCCCCCACATTAGGTGCAGTACAGTTCCGCCCACATTAGTTGCAGTACACTTCCCCCACATTAGGTGCAGTACAGTTCCCCCACATTAGGTGCAGTACAGTTCCCCCACATTAGGTGCAGTATAGTTCCCCCACATTAGGTGCAGTGCAGTTCCCCCACATTAGGTGCAGTACAGTTCCCCCCACATTAGGTCCAGTACAGTTCCCCCCACATTAGGTGCAGTACAGTTCCCCCCACATTAAGTGCAGCACAGTTCCCCACATTAAGTGCAGTACAGTTTCCGACATTAGGTGCATTACAGTTTCCCCACATTAGGTGCAGTATAGTTCCCCCCCCCCCCCCCCCATTAGGTGCAGTTTAGTTCCCCCACAGACATACAGCCTTCAGCCATATACAGTGTATGGCTGGAGGCTGTATGCCAGTTTATTGCCCCACTTCAGTGTTCCACCACCACTCCGGGGTCATGATCTACTGCCATGGCCTATGGGCCATAGCAGTAGGTCCCGGGACCGGAGGTTGGAACACTGAAGATGATGTGCTGGTGTTGGATACTTACCATGCGAGCGTCCTCCTCACTGCTCTGCTCTGCTCTTCTCCTATGGGCGTATGTAGGGACGTCAGTTTTTAAAGTTAACGCGGGCTGCATAGAGGTAACATCCTTGTGTCCTGAAAAGATTTTTGGGGACACAGGAATGTTCCAAATGTGACGGGGGCCCCCTGCAGACACGGGGCTTGGAGCAGGCACTCCATGAGCACCAATGATGATCCGGCCCTGACCATATCCAGTCTGAGAGGTTAGACTAGACTAAACTTTTTTTATGCTCAAAGCAAGCGTCCCCTTGTCTAGAAAGTTTCCTGTGAAGTGTATGGGAATGCAAATAGTGCATAGCTACTCCCAGCCAAAATGTATTAAAGAAACTGCAGTAGATAACTTTAATACAAAAGTAAATAGACTTATAAGGTAAGGCTAATTCCCATCCAACAGGTACTACAGCACTCCTAGTAAGGCATATACATACAGTATTTTATGCAGAAAATAAACATTTTCCACTTATCAGGCACACCTATTCCTCCTCTGCCCCTTTCCCTCTCAATTCCCTGATAAAATACAAATTGAGAGGCTGCAGACTGAGAGGTCAGATTACAGCTGTTGGCAATATAGTATGGAGAAGGGAGGTGAAGGAGAATGGAGCTGATCTCAGGAAAAGCAAAGAGATAGTGCCTGCAGAAGGGAAATGGATGATAAATATCAGATCCAAATCATATAATGGAATTATGTTCTTCTTAGAGTTAGAGTTAATTTGGCCAAACCTGCTAAAATAGTTTCAACCAGTGGCCGGACCACCACGATCAGACATGTTATCCCCTATCCTTTGGATAGGACATAAGATATTTAAGGGGAAAGTATCCCTTTAAGGGCTATTGGTGAAGTTTGATTCAACTTATTATTCCTTCCTAAACTTCATAGATATTTTAGTTTTTTTCACAGTCAAATGTTAATTCCAATAAGTGCTGTTAGTCAAAAAATGTATTTCCTGCAAAATAAAGTTAGCAGCTCCACCTGGTGTTATAGTCTAGAAAGCAATTACAACAATGTAAGATTATCTAAAGAGTAACTATATTAGAGGAAAACATTTCCCCTTAATGCTATAGACAAAGGGCAACCTTATTCATTTAACATCAATGTTAACTAGAATAATGCACCAGCACATGAGTCTAGTGGATTGATGCCACTTGTAAATAGCCCAGGTCCTCTTCTTTTTCAAAAACAGGGTACCTTACACCATTCCAAATATAAAACTGTGGCATTTGAGGTCATATACGGTAGTCATTCTGAGAGCCAGAGGCGTAGCTTATAGCTTCTGGGCCCCAATGCAAAATCTGCATCAGGGCTTAATGTGCAATTATAATATTTGGTCTCTAATTGGGCAGATGTGCTTTGGGGCCCCCTTAGGCACCAGGGCCCCGGAGTGATTGCTAACTCTGCTACCTCTATAGCTATGCCCCTACGAGACAATAGTTTTAATCCTATATTTGAGTCTCACTGCTTAAGATCTAATGTGTTGTGATGCATGGCATAAATAAGAATGTCAAAAGTCTATAAGTAATGCTACTCTATGGAAATGTTTATTGATCATAGTGATATAGCTTCCAATTAGAGATGAGCGAACTTACAGTAAATTTGATTCATCACGAACTTCTCGGCTCGGCGGTTGCTGACTTTTCCTGCATAAATTAGTTCAGCTTTCCGGTGCTCCGGTGGGCTGGAAAAGGTGGATACAGTCCTAGGAAAGAGTCTCCTAGGACTGTATCCACCTTTTCCAGCCCACGGGAGCACCTGAAAGCTGAACTAATTTATGCAGGAAAAGTCATCAACTGCCGAGCCGAGAAGTTTGTGACGAATCGAATTTACTGTAAGTTCGCTCATCTCTACTTCCAATGCTTATAAAACAGAAGCACATTTCTAAGCACTCTATAGAGATTGTGATCATTCACATGAATCACTGTCCCCATTGGGGTTCACTGTATAACATACACAACCAACATACACAAAGGGCTCATACACATGGCTGTGTTTTTTTTTTTTTTTTTTTATAAAGGTGTATTTCAGCTATTACTGAAGTCCATGAGGCCTTTTTTTTTTTTTTTAAAGTAAAGTTTTATTAAGCATTTTTAAATTTCCACAACAACGAAACACATAGAACATATTAGCAGGGATGTGGAAATTCTATAGCCCGACGCCCGGGACAAGTAGTTTTGGGTGCATTGGGTGCATTGGGTGAATTGTTTATAGCCCTGTTATTTTTCTTTAATGTTGGTGTGAGGCGCAGGAGCGGATGGAAGTCTGCACCTCACACCGGCCTCAGAGTGTATGGAGGGGGCGGCGGCCTCCAGCTGACTGCAGAGTCCCCTTATCTCCCCTCCCGGAGGATGGACGGAGCTCAGAAGACACAGCAGGGTGAGAGAGGATGTAGACAGCTCCGTGCACAGCTCCATCCCCCGCATCGGGCGCAGGTTAAGTTATTCGCGTAGTGCTGCGCATGCGCAGTACTACTTTACCTGCGCCCGATGCTCTATTTTCTGTTCCCCGCTCCCTGAGCGTTAACGGGACAGGGAGTAGAGCTGCGGGGGACAGGGAGTAGAGCTGCGGGCGTGGGGCGCTCGCGGGGACGCACACTGATGACAGCGCCATCGGGCATAGGGATCCCAATAGCGCTGTGGATGTAATAATAGAGTAAATGTATATGAGGCAGCCGTATGAGCTGCGTACGTGTGAACTTCTGTCGGGCCACAGAGGCCATGAGAGCTCCGTACAGCTTCAGCTATCACAGAGTGAGGAGATCCTCTCCCTGTGATAGCCAAACTGACACTACTGTGCGCATCGATGCGTGACGTTTAAATATGTCACGTGACAAGAGAGAGCCAATAGGTTGTGATGGAGGCGGACCATCTCATTCTATGGCAAATCTCATTCCACGGCAATGCACCGGGACTACAGCTCTGATGTCCACTCATGGCGGCTCAGGTGAGGAGGCCGAGAATACAGGCGACAGGAAGGGTGGTTGTATATGTATGGTGTGAGTGTATGTGTGATGTGTGTATGTAATGTATGATGGGGGGGCAGCGGCAGGTGTATGTATGATGTGTGCATATGTATGGTGTATGTCAGTGTTTCCCAACCAGGGTGCCTCCAGCTGTTGCAAAACTACAACTCCCAGCATGCCCTGGGCATGCTGGGAGTTGTAGTTTTGCAACAGCTGGAGGCACCCTGGTTGGGAAACACTGGTGGATATGTATGGTGTGAGTGTATGTGTGTATGATGTCTATGTGTGATGTGTATGTAATGGATAATGTGTGTATGATGTCTATGTGCGATGTGTATGTAATGTATAATGTGTGTATGATGTCTATGTGTGATGTGTGTATGTAATGTATGATGTGTGTATAATGTCTAAGTGTGATGTGTGTGTATGTGATGTATGATGTGGGGGGGCAGCGGTGGGTGTATGTATGATGTGTGCATATGTATGGTGTATATGTATGGTGTGAGTGTATGTGTGTATGATGTATGTGTGATGTGTGTATGTAATGTATGATATGTGTATATGTATGGTGTATATGTATGGTGTGAGTGTATGTGTATATGTAATGTATGATGTGGGGGGGGCAGTGGCGGGGGTGTGTGTGTATGTATGATATGGGGGCAGTGGCTGGTGCATGTATGATATGTGTATGCATGAATGTTTTGTATAGGAGCGGACTGTCACGTCGGGCATTAGGGCAGTTGTGTCATCTAATTTTATTTATTTTTAGTGGCACCCGCACTAAATTGCACCCCCAGAATCCCCCCACCCTTCATACTCACCCGCCAACCAAGAGCCCCACGGATGCACACAAACACGCCCGAACCAAAACTACAACTCCCAGCATGTTGGACCATAACCTAAACTGTAGAACTATAAAGTGCAACATGCTGGGAGTTGTAGTTTTGGTTCGGGTCAGCTGCAGAGCCATAGGCTGCATCAGGGCATGCTGGGTGTTGTAGTTACTAACTGCAATTCCCTGTATTCCTTGACAAATCCTATGGCTCTGCAGCTGACACAAACCAAAACTACAACTCCCAGCATGTTACACAATAACCTTAACTGTACTACTATACAGTGCAACATGCTGCAACACCCACAGAGCCATAGGCTGCATCAGGGCATGCTGGGAGTTGTAGTTATCTAGTAACTAAATGCAACTTCCAGCATTTTCTGACACAAAATGCAGCACATAAACTGGAGAAGCAGAACCCCCCCCCCCCCTATCCCCCCCAGTAACACATAAGTCCCTATGAAGACTGAAAAATAGTGATTAAAATATTTTAAAAAGTGCGTATATATGTGAATAAGCCCCTTTCCTAATAAAAGTTTCCAATTTTCTTTAAATAAAAATAATGTACAAAAATAAACATAAGTGGTATCGCTGCATGTGGAAATGTCCAGACTATTAAAATATAATGTTAATTAAACCGTACGGTGAACGGTGTAAATGTAAATAATAGTCCAGAATTCTTCATTTTTGGTCACTTCATATGAGAATTTTTTTATAAGGTGATCAAAAAGTTACATCTAGACTTTTCTGGGCTTTCCTCGGGTGTAAGAGGATCTACAGCTCTCCCTCCGCTAATATCCTGGCATACTGCGATCACCTATTAACCCATTAGATCACCGCTGTCAGCAGTGTCTAAAGGATCTTATATCCATCCCTGGTGGTCTAGTGGGGGGGGATCAGACTATTTTGGTGGAAATTATTTTATCTACCAGGACAAGTGGATTTTCTTGAGGGACAAGTAGATTGTGTTCCGCTTTAGTCCCTTGGACAAGTAGTTTTTTTTTAAATTTCCACACCCCTGATTAGGCAAAAAAATCTATGTCAACAAGGGAGATCATAACGGTGGGCTCAACGCAGGGAGCTAATGAGCTAAATTGTGTAAACAAACGGATGTCCAAAGAAAGTATATAACATCCATATGGCAAAATCGATGACATCTATAGCATGTATCATCAGAGTAAAATAACCACAAGGGTGAGACACAACAACGGTATGCTATCAGAGAGAAACGTGGAAAATGAGTGATATGCGTAGTGAAGCCAACCATATGTGGAGGTTAAACAAAATGGCATGGTCTCCAAGCAGGCTATAGAGAATAAGGGGGAACATTAGGAGGGGAGGAAAAAGAGTTAGTAGAGGTAGAGAGAAAGGAGGCAGAAAAAGAGAAAAAAAATAAAAAAGGGGGGAAGAGAAGAGGTATGCAGGTCGGTTGTTAATCCATACACACACCGCATCAGACACCGGGATTTGTCCATCCGCGATCTCCAGCTGGTTCAAGGCAAATTTCCCCAATATTTCCCAAAAATGCTTTTGGTTTGCACCGTACATTTTATAGTAAAATAAAAAGTGTAATTACATAGTACAATTGGTGACGCAAAAAACAAGCTCTCACATGGGTCTGTGGATGGAAAAATAAAAAAGTTATGGATTTTAGAAGGCAAGGAGGAAAAAACGAAAACGCGAAAATTCAACTGCCTTTGTCCTTTAAAGGGGTACTCCGCCCCCAGACATCTTATTCCCTATGCAAAGGATAGGGGATAAGATGTCTGATCACGGGGGTTCTGTTGCCGGGGACCCCTGCAATCTCCCTGCTGACCGTGTTTGTTTAAAGCGTTGGGTGCAGCGTTGGAGGCTCTTGACGTCATGGCCATGCCCCTACAATGCAAGGCTATGGGACGGGGCATGGCAGATGTCACACCCCTTCCATAGATTTGCATTGAAAGGGCGTGGCAGGGGGGCGGTGGGACTCCCCGTGATCAGAAATCTTATCCCCTATCCTTTGGATATGGGATAAGATGTCTAGGGGCGGAGTACCCCTTTAAGGCTAAAACAGACTGTGTCCTTAAGGGGTTAAATATGCAGTATAACCAAACTCACATCCAAAAAAATCTCTGATACCATGAAGAAAAAAAAAAGGATAAAGGGGTACTCCGGTGGAAAAGTTTTTCTTATATCAACTGGCTCCAGAAAGGTAAACAGATTTGTAAATTTCCTCTATTAAAAAATCTTTATCCTTTCAGTACTTATCAGCTGCTGTATACTACAGAGGAAGTTGAGTTGTTCTTTACTGTCTGACCACAGTGCTCTCTGCTGACACCCCTCAGTCCATGTAAGGAACTGTCCAGAGCAGAAGCAAATACCCATAGTAAACCTCTCCTGCTTGGACAGTTGAGTTCCTGACATGGACAGAGGTGTAAGATGAGAGCACTGTGATCAGACAGAAAAGAACAACTCAACTTCCTCTGTAGTATACAGTAGCTGATAAGTACTGAAAGGATTGAGATTTTTTTTTAATAGAAGTAGAAGATTTACAAATCTGTTTAATTTTCTGGAGCCAGTTGATCTATATATTTAAAGAAAAAAAATAAGTGTTTTCCACAGGAGAACCCCTTTAAGTTTCTTTATATCTGCAAAGATTGCCAAACAATTCAATGTCACAAGGGGTGATAATTTAGAACAACTATCGAGTTGTAAGTTTTTGTTACCACTACATGTAATATAAGTATAGTACACGCGAGAACGGTTGCTACAATACATTGCTGATCTTTAGGTTTATTTTTGTGTTTCATTATATTATCTTTTTTATCATCTTTTTTTATATTTAATATACTTTTCTTTATCTGGTGGGTACATCTAGAATAGCATATTATCCCTTCATTGCCCATGCATAATACCCAACCCTCTGAGTATCTACTATATACAGTAATCCATACACAGAAGAATCAGGCATCACAATATATCCCTGGGTTCACACTACGTTTTTCAAATACGGTTACCGTATACGGTTTTCCGCTAAAAAACGTATGGCAAAAACCGTATGCAATCGTATACAACCATATGACTCCCAATACGTTTTTTCCCCGTATACGGTTCCAAAACATATGTACGGTTCTATCCGTTTGCATCCGTTTTTGCCTACGGTTTTGCTATTTTGTTGGAATTAGTTTTCAAGCAATTTAATAAAGTTACTATTGTTCTATTGAAATTCCTTCTGCGCATGTGTCAACTCCAAAAACGGATTAGAAAAACCGTGTGCAACCGTATTCTGAAATTCTGTGTACGGTTCTCATAGACAACAATGTTAAAAGAACCGCATACGGTTCGCATACGGTTCTCCAACCGGAGGCAAAAACGTGGTCGACAGCGTTTTTGCCTACGGTTGAAAAATCGGCAAAACCGTATCCGAGGCAAAACGGATGCTACCGTACACAACATTTGGAATTCGGTTTACAATGCATTCTCTATGCATACGTTTTTGGATATAGTCGTATACGTTTTTTTGCGGGAAAACCGTATACGGTTACCGTATTTGAAAATCGTAGTGTGAACCTAACTGCACTTTACATGCTGTTGTTACATACAATGTTATTATTAGACATTTTTTACTCGATACATTATTGTATTTTCTTTCTTAAACTTTAGTATGGGGAATAGCAGAATGTTTTGTTATATATTAGATGAAGTTCTGTTTTAGTGATGGTGTATATAGCAGCTGACAGCTTATTGTACAGGGTCCCTGTTAGGGTTTCTCACAGTGCTTCCAGCGCACAGTAGTACACGGCGGAGTCTTCCACTTGTGTTTTGTTTATATAGAGGTATGCGAACTTCTTATTTGTGTTCAGATGCATCATGAATTGTTTGTTGAATTTATAACCATTTGAGTTTAAGTAGAAAAGTCCCTGGATTTGGCGGCTACTGACATGTTGGTACCATTGCACACTGTACTCTGTGCCGGTGTATGTGCAGTTTATTTGCACAACTTCTCCCTCTGCAACAGTAATATCTGGGTCCTGATGAACCGAGTTCTGTCCTAGGATACCTGAAATATAAGATATTGTAGTTAAGAGTCATATATATATATATATATATATATATATATATATATATATATATATATATTCCATCAATCGTTTGTACTGGGTGGTAGATATTATTTCCCTTTTTTAAGTTTGATAATTTGATATTCTCTAGTTCTAGTACTTTTCAGCTAAAATGTAGCTCTTGAAAGCACATGATCACATTGCAGTGGATTACCGTATTTTTCGCCGTATAAGACGCACTTTTTCTTCCCCAAAACTGGGGGAAAAAGTCGGTGCGTCTTATACGGCGAATACACCCCTATCGCGGCGGTCCCTGCGGCCATCAACGGCCGGGACCCGCGGCTAATACAGGACATCACCGATCGCGGTGATGCCCTGTATTAACCCTTCAGACGCTTCGATCAAAGCTGACTGCCGCGTCTGAAGGGAAAGTGACACTAACCCGGCTGTTCAGTCGGGCTGTTCGGGACCGCCGCGATTTCACCGCGGCGGTCCCGAACAGCCCGACTGAATAGCCGGGCTAGTGCTAACAGGACACCGGGAGGGACCTTACCTGCCTCCTCGGTGTCTTCTCTGTTCTGGGATCCCCTGTATGGCCGGCGCTCTCCTTCCTCATCATCACGTCGTCGCATACGTGCGTCGGCGTGCGTAACGACGTGATGGCGGCAACGGAGAGCAAGGATACCCGGCCGGCAGCAGAGACGTTCCGGAGCGACGAGGGCACGGTGTCAGCGATGGAGCGACATCCATGGCAGCGGTGACGTGTCCAGAGCGGCGGGAACACGTGAGTATTACCTCCTCCTGCAGTGGTCTTCAATCTGCGGACCTCCAGATGTTGCAAAACTACAACTCCCAGCATGCCCGGACAGCCAACGGCTGTCCAGGCATGCTGGGAGTTGTAGTTTTGCAACATCTGGAGGTCCGCAGATTGAAGACCACTATTGAGTTCAAAATCGTAATTTTTTTAGATTTTGCACCAATAAATTGGGTGCGTCTCATACGCCGGTGCGTCCTATAGGACAAAAAATACGGTAAGTTTATTAATATATTTTATATTTTAAGCATCTACTCACACGTACAGTATACTGCACAGATTTGATGCACAGGATTTGAAGCTGTATTGAGTCATTTAGTTTACATGGAAATCTGCAGCATCCAATCCGCGCAGGATACTGTACGTGTGAATAGACCCCAAAACAGGAAAATCATGTGATATATCAATAGACTAATGATACTGATTAACAGTTCAATGCTATTTGGCTTTACCTGTAATGAGTATAGTAAAGACTGCAGACGTCCTTATGCCAGCTGCCATCATGTACACACCTCACAGGGCGCTGCGATCTGGGGCTTCTTCATGTGGAGCAGCTGTTGTTTGGTGGTTTGTATGTGGGGTGTGGGGTGTTTCTAATCCCAGTAAGGCTTTACTTTGTCTTTATGAGGTGGAAACAATACTAATATGCTGTACTGTATTGAAAAGGATCAGTTATATTGTATAAAGCAGTGTTTCCCAACCAGGGTGCCTCCAGCTGTTGCAAAACTACAACTCCCAGCATGCCCGGACAGCCTCTGGTCTCCGGGCATTCTGGGAGTTGTAGTTTTGCAACAGCTGGAGGCACCCTGGTAGGGAAACACTGGTATAAAGGGACCTTGCTAAATATATGTTATATATGCTTTACTTTATTACACATTAAATTAACCTTTTGAAAATAATAGTATTATTAGAGGGCTATAAAACAGTAATAGACAAGATAACATTGTTTTTTAAACTCACTGTGACTTGAGTGCTTAGTAGAGATGAGCGAACTTACAGTAAATTCTATTTGTCACGAACTTCTCGGCTCAGCAGTTGATAACTTTTCCTGCATAAATTAGTTCAGCTTTCCGGTGCTCCGGTGGGCTGGAAAAGGTGGATACAGTCCTAGGAGACTCTTTCCTACGAATGTATCCACCTTTTCCAGCCCACCGGAGCACCTGAAGGTTGAACTAATTTACGCAGGATAAGTCATCAACTGCCGAGCCAAGAAGTTTGTGAGGAATCGAATTTACTGTAAGTTCGCTCATCTCTAGTGCTTAGCATTGCAGCATTGTTGCTTTGATTAGGGGACCTGAATTCAAATCTGACTACAGGTATCATCAGGGAGTTTGTATGTTCTTCCCATGTTTGCATAGGTTTACCCTCGCAATCCAAAACAGTCTGATACATTTGATTGGAATTTAAAGGGTTACTCCGGCGCTAAGACATCTTATCCCCTATCCAAAGGATAGGGGATACGATGCCTGATTGCGGGGGTCCCGCCGCTAGGGACCCCCGTGATCTTGCATGCAGCACCCCGCTACAATCAGTCCCCGGAGCACTTTCGCTCAAGGGTCTGATAACTGGCGATCACGGGGGCTGGAGCAATGTGACTTCATGGCCCCACTCCTGTGTGACGTCATGCTCCGCCCCCTCAATGCAAGCCTATGGGAGGGGGTGTGACAGTCATGCCCCCTCCCATAGGCTTGCATTGAGGGGGCGGAGCATGACATCACACGGGAGCGGGGCAGTGACATCACCTTGCTCCGGATCGCGGGGGTCCTTGCTTTTTTTTTTTTTTTGTGGGAAATTAAAAAGAAAACTGCAATTTTGCAACTTTTGGAGGATTTTGTTTTTACGCAGTGCACTTTATGGTGAAAATGACATGTTCTATATAGTATGTGGGTCAATACGATTAAAATGATAGCCATGTTCACACTTTTTACTATTATTGTACCAATTAGAAAAAAAATCTCAAACTTTTTTAAACAAAATTTGTATGTTTTAGGTCACCCTAATTTGACCCCTATAGCTTTCTTATTTTTTAATACACATGGCTGTATGAGGGTTCATTTTTGCGCCATGATCTTTAGTTTTTATTGGTACCACTTTTGCGTATATGTGACTTTTTGATAATTTTTTATTACATTTTTATGGGATGTGTTGTAACCAAAATGCAGCAATTTCTGATCTTTTAAATGTTTTTATGTTTACTCCATTCACCATACAGGATAATTAACATTATATTTTAATAGTTCGGACATTTACGCACGCGGTGATACCAGTTATGTTCATTTATTTATTTACTTTTTTCCCACTTTTATTACACTTATATAGTCTCTATAGAGAACTATTTATAACAATCACTTGATTGCTAATACTGTTCAGGGCTATGTATAGGCATAGCACTGATCAGTATTATCGACTATCTACTGCTCTGGTCTGCTCAATTGCAGACCAGAAGACACCAGGATGACAGCTGGACGCAGGTGAGGAGATCTCCGCCTGCCATCTTGGGTGATCAGATCTCTGCTGCAGCACCGCAGGCAATCTGATCACCCAATCTGCACTGCCACAGATGCTGTGATCAGTATTGATCACAGCATCTGAGGGGTTAATGTTGGACATCAGCACGATCACTGATGTCCGCCATTACCGGCGGGTCCCTGGCTGCTGATAGCAGCCAGCATTTGCCGTGCATGATGCAAGCAACGATCTGGTGCTCGTGTCATATATAGGATGTAAATGTACGTCCTGGTGCGTTAAAGGAGTAGTCCGGCGCTCTTTTCTCATTTTATCCCGTCCGGGCTGCAAAATAATTGAAAACAAACTTTCTCTTACCTGCCAACGAGCCCCCAGAGCTCCAGTACAATCCGGTACAGGTGTTCGGTCCCCGGGCTGTATTCTTCTTACTTCCTGTTAGCCTGGCACGTCACACGGAGCTTCAGCCTATCACCAGCCGAGGCGGGACATCGCTGCGGCCGGTGATAGGCTGAAGCTCCGTGTGACGTGCCGGGCTAACAGGAAGTAAGAAGCAAACAGCCCGGCGACCGAACACCTGTACCGGGGTGTACCGGAGCTCCGGGGGCTCGTTGGCAGGTAAGAGAAAGTTTGTTTTCTTTTATTTTGCAGCCCGGATGGGATAAAATGAGAAAAGTGCGCGCCGGACTACTCCTTTAACCCCTTAAGGACCAAGGGTTTTTCTGTTTTTGCACTTTCGTTTTTACCTCCTCACCTCTTAAAAATCATAACCCTTTCAATTTTGCACCTAAAAATCCATATGATGGCTTATTTTTTGTGCCACCAATTCTACTTTGCAGTCACATCAATCATTTTACCCCCAAATCTACGGCGAAACGGGAAAAAAAATAATTGTGCGACGAAATTTAAGAAAAAAAGCCATTTTGTAACTTTTTTGGGGCTTCCGTTTCTACGCAGTACATTTTTCGGTAAAAATTACACCTTATCTTTATTCTGTAGTTCCATATGATTAAAATGATACCCTAGTTATATCAGTTTCATTTCGTCGTACTTCTGTAAAAAATCATAACTACATACAGAAAAATGTATATGTTTAAAATTGTCATCTTCTGACCCCTATAACTTTTTATTTTTCCGCATATGGAGTAGTATCAGGGCTCATTTTTTGCACCTTGATCTGATGTTTTTATCAGTTCCATTTTTGTATTGATCGGACTTTTTGATCACTTTTTATTAATTTTTTCATTGTATAAAAAGCGATCAAAAATACGTTATTTTGGACTTTGGAATTTTTTTGCGCGTACGCCATTGACTGTGCGGTTTAATTAATTACATATTTTTATAGTTTGGACATTTATGCACGCGGCGATACCACATATGTTTATATTTATTTTTATTTACATGGTGTGTTTTTTTATGGGAAAAGGAGGTGATTTGAACTTTTATTAAGGAAAGGGTTAAATCACATTTATTATAACTAACCAAAATACCCCCTGGGGGATCTATGGGCTACTGAAGCAAATTAACAAACTTAGGAATGTGAGTCCCCTCAGGGAAACCCTGAATAAAGACCCTCTCTGTTCTAAAACTTAACTTTTAATCTTTTTGCAAATAATAATTAAGGGTGCTCAGTTACCACTAGGTGGCAGTATGTGATTAAAATTACAATCCCTTATTTGTTATATTTCAGTTTTATGGCATCCTATGCATGGATGTTATTGACCGCGGAGCTCGGTTTGCAGTTCTCTGCTCTGATGCCGTCTTCAGACATAGCATCACACAGCTCCATGATCCATCCATATTCAAAAACAGGGATTGAGCTAAAATCTGTTCTCCTGTTCTCAACGTTTCGCCAGTAGGATCTGGCTTTTTCAAGAGTGTGAGGTACACTGAGTTATGGCGCCTCTTACTATTTATGCCCTCTCTACTGATTGCGCTAATTGCTTGGCGTTCTAATTAGCCAGTCACGCATCGTACTCCTTCTTACATCATAAACGTCACACATTTATCTCTAGCTCATTGGTGGATGTGGTTTCAGTATTAGCCAATAGTGGTTATGTCTCTGCGCATGGCATCGGACTTAATCTTACCGACATCTAATTCCTACCTACTGCGCTTGTACAGGGAATCTGTCCTGCGCATGTATTTAAACGTAGAATTTTCTCCGGCATGTCAACAACTTACTGCGCATGTCTTTTGACTTAGATTTTTTCATTGTATCATCGCTCCACTGCGCAGATCTGTTAACTTAGTTTTTCTTCTTATCTCACATGTGTCAGCATACCGCGCATGTCTTTGGACTTAGAATATTTCTTCCCAAGGCGCTGTCGGACTGCCGTATTTTAGCTGTCAGTGTGTTCTTCACTTATCTTTGGACTTAGAATATTTCTTCCCAAGGCGCTGTCAGGCAGCCGTATTTTAGCTGTCAGTGTATTCTTCACTTGTTACACTTATGGTTTAATAGACTAACAATATTGCTGGGCGGCTTTATTTTTAATACAGTTATAACCACTTTAGAATGACATTTTTATTACGGCTCTTGCCGTTATTCTGTAGTGAAAATATTGACACTGGCAGGAACTTTAAGCTTTATGATTCTAACTCTTTAATTATGTTTTATATGTATATAGTGACTGCTAAATCCTTTCCAATAGTAATTGTATTACTGTTCTCTGTTTTTATGTTTTTTACCGTTGTTTCTGTTATAGTTGGTATAGTGTAAGTGACATTAATGAGCCTTATCACAGAATGACTCAAAAAGAGTTAGTTTTTTCTTTCTCTGATTATTCATGAACCTTCATTATCATTTAATCATTAAAACATTTTCCCATTTTTTATATATAAATGTATCTGAAATACATAGTCAGATTCTTAGTGGATTTTTCTATATGAAGCCCATTATTGAAATTAAAATATCTCTGGTACCATATTTTCACTTACTCTGATATTCCACTGTCATTTGCAGTCATCTATTTATTATCATATGAGATGTATTTAGATGTAAATATAATGGTATTTTTGAACCTGCTTAATTAAGTTCATCTGTACGTCTTTATTTACTCAATATTTGTATGTTACTAATTTGGAAAATTATCCTTTCCTTCTTTTTTTATATTAGTCTCATCCGAGGGAGACAGGGAGATGTATGGCGCAGATGAGAGGGAGCTGGTCTATCTGCACCAGTGAGATGCTGTTATCCTGCTCTCCTGGCAAACCTGAAAGGCTGACATGTTTTAAAACTGCTGACAGGTGCGTCTTGTGTGCCTGCACATGTCACCTCACAACATTGCCCAGAAGCCACTGCTGTCTTAAAGCAGTGGTAGCAATAATGTAAAAAGAAAGTGGCAGCCCGACCCAGGGCTATGGGCATGAGACCCAGGGCTGCAGCCCTGTAGCCCCCCCTCCCCCTTTGCAATGTCTCTTTGTACATATTTTTTGTGGCACATTAGTATATGTGAGGGGGGGGGGGGACTTTTCAAGATGGTTGGTGACCATGGCAGCCATTTTGAAGTGGGCCATTTTGAATCCAACTTTAGTTTTTTCAGTAGGAAGAGGGTCATGTGACACATCACATAATTTTATTCTTTCATGAGTTACTTACAAGTTTCTGACCACTTATAAAATATGTTCAATGTGCTGTCCATTGTGTTGGATTGTCAATGCAACCCTCTTCTCCCACTCTTCACACACTGATAGCAACACCGCAGGAGAAATGCTAGCACAGGCTTCCAGTATCCGTAGTTTCAGGTGCTGCAGATCTCGTATCATCACAGCTTAGACAATTGCCTTCAGATGACCCCAAAGATAAAAGTCTAAGGTGTCAGATCAGGAGACCTTGGGGGTCATTCAACTGGCCCACGACGACCAATCCACTTTCCAGGAAACTGTTCATCTAGGAATGCTCGGACCTGACACCCATAATGTGGTGGTGCACCATCTTGCTGGAAAAACTCAGGGAACGTGCCAGCTTCAGTGCATAAAGAGGGAAACACATCATTATGTAGCAATTTCACATATCCAATGGCTTTGAGGTTTCCATTGATGAAGAATGGCCCCACTATCTTTGTACCCCATATACCACACCATGCCATCAATTTTTGTGTTCCAACAGTCTTGAAGGGATCTATCCAACGTGGGTTAGTGTCAGACCGATAGCAGTGGTTTTGTTTGTTAACTTCACCATTCACATAAAAATTTGCCTCATCACTGAACAAAATCTTCTGTGTAAACTGAGGGTCCTCTTCCAATTTTAGTTTTGCCCATTCAGCAGCACCTGAAACTATGGATACTGGAAGTGTGTGCTAGCATTTCTCCTGCGGTGTTGCTATCAGTGTGTGAAGAGCGGGAGAAGAGGGTTGCATTGACAATCCAACACAATGGGCAGCACATTGAACACATTTTATAAGTGGTCAGAAACTTGTAAATAACTCATGAAAGAATAAAGTTACGCTAAAATCAAGCACATCATTGTTTTTCTTGTGAAATTCCCAATAAGTTTGATGTATCACATGATCCTCTTCCTATTGAAAAAAAAAGTTGGATTCAAAATGGCCGACTTCAAAATGGCCGCCATGGTCACCACCCATCTTGAAAAGTTTCACAAACAGGAAGTTAATATCACCAACCGTTCCAATTTTATTAAGGTGTATCCATATAAACGGCCCACCCTGTATCTATATATATATATATATATATGTGTGTGTGTGTGTGTGTGTGTGTGTGTGTGTGTATAAGGGGAAAGGGAATATGCAAAGCTGCTAAATCTAGCCACATTTTCAAGTAGTTGTCATCAGTTTTTCACTCCATGTTTTAGAAACTGATTGGGATTTATTGCCAAACCAGAGATGTAGAGATGTCTCCAGAAAGAAAGAGGACCCATCTGCAGACAGTGCTGTTTCAGGGGTTGTTGCCCTTCATCAGTCCAGAGCAGGGTGTTCTGGCTTAGCTTGTTATAGGCCTGTAGACTGAGATGAAGCACTGCTAATAGATCAAATGGTTCACTTCACTCCAATGTTATACTGTTCTTCAACATCACCTTACCTGTACAATGGATTTCTTCTTCATCTGTGATGCCTTTATTACTATATGCTTCATCATGCATACCATATATACAGTTTACATATATGTATGGTAATATTATATGTCTTTATTTTCTATTACTTTGGTGTTTTTTTATGTTTTCATGTGTTACATGCTGTTAAATATAGATGTGCAGTGTTTGTTCACATTTTTTCACACTAGGGGGCCCTCTAGTATTCAGCATTTGTCACTTTGCACTTGAGTAGATGGTGATATAACCTATATATACCTATAATCATTTTAATATTATTTATCTTTGTAAAAATAGTTTTTACCCACAATTCCTTTTTTAATTAATGTATATTTATATTTATAAGCATACACATTCAGTCATTTGCATTATGTACTCATACATTTATACATTTTTGATATTCATGGACATTTTTCTTTATATATTCTCATTCATAATTTTTCCACACACACACACACAGACATATATGTTTATATATATATTTGTGTTCGGGGACTTAATGCGTAGCGTACCTACCTAAACTAATCACCTGATGAACTAGCTAACAGGCAGTCTGAGTTGTGCCATGTACTGCCGCGTGTAGGTGTACCTGAATAAAATAGAGGGCATACCTATTAACCGTGAATGGATTATAGAAGAAAATGGGGGGATTAAATGGGTGGGATGCGAAGAACCCGCGGCGTGGAGATGTACTGACGCCGCAGGCACTTATAGTTGTAACCCCGCCCCCTCACACAAACACAGGCCAACTACGCCGGGTATGTAGCGCATGTATGTGCTGGATATGACTGCCGGATTACCCCCTAAACCTCTTACTAAGGCACGTATGTGCTTGATGAATTGTGCCGTGGTGAGAGCGGCCCCTTGAAACAACAGCAACGGCTGAGATCTACTGGCTCCTAGACGAGAGGTCAAGAGATCGCTTAGGATGTGCACCGGACACCACCTATGATTGGTAGGAAAGTATCGGATAGTAACCACTTGCCCTGGTAGGGATGTTTTAGTAGAGTTTAATTCTAGCTTGTAGTGATCCGAACTCCGTATTAATTAACCCAGTGTCAAACAAGGGCTACTAGCTGACTTACATGTGAATTCTCTGGGTCTGAGGAACCTGTAGTAACCTAAAAATAAAGCTGCCTTCAGACACAGACTATCTCTGAAGCCAAATGGTGATCTGTCTAAAGCGTCGGCTAAATCTCTAAATAATTTGGCCGCCAGAGGATGCCGGGAAGGAGTCTTCACTCCTTCACACCTTAGAGCGCCCCTAAGTGCAGCTTTGATAGCGTGTGACGTGAACAAAGATGCCAAATGTGGTTGTGCTAATGTGATGGGGTGCTGTACCCCAGCAAGGTAAGACCTGATTGTGTTGTGGGCAAGGTGCAAAGAAGAGTGGCAAAAGCCGATGAAACCAAGTAGGAGAGTGATTGAGTGCAGAGTTTCTTCAGGAAAATTGTTACAGAATGTGGTATAAGTGCTCCAGGCTGTGTAATATATCTTCTGAGTGCTGGGGGCCAATGATTTGATGATGAGATGTTTGGCGGCTTCCAAGTAGAGTATTAGTCCAGGATCAGTTCTTGTGGCATGGGCACTGGAGCCCCTTGAGGGTCTGCCTCTGACATGATCTGGAAAAAGAGTTGAAAATTCAGTCTGGATAAGGCGTCTGCGGCCGTGTTCCTAACCCCTTGAATATGTGAACTGGTGAACCGGAAGTGATGCTGCAGGGACAACCATACTAATCTCCTGGCTAAAGACATAATCAAGGCTGACTTGGACCTGCCTTTACTCAGAATGTCTACGGTGGCTGCGTTGTCCGAAACAAACATCACTGTCTTCCTGTGCCACAAATGACCCCATACTTTGGCCGCAGCCACGATTGGATAGAGCTCAAATAATGCTGAGCTAGAGGAGAACCCGGGTGTCCGAGACACTTCGGCCGGCCACTCTCCCGCCATCCACTTGCTGCCCCAGACGGCAGCAAAGCCAATCGAGGATGAAGCGTCAGAGAATATCAACGGTGAGAGATTATCAATGCCAGGAACAAAATATGCCCTGCCATTCCAATCTCTGAGAAATGCCTCCCACATGAGCAAATCCGCCCTGGCATGCTGATCCAAGATTACCACATCATTCTGACCAGGGACCGAAGCCATGAGTACCAACAAGTTCAGCATGCCAAGGAGTGATTGGAGCTCGACCTTCTTTACCCTGGGTGACATGGATGATCTTTCTAATGCGGGACAATTTGTCCACGGGCAGCCTGGCTTCCATGGCTTGAGTGTCCAATTCTATGCCGAGAAACGTGAGCGACTTGCTTGGACCCTCCACCTTCCTATCTGACACTGGAATTTGCATTTGACTGAATGAAGCTAGCAGGACTCCTAGATCCCTGGGACGTGCTTTGCCTTTCTCAATTAAAAGGAAATGATCCAAATAATGTATCACATGATTGCATTCGAACCTGTGTTCTAATATCCAATTTAAAGCTTGGGCGAACTTATCGAATATGCAGGGGCTGCTACGAGACCCGAAGGTTAATTTGACAGCAAAGTAATATTGACCTTGCCATTTCAGTCCGTGCCACTTCCACAACTCTGGATGAATGGGAAGGAGTTTAAAGGCGTCTGCTATGTCTGCCTTAGACAACCAAGCCTCACCCCCTATGCTAAGAATCACTGCAATAGCCTCATCAATTGATGAATACTTGAGAGCAAACTCTTCTGCTGGAACAAGAGAGTTTAAACTGGGAGTGGAGGACGAGTAAGGAGCGGACAAGTCGTAGATCAGACGCTGTTTATTATTGAACTTGCCAACTACTAGGCTTATCG
The DNA here is from genome assembly GCF_029499605.1 of Hyla sarda. Classification (NCBI taxonomy): domain Eukaryota; kingdom Metazoa; phylum Chordata; class Amphibia; order Anura; family Hylidae; genus Hyla; species Hyla sarda. The sequence continues at coordinate 400,396,027 of NC_079189.1, forward strand.
GATTAATTCTCCAGACATCAAACGGTGACCCTTTATGTACCTCATTGGCAATCAACTGATCGACTACTGCAGGATTTCGAGCAGCTGACCTCAAGTTTTCACACTCAAAAGTGGCACAGGGGAGTGCCACAAAACCAGTGTGAAATCCTTCTTCTAGACCTAACATCAGATACGACACAAACTGGCTGTCAGGGTGCTCCTGAAGAAACAACTGCATGAACGATACCTCCACCACTGTTAGTCATGCTCTGACTTTTTGGGGGCATGCTGTCTTCGGGTGTGCCCGGAAGCAGACTGCGCAAACGTGCAGCAGTCTGCACTGGTGGTAATTGCATACAGTATGGTTGTAATTATTGCAAATTTGGGATTTGCCTAAGTATCGGATGGGTCTACCAAGTTTGTCAGTTAAACCCAACGGCTTAGGACCTCTCGTAGGCACAGTGGAGGAGGATGTCCCTGGAGCTGCCTCTTCGTCCATGTTATTGTGGCTACTGCACCATTCCGTCGTATGAGCTATCGACTGACATTTGGCGCAAACTGGGGCTTTCAAACCCGCAAAATGGTTGCAGAAAATTTCAGTGTCGATGGCTGCCTAATTCATGGTGTAATTGTACTGAACTAACGCTGCGGCCGCCTTGGCGGAAAACGACTTATGATAGTCGTAAAACGTGTAGCCGCCATATTTGTGAGACAGCTCCGTCACCTTGAAGAAATACATGTCGAGCTCTTGACCGAGCATATAATATCCCTATATATAGCGAAGGCCATGCTAAACTCAGCAAGGGAAAGTTTCCTGCTAAGTCTAACATCCTTCGCTCTGAGGATGACCGATACCTCACCACATGCTATCGTCTTGTTTTCTATAATGTCATGCGTGGCAATCAGAAGGGAGGCAAGGTTGACGTCCTTACCCTCAATGATATCCTTCTTCAAATTTGCCGGGATGAAGTGGGCAGGAGCTACGCTAGGAACTACTGTGTTAAGTCCTACAGACATGGCCGGGATCGACTGCTGAACCGGCTGGGCGGTCGTAACCGAAGGAGAATTAGCACGGTTCTCTAAGTTATCAATCCTGGAGGAGAGGGAGTTAATCAGTGTGTGTAGCTGGGTGATGGACGTATGCAACGTTTGCATAGATACTCCCCCGCCGCTGGGCTCTGCTTGATCGCTAGAACCAGCTGGTTCCGTGATTAACAGGCGGTAAGGTTCAGCCTTCCGGGCCGTAGCTGGAAATGGAATGCCCCTCCGCACAAGCTTGGCCGTCAGTTTAGGGATGGTCCAACTACGTAGTGACTGCACTCTACCGTGCTCGGATGTTCTAGCGACGTTCTCCAAGATGGAGCCGGAGTCCTTGATATCAGAGGCATGAGACATCCCTACCAACAAGAAAATGATAATTACCGCCGGACCGATGTTGTGTAGCCGAATTAACCTCAACCCGTTCTAGCACCACAAATCACGCAACCAACAAGAAAACTTACCTAACCTGCCCTAATTACCCGGGAAAAAATGATGATAAGGCCTGAAGATGTGTCAGACCTCCAGATTCGTGACATGGTGACAATGGTGGAATCATACCCTTAACTATTGACAAGTGACCAATACAACGTGACAAGCTTCGAAATGCCCAATGACGTGATGGGCTGTCGCCTGTTATCCTTACTACCCAAAGACGTGATGAGTAATAACCGTAACTACCTGTGTTCTGGAAAACTTTTACAGGATGGACGAACGGATGTACCACAAAGAACCTGCCCACTGGAGACTGTGCACAACCTGAAAAGAAGTCGAAAACTCAGTCATACCAAGTCGCTACCCTTGCCACAGGCTCTGACTAACCGTACCTACCTGAATATGGAAACTCGTGGCAACTACCAAGACATGCAGCTCCGTACCCTACTAAACTCGACCGACAGGACAACTGACAGCCAATGCTGAATCTGAAAACAAATACAAAGAATAACATAATCCAACACTGCCTATCCACCGACAGTTTGGGACGTGCACCCAATGACGTGATGGGTAACCCAACCAAGATTGCCAGTACCTGTAATGAGAAAAGAGCTGATCTGCCCCACGAGCCCGCGTACTAGCCTGGAACTGGATCAGCGGACCTGACGCCAACACGACCTAATAACAATGAACAATCCATGACCGAAAGTAACATGCATCTTACCCCTTTCTGAGCCCTACATACCTACCCTAATAACTGAATACGTATAGCCAATAACCCAGATATGGAGTTCAGTCGACTACTGACCCAGCCCGAGCAGGATAGCTGAAATACAAAAATACATCATACCGTCTGGTCTAGCGAATGACAGTTTGGGACGTGAACCCAATGACCGAATGGGTAACCCCGAACAGTGGCTGTCAATACCTGAACTGGAACACATGCGCTGATCTCAACCACGAGCAATGTACGAGTCTGGCACTAGAGAAGCAAAGTCTGACACCAACGAACCTAGTAATTGAAAACACAATGACAATCTGAAGCTGCCAACAGCACCCCAAGGCCCTACCCTAGATGCTTACCACCACGGGAGAACACTAGTACGTGACTCTACCGTAACACACTGTCCTCTAACGCAAGGGAGTTCCCCCTGACAAGCAACAAACAGCCACCGATGTGATGACCCCAGCAGTGAACGACGACCGAAATGCACGAACCTAGACATGATAGTACAAATGATTACTGGAGCCTCCTATCACATAACACTCTATAAGCTAACCTCGAACCTGGCGACGCTACGACGCTGCTTGTGCGGGGAGTGTCGTGCGCAACTAATCCTCCATAACAGAACCATGCTGGATGACTAGTGTAAGCATTACCTATACCCCTAACCTACCCACCTCATGATTTATGCGCCGAGCGCCGTCAGCTGCCTCCCGCAGTCAGCTAAAACATATAATGCGCCCGCCCAGAGAACGGCGCCACATGCTAACCCGGGACCTGCGACGCCAGGCGGCAGCGAGACTGAGGTGGTCTCCCTGAATATGCGCCGTTCCCGAGCGCCGTCAGCTGCCTCCCGCAGTCAGCTGCCCCCAACCAGTGCTCAAAATATAAAGACCAGGGCTGCCTCCTGTTCCCGATACCTGTTTGTTACTTACCGCTCCTCTGAGCGCCGCTTGACGAGGATACGGGACCCGGGACCAGGGGCAGCCTACTCACCGGAAATGACGACGCCGCTGACACCCGACTTCCGGTCAGCTGATCAGAACCTACTGCGAAGAACCCGCGGCGTGGAGACGTACTGACGCCGCGGGCTCTTATAGTTGTAACCCCGCCCCCTCACACAAACACAGGCCAACTACGCCGGCCTTCCCACATATATATATATATATATATATATATATGTTATACATTGCCTGTAGCGATGTCCTGTCTCTGTCATCGATTTGCTGACCTGTAGTATGACACACTGGGCCTGGGTGCTTCCGTAGATGACAGTCAAGCTGCAGGATCGGGACAACTGTACATGCTGCACATGTGATTTGTCCGCCCCTGATTATAGTTTATATGTCCCCTTTCCTTCAGTGCTCTATCAATCCTGGATAAAGTCTTTCTGACAAACGTCCAAGGATTGGAGGGTACTGGGGTAAAGCTGTCGCTCTGTATCGACCTGGTAGCACTTTGTGTATATGCACTTTTCCTATATGGGCGGATATACAGCTTAATATTTTACACTATATACATAAAGACTACATTTATTGTTGTCAGGTTCCTTAGCCCAGTACCGCATATTTTTCTGTTTCCTTTGTATTTGTTGATTTAAAGAGTACTCCGGTGGAAAACTTTTATTTAATTTTTTCAAATAAACTGGTGCCAAAAAGTTAAACAGATTAGTAAATGACTTCTATTACAAAATCTTAATCCTTCTGGTACTTATTAGCTGCTGAATTCTACAGAGGAAATTATTTTCTTTTTGGAACACAGAGCTCTCTGCTGACATCATGACCACAGTGCTCTCTGCTGACATCTCTGTCCATTTTAGGGACTGTCCAGAGCAGCATATGGGGATTTTCTTCTACTCTGGACAGTTCTTAAAATGGACAAAGATGTCAGCAGAGAGCACTGTGTTCCAAAAAGAATTTCCTCAGTAGTATTCAGAAGCTAATAAGTACTGGAAGGATTAAGATTTTTTAATGAAATTAATTTACAAATCTGTTTAACTTTCTGGTACCCCTTTAATGATATATATATATATATATATATATATATATATATATATATATATATATATATATATATATATATATACCTAATCATCGTTACCTAAATCTTGGAATTTCCCTCAATTGTCATTGTTCCCAGAAGTAGACCCCTTTGTATAATCAGTCAACAGGGAAATTGCTAAAATTTAAGTAAAGGTTTATTGAACTTTACAGAAATACAAAAAGATAAAATAAGTAAGCAATAACATCACATCAAAAAAGCCACTTGTTGGTAAAAGTGGTATCAGAGTCACAGAACATGATTTTTAACAAGACAATTTGTAAACTGAGTATATATCACAAAGATTCAATATGTTCATCAAGGTTTGGTGCAGGAAAATAAACCACTGAGCCATATAAAGCACAGCAAAAGACAAAATTAGTGTGGCCATCAATAGGGGTAAGGGAGAGGGAAAGAAGGTAAGAAACAGGACAGGGGTGTTAAAGGGTACCTCTCATCAAAAAAACTTTTGATATATTATAGATTAATCTATGCAGAATAACTTTACAATTGCATGTTATTAAAAAATATGCTTCTTTCTATTTAATTTTCCACTTTGAAGAAATTACCACTAGGGGTCTCCCTACCAGTCCTGGCAGCAAGCATTTCAGACTCATGCTGGAGTCCTAAACACTACGAGCTGCCAGTCTGCTTTGTTCACAGAGGAGAACACTCAGCTTGGCTTTGTTTGGCTGTGTTTGACTGTTTGGCTGTGAACAAAGCAGGCTGGCAGCTCTGAATGTTTAGGACTCCAGCATGAGTCAGAAATGCTTGCTGACAGGACTGATCGGGAAAAATACAATAGAAAGAAGCATATTTTTCATTAACATGCTATTGGAAAGTTATTCAACATTCATTAATCTAAAATGTATCAAAAGTTTATTTGATGAGAGGTACCCTTTGAGGAAAAAAAGACAAGAACAAGTGAATGAAAAGAAGAGGAAAGAATAGAGAGTACAGAATCACAATTAGAGAAGTGCACGGTAACCTTGTAAGCAGCACAAATATCCAGACTTCCATGACACCCAGGCATAACCGATTAGCAAATGGGATGGGAGATAAATCTTTTCAGGAGAGTTAAGGGGCGCCCAAAGGTGCAGGAAAGGCTGCCATCTAAAATCTCAGTTTGTGAGGTGTAAGTTTTCTAAGTCTGAGGAAGCCAAAAAAGTGTTCCAGAGGGACCAAATCATGGTAAATTTTGTCAGTTGGTTGTGGGTTTCAGCTGTCAGCTCTTCCATCCTTTGCAGATAAGATGCTTCCTGAAACCAGGATGAAATGGTGGGCGGGGTAGTTGATTTCCAGAGCCTTGGGATGAGGTAATCAGCCGGTAGGTGCCTTTAGGTAATGATGGCAGCAGTATAGAGAAGAGAGGGACCTTTGGAGTGGGGGGTAAGACCTACAGAGGTTATATGTTTTATGATGTCAAGAATCTTAGTCCAAAAATCAGTCAGAGATGGACATGTTAGCCAAATTTGAAGCATGGGACCTTTATCAGAGCAGCAGCACCAACATGTACAGTATCTGAAACACCTGGGTAGAAAGTTGCTAAGAGGGCTGGGACTCTATACCATCTTGCCAATATTTTATATTTGATCTCCTGTGCTTTACACGAGATGGAGGATTTGTTACATTGAACTATTTCTTTGTGCCATTGCTCATCTGAGATTGGGTGCCCCAAGTCTCTTTCCCAGACAGCTCTGAAAGGGAGTGGTTGCGTAGTAGCTGTATTTAAAACAAAGAGTATAGATGACACTGATTGTGCATGACACAGGTTGGGAGGCAATGCATAGCCGCTCAAATTCAGATAGTGGATGGTGCAAACGTAGTTTGCATTCCATTGCACAATAGAAATGTTTTAGCTGGGCAAATTGAAAGAACTGGGTGGGAGAGGGAGGTATATCAGAGAGTATATCTGTCAGGGGTTCCAGTGACATCAAGGTGAGGAGAGTATGAAAGACTTTGTTGGTGGGAAATCCGGATTGTCCAAAAGTGGTGTTAAGGGTAAATCTGAGGAGAAAACGTTTGAGTGGGACAAGTACGATCTACGTGCACGGTGAATAGAAAGCAGTACTGGGGGAAGTGTCGATGTGGAGGTAGCTGAAGAGTTTACCTGAGGACGCCATATATATGCTATCAGGTCCCTTCCTATCATCTGGCCTTCCAGAGTCACCCACTGTTTGTCTTTACGATGATGGCAACAGCCTAGCACCCTAGTTAACACCACCAGCAAGAAATAAGATAGGTAGTCCGGTAAAGCCAAACCCCCATCCTTCTAATCAAAACGTGTCTGGCCAATCTAGAGTGTTTTTGAGACCATTAATTATGATATTTTATGCATTATGCATGTATCAATAAAGAACTTATTGTCAGTGATTTATTTCTCTAGTATAGGTGTATATATTTGCTTTTCCTCACTGGAGAGTTTTTGTACAAAAAACTGTGGATCTGTTATACAGGGTACTGCTTTGGTTATTCATTTGAAATTCATGTGTTTTCTGGTTCCCCAGTGGCCTATAAGATGGACTATAGATTTAGAGATGCTGTGTGGCTGGAAAAAGTGTGTTTCAAACTGAATCTACAAAAAGGGCAGAGTCTACACATAAAATGACATTGAAGAAAAATATGAAAAACTTACTCCATAAACGTACTCATCTATGGTAAAATAGGACATTTTTACAAAAGTATGTTTCTGGGGAGCTCATCCCTCGAAGCCTCAGGATTAAAACTTTTCCCTCATTTCCAATTCAGGATGATGAGTTTAAGAGTCAGTGGGAAGAGGCGTTTAATAAATGTTCTGTGAGCTTTTTGGAACTTTTAATTTTACACACTAGTCAGACTCTTGAACTATTGGAATGTGAATTATGAATTAGTAGAGACCCAAAGTAATCTTACTAAAGAATGCTCTGGAACTGCGTATATAGTTGGCACCAAAATACACTTGGCAATTTGAAAATTAATAGGGATTTACCTGGAAATTTTTTTTTTTTTCTTAAAGATCTTTGATCCACCCTCAAATCCAATTTTCTACTACTTTCCCTACCATGGAGAAAGAATGCCACACAAGCCCTAGTTGAACTTTTGGATGAACAAGATATACCTATAAGAGGTAGGTTACCTGAATCACCATTACCTACATCTAGGAATTTCCCTAAATTGTCATTGTTCCCAGAAATAGACCCCTTTGTAAAATTAGTCATCAGGGAAATTGCTAAAATTCTTGAAACTTAGAAAGGGTGACAATCTGACAGGGACACAATGGCATGCATAATGGAAGTTACATCAATTTAAGTATGTCAGTTTGTTATCCTCAGACAAAGGGGGCAATGTAGTGATTTGGCCATTAAAATGTAGAGAAAGAAATGCTACCTCAGCTGAGACAACCAAATTGGTATAGAAGGTTGACATACTAATACTCTATAGGATACATTCGACCATAGAATACAGTAGACCATGGCTCTACTACCAATGAAATCTACAGTGGCTGCAATCTACCTCTTGCCAAAAAGTACACAAAAATTCCACTTGCCCCCCAAGTAGACCTATTGTCTTGGGGTTTAACAGCCTGGGTTAACCCCTGTGTAGGTTCACTAACTATTATCTTCTACCTCGTGTAAAACCTTTCCATCATACAACTTAAATATGCCAATGATGTGTTAACAAAATTTTATCACTTGAAGATGTGATTGAAACTGTGAGGTTTTTCCTATTCATCGTTTCTCTTGATCCAGAATTAAGTAAATTCCTGGTTGGAGCCCTAAGATTTGTACTATTTACCCTGTAGTACCAGGGCACAGCTATGGGGGTATCCTGTACACATTCGTATGCTATTTGTTACTGGGGCTTTGGGAGAAGGATATCTATTTATCTAATTTAGTCCAAGGCATTGAAAACATACATATATAATATTCTATTGATCTGGCAAGGCCCCATGAGTGAGTAGGAGGATCTCATAAATATCTATACTAGAAACATCAAGTTAACGTCACATGGGATCAGTGACTAGTTCATAGATTTCTAAATTTCAATTGATGATTATGTATCCACGCATTTATTTCAAAATAATACTTCGGCGAACATAATTCTTCATGCTGATGCTGCAAACAATTGACATCTGGTAAAAAATATACATATACTGTAGGACAATAAATATGCGCTCAAAGAATATGTTCGAATGGCAGCCTCTTTGAAAAATATGCAAAAGATCTAGAGGTTGAGTATAAGGATAGAGGATATGATGAGAGGTATTAAAAGTACGAGCTAAAAATGAATGAAAGTAAGATAATTGATCTCCTACAGGGCAAGTCCAAATACAGTAAGCGTGGCACTGAGGTTACACATGTTTTATTAACTATCACTCTTGCACATCTGAAAAGTTTGAGCAATAGAGAAGTACTAGCCGATTCTATACTCTGACCCGATATGAACAAAATATCACACCCCAAAGCCAGCAATTGCTTACAAAATGTCTAAATATGTATGTGATGTATTAGTACATAGTTACCACAGGGGTTAAACCCCAGCCAAGCCTTTATATCCAAGAGCCAGAAATTGGGGCATATACCTTGGACAATGTTTGTCTGTCCTCATATTGAAAAATGTACCACCTTTATGGATCCATTAGGAATTGAGAGTACAAGATTAAGTACATATTAACAGGGAAACAAAAGGAATAGTGTTTTATGCCAAATGCCCCTGTCAAAAAGTTTATGTAGGAGGGGCGTGTCTTGCCATGGTGGTGTGAGGACGTGTCTGCCTGGAGCTCCGGCCTGCCGTTCGCATATATCAGCTACTAGTGCCGCATTTATGGGGAAATTTGACAGGAAAAGGAAGGTGAAGCCCCCCGCTACCTCCCAGACCCCGCTGCTGTACTTGGAGTCCTATTTTACAAGGTCTCAGACGCCCCACACCAGGACCCTGCAGCCCGCGCTGGAGGCCGACGCCATCTTGGAGCCGCAGCCACGTGAGCGCTCCGCTGCTGCACAGCGCCCCGGACAGCCTGCGCAGGTGATCCCTGCAGTCTCCCCGGCCTCCCTGCTTCCGGATCCTACCAGTGCCCTCCGGACAGGGTCCTGTGCTCCTGGGGCCGCTTCTACTGACGTCCCGCTCGCTCCCCTGCACGGACCGGGCCGAATCTCTTCCTCTCCAAGCTCCGGCGGTGCGCGTCAGGCCCTGGCTGCTGGCGCCCCGGCCTCATCCTCAGTGCCTGCTCCAGAACTCCCAGGCTCTTCAGGACCGGTGAGTGCGGGCAATACCCGGAACCTGCCAGCCCCTCACTCCCCTAAGGGCCCTTCTCCACCGGACCTTTTAACTGGGGACTCTATATTAACCCCTCGAGTGCCGCTGCTGCCACCCCCTCTAGGCCCTACCACCTCACCTAGGCAGCTCCCTGCTGGATCTCAGCCACCTGCTGACACTCTCCTGAGACTCCCTGGGGTCACTTCACCACCCTCTCCCGACATGATGTCAGCTCTATGCCCACCAGCCTCTCTGTCAGCGCCCCCTGTGGTGGAAGTGCCACCCTCCTCTCAGTGGTCTGTGGGATCCTCCTGGGACACGGCTTTGGCTCGGGTGGCTGTGTCCCCTACTATGCAAGCCCTGGGGGCCCCTTCCCGGGCTTCGACAACTCCGGATCGCTGCCATCACTCTCTGTCACCCCTGCACCCGGCTCCTTCTCCTACCTCTCCTGCTCCTGCATGCAGCTTGGAAGCTACCCCTTCGGTTTTCAGATCTAGCCTGCCTCCACCTGAATCAATATCTATGGAGACGGACTTTTATCATCCTCCTATGTGTTGTGAAGTGGGTCCCTGCCAGGCCCAGGTGGCCGCTACGCCTATTACCTTGGCCGACTTACAATCTCTGGTTCGCTCTCTGCCTACCAAGACCGACATCTCTAATCTCACTAGACAGGTGGTGGATGAATGTAAGCGAGAATTTGCTCAGTTGCGTACTGAAATTTCTATGGTCTCTGCCAGAGTGGATGCAATGGAGGTGTCTCAGGAGTCCGCTCAGACCTCACTTCAAGCCTTACAGTCGGTGGTGAGCAGTCACACTGATCAATTGTTTTGCCTCCAACAACACTTGGATGATGTTGAAAACCGCAGCCGCAGGAACAATATCAGAATTCGGGGGTTGCCGGAGGCTGTGTCGCCTGCAGAACTGTGGGAGGCTTTGACTACCATCTTTAATGACCTGTTAGACCGTCCTCCTGATGTACATATAGAAATGGACAGAGAACATAGGGCGTTGCGCCCCCCTAGCACTGATGACCGGAATCCTAGAGATGTCATTTGCAGGATTCACTTCTACACGCTCAAGGAGGACATTTTGCAACGTGCGAGACGCCGCAGACGTATTACCTACAAGGACGCTACTATTCAACTTCATCCGGATCTCTCCCGTCATACCTTGTCCCAGCGTGCCGCGCTAAGGCCGCTCCTGCAGGTACTCCGAGACCGTGACATCCCGTACCGCTGGGGGTTTCCGTTTTCACTCATGGTGCGGCAGAGAGGACGTGTGTTCACCCTACGCTCGCCTGATGACCTCCCGGGCTTTCTGAGGGACTTGGACTTGCCGGAGGTCATGCTCCCGGACTGGCCTATGCTCCACGCTCCCTCTTCCAGAAGGCCGCTGCGCCCCTCCACTTCCCCCTCCTCCCTGGCTCCTCATTCCAACTTACCTCCGAGGGGTCCCCAAGCCCAGGGAGCCCGTGTTGCTGTTGAGCCTAATCCTGCACAACGCTTCCCTGCTGGGCATGCTGAGAGAGGGGCTGACCTGATGCCGGCTTGATTTGCATTTAGAGCATAAATTGTTTCTCATTATGTCATGTACCTATCCTTGTATTGCTGTAGTCTGATACTTTGGGGTGTCCTTTCTTTGCATACTTCTGCCCTCATGTCTTCTTCCCTGGTCCCTGTCTTTTTTTTCCATCATACCCAATTTTTTCCAGAGCGCCCCATTTGAGGTTACTTCTGTATATTTTTGGTTGCATTTGGACCCCTTGTTCCTCATCCACATTGCATACATATTCATTTTTTATTTTTATTTTTATTTTATCCCTTATCATTGGTAGTGCCGGAGCCCCGGCCTTTCGTTGCCTGGCTAGTTCTACCCCCTAATAGGTGCAAGGTACCCTGGGCCTTTGCGGTGCCGGGTATATTTTCCTATACATAGTTGCTAGTTCACGCAGCAGTAGCTCCCACCTTTCCCCTCCCCTTCCCCCTTTTCTACTGATTTTTTTGTTGATTGTCCCCCCCCCTCATCCTCCCTCCATATTCACTTCTAGCTTTTCCTTCTCCTTCCTTTTGGTTTTTCCCTACTTCCTTCCTCTTGCCCTTTCCTCTTTCTTTTTCCTTCTTCCCCTCCAGTTTCTCCCCGTTTTCCCCTTCCCCCGTTTTCCTTCCTTTCCTTCTTCCTCTTCATTTCTCCTTTCTATAGCCACTGGGTTCTTTTCTTTTTCCTCTTTCTTTGCTCTCCCTCTACCATTTCTTTTCTCTCAGTATTAATTTTGCTTTTTGTTTTCTCCTCTCCTTGGTCTTGGTTATGGCGGATCTAAAAGTTGTCTCCTTCAACGCGAAGGGGCTCAATACTCCGGAAAAGCGGGCTCAAGTATTGCACCACTTCCACAAACTGAGAGCTCACCTGGTATGCTTGCAGGAAACCCACTTCAAGGTAGGCCATGCACCCTCTCTTAAACACCCTCACTACACCACTTGGTATTGTGCGGACAATCGGCACTCCAGGTCTTGTGGGGTGGCGATTGCCATTCACAAGTCGCTTCCGCACAGGGTTCTGGATTGCACGATTGATCCAGACGCCCGTTACATTGTCCTTACCCTGTCAGTCAGTGGCCACGTGTTCACGATTTTAAACGTATACGCCCCTAACCATAACCAAGTCTCTTTCCTGGTTAATTGGGTGGACACTGTCCTCCCTTTGGTCAGGGGCACTGTTCTCCTGTGTGGCGACATCAACCTCACTCTAGATCCCATGCTAGACAACTCAACGGGCCGCTCTAGTGTGTCCTACTCGGCCAAAAAGCGCCTTAAGCGGGCCTTTTCCTTACTGCAGCTTTGCGATGCCTGGCGGCTTCTTCATCCAGCGGATAGGGATTATAGCTTTTATTCGGCCCCTCACGGTTCTTATAGCAGGATAGATTATATCCTTTTACAACATAACGCCCTCCCGTGGTTGACATCCTCAACTATTGGGAATATACTGTGGTCTGACCACGCCCCTGTGATCTGCACTCTGCACTTGCCCTTTCTTTCTAGGGGGGAGTGGACCTGGCGTTTCAACGAATCCCTTCTATTGGATCCTGTATGTGTTACAGATGTCGAACAATCGATCTCTAATTTCATTATTGACCATTCCCAGGATTCCACTTCCCCTATGATGAAGTGGGAGGCTGCTAAGTGTGTCTTGCGGGGGGGGGGGGTCTTTATTAAGCACGGTACCCGTCTTAAAAAGGCAAAGACACATGCCCTTAAGCAGGCGTTGCAGAGGGTTGCTGATTTGGAACTGGCCCACAAGCGTGCACTCTCTCCCCCTACTTCATGTGATCTTCTGTTGGCGCGCCAGGAGGCTCGTCGCCTACTGGACGCTGCTTCTCAACGCATCTTCCAACTCTGCCGTAGTAAGTTCTATGAGTTCGGTGACAAGAGTGGGCGCATGTTGGCTAGGGCGTTGAGGGAACATATGGCTAGGTCACACATCCCCTGTATCAAGACCCCATCGGGATCCGTAGTTCACACCACTCCGGAGATTGCCTCTGTATTTCGGAGTTATTATGCTGATCTTTATAATCTACCCCCTAGCCCTTCAGTTAGCCCTCGGACGGACACTTTCCCCCAGGTTGGTCTCCCTCGTGTTTCTGAGGAGGCAATGGAGCTCCTGGAGGCTCCCTTCTCTTTGAGTCAAGTTCTTGGAGTTATTGACTCCATCCCTGGGGGCAAGAGTCCGGGCCCGGATGGCTTTACTGCCGCATTCTATAAGAGGTTTGATGAGCGCCTTGCCCCCTTACTGCTGGAAGCTTTCAACGAGGTGTCCCCATTGTCTCCCTTTCCCCCGCAAACTACTTTAGCTAATGTCGCGGTCCTCCCTAAGCCGGGCAAGGACCCCCAGGTCTGTCCTAGCTACAGGCCTATTTCTCTACTGAATGTAGATGTGAAAATCTTTGCTAAATTGATCGCTTCACGATTGGGTCCGGTCCTTCCGGACTTGATTCACCCTGATCAGGCGGGCTTTGTACGGGGTAGGGAGGCCCGTGACAATACGCTTAAAACCCTGGACATTATTCACTATGCTAAGTCCCGTAAGATCCCTTTAATGGTTCTCTCCTTGGACGCGGAGAAGGCCTTTGATCGTATATCGTAGCCTTCTCTACGTCAAACCTTGTCCTCTATAGGTCTCGGCCCCGTTCTCACTTCAAAGATCTGAAGATGTCTCTTTACCAAACCCCCTCAGCACGCCTTAAAATTAATGGTTCCCTATCCCAATCCTTTAGCATACACAATGGGACGCGTCAGGGTTGCCCCTTATCCCCTTTACTATACGTATTGGTCATGGAGCATCTCCTGACTGCTATCCGTCGGAATCCTGATATCTCGGGTGTCGACATTGGAGGTCATGAGTACAAGTGCTCAGCATTCGCTGATGATCTCTTGGTATATATCACTAATCCCCATGTCTCACTTCCTGTGTTGATGTCTGAGCTGTCGGGATTCGAAATATGGTCCAACTTTAAAATGAATGTGGCTAAATCGGAGGCACTTAATGTCTCCCTCCCTCAATCCTCAGTCGATCTCATTAAGTTGAATTTCCCCTTTGCATGGCCTTCAGGAGGCCTTTCCTATTTGGGCACGAAGATCCCTGCAGATTTATCCGGTCTTTTCCATTGCAACTTCACTCCTCTTCTAACACAATTTGACACTCTCCTGCAGGCATGGCGCCGCAAGAACTTTTCCTGGTTTGGCAGGATTAGTATCTTAAAAATCACCCCCCTTCCAAAATTATTGTATTTAGTCCAAACATTACCGATTAAACTTTCTGCTACGTTCTGGAGGGACTTGCAGAGCAAATTTGGCTCTTTTGTCTGGGCTATGGGTCGGTCGCGCATTCGAAGGGAAATACTTTATCGCCCTAAGGAGGCTGGGGGTGTGGGCCTGCCTGATTGCCGCCTGTATTATATGGCGGCGATGCACGCTCGCCTATTAGACATCTTCCAAGCTCTGGGTGCGTATCGCGCATACGGTTTCTCCTCTTTCTTTAGCCGGCCTTCCTTGGACGTGGCCTCCACCCCCACCCTCCTTGCCTCTTCTATCCTTCACTTCTAGACATACCTTTTCTGCCCTTCAGGGGTCCATGACTAGTGGGTCCATGGTGGATCCTACGGGCCCCCTGTTACCTATCACAGATCACCCACATTTCCCCCCGGGCGCCTCGACTCGTGGGTTCTTAGGTGGGGACAAGTCAAACCCTCTCCGTTTCACACATGTGCTCTCCTCCTCTGACCTACTCCCCCTCTCTGACATACGCCCTGATCTAGTCTCTCGTGTACGGGCACCTTTTGAATATATACAGCTGCAACACTTTTATACCACCATATGGCGCTCTTCGCGCTTACATAGACCACTGACACAGTTTGAACAGCTCTGTCTTCAGCCTCCCCTACCATCTCACACCATAGGCTTTCTCTATAGGATGCTAATATCCCACTACTCCACTTCACTGCCTGCTTTTTGTGCTGCCTGGGAGTCGGAACTTAATACACAATTCACACCTGAGCAATGGCGGAAATGCTTCTACCTGTCTCACAAGTCGGTTATTGCTAATAAAACACAAGAAACTAACTACAAGATCCTTTCCCGGTGGTACCGTACTCCGGAGCAGCTGCACCGTTGGTTCCCCTCTGTTTCTGAGAATTGTTGGCGATGTGACCTCTCAGCTGGCACCATATTGCACATTTGGTGGGACTGCCCTTCTCTTTCCCTTTTGGACTACGGTCTGCCAGGTAATGGGTAAGATCACCGGTGTAGCTGTCCCGGACTCTCCTGAGGCCACTCTCTTATTTATGTTTGATATGTCCTCTTCTAGATATAAGAAGTCTCTCTTGCGATATTTACTGCAGGCAGCGAAGTCGGTTATTCCTCGCAAATGGAGATCTACTGTCTCCCCCACGATTGGTGAATGGATAGCGGAAGTAAACTACTTCCAACGTATGGAGGTACTAATTGCCTTGACCCCTGCAGAGAACGATCACTATACTAAAACTTTGTTTGACTGGCTGTCTTTCCAGTCTACTCCTGAATATCGTACTCTGCTTTCCCCTCAGAACCCAGTGGCTCCTGTTCCTGGCCCCTCCACCTCCACCTGACTTCGTATATCTTTTGTTCTCTCCCTTCTGTAGACTCCTACTTCCTTTCTCCTTTCCCTTGTCTTGTCCCCTTATGTTTGTACCCTTGCGCCCTTCTTGTGCACATCTTGTTGCCTGGTATTTATCAGTTTCCTTACTCATGTTGCATAAGTGTCTGGCTGGCCACATATTGGTTAATGTAATTTGAATTTCTAGTATGGCATACTTCTCTTTCTCAGCTTGAGGTTTACTGAGAGGCTTTATTGTTCCCTGATTGGGAGTTTTGGTGTTATGTAACGCCTGCACATGGACTTGGTCAGCACCTGTATAATTGTACGGTGATTGTACTTTGTTTGTTTACTTGTTTTTACTTGAAACTGAATAAAATTTTAATTGAAAAAAAATATAAAAAAGTTTATGTAGGCCTAACAACAGAAATTCACAGGCGTGTAAGAAAACATGTATTAGATATCAAAGCAGCAAGTAATCAGGACAATGTACCAAATTTTAAAATATAGACGAGGCATTTAAAGTTGTACCACAATTGTGACTGTTTTTTTTGCAGGTATTTGAGGGTGGACTAGCACTCCTCTGTGCTCTCTCATGTATGATAGGACTCCTCTGTGCTCTGTCCTGTCTGATAGGACTCCTCTCAGCTCTTTCCTGTCTGATAGCACTCATCTGTGCTCTCTCCTGTCTGATAGGACTTCTCTGTGCTCTCTCCTGTCTGATAGGACTCCTCTGTGCTCTCTCCTGTCTGATAGGACCCCTCTGTGCTCTCTCCTGTCTGATAGTATTCCTCTGTGCTTTCTCCTGTCTGATAGGACTCCTCCGTGCTCTCTCCTGTCTGATAGTACTCCTCTGTGCTCTCTCCTGTCTGATAGGACTCCTCTATGCTCTGTCCTGTCTGATAGGACTCATCTATGCTCTCTTCTGTCTGATAGGACTCTTCTGTGCCCTTTCCTATCTGTTAGCACTCCTCTGTGCTCTCTCCTGTCTGATAGGACTCCTCTGTGCTCTCCACTGTCTGATAGCACTCCTCTGTGCTCTCTCCTGTCTGATAGGACTCCTCTATGCTCTCTCCTTTCTGATAGGACTCCTCTGTGCTCTCTCCTGTCTGATAGGACTCCTCTGTGCTCTCTCCTGTAAGATAGCACTCCTCTGTGCTCTCTCCTGTCTGATAGTACTCCTCTGTGCTCTATAATGTCTGATAGTACTCCTCTGTGCTCTCTCCTGTCTGATAGGACTCCTCTGTGCTCTCTCCTGTCTTATAGGACTCCTCTGTGCTCTCTCCTGTCTGATAGCACTCCTCTGTGCTCTCTAATGTATGATAGTACTCCTCTGTGCTCTCTCCTGTCTGATAGGACTCCTCTGTGCTCTCTCCTGTCTGATAGGACTCCTCTGTGCTCTCTCCTGTCTGATAGCACTCCTCTGTGCTCTCTCCTGTCTGATAGTACTCCTTGGTGCTCTCTCCTGTCTGATAGTACTCCTATGTGCTCTCTACTATCTGGTAGTACTCCTCTGTGCTCTCTCCTGACTGATAGTACTCATCTGTGCTCTCTCCTGTCTGATAGGACTCCTCTGTGCTCTCTCCTGTCTGATAGGACTCCTCTTTGCTCTCTCCTGTCTGATAGCACTCCTCTGTACTCTCTCCTGTCTGATAGCACTCCTCTGTGCTCTCGCCTCTCTGATAATACTCCTCTGTGCTCTCTCCTTTCTGATTGGTCTCCTCTGTGCTCTCTACTGTCTGATAGGACTCTTCTGTGCTCTCTCCTGTCTGATATCACTCCTATGTGCTCTCTCCTATCTGGTAGTACTCCTCTGTGCTCTCTCCTGTCTAATAGTACTCCTCTGTGCTCTCTACTGTCTGATAGGACTCCTCTGTGCTCTCTCCGGTCTGATAGGACTCCTATGTTCTCTCTCCTGTCTGATAGGACTCCTCTGTGCTCTCTCCTATCTGATAACACTCCTCTGTGCTCTCTACTGTCTGATAGCACTCCCCTGTGCTCTCTCCTGTCTGATAGGACTCCTCTGTGCTCTATAATGTCTGATAGTACTGTTCTGTGCTCTCTCCTGTCTGACAGGACTCCTCTGTGCTCTCTCTTGTCTGATAGGACTCCTCTGTGCTCTCTCTTGTCTGATAGGACTCCTCTGTGCTCTCTCCTGTCTGATAGGTCTCCTCTGTGCTCTCTCCTGTCTGATAGCACTCCTCTGTGCTCTCTCCTATTTGATAGGACTCCTCTGTGCTTTCTCCTGTCTGATAGTACTCCTCTGTGCTCTATCCTGTCTGATAGTACTGTTCTGTGCTCTCTCCTGTCTGACAGGACTCCTCTGTGCTCTCTCTTGTCTGATAGCACTCCTCTGTGCTCTCTCCTATCTGATAGGACTCCTCTGTGCTCTCTCTTGTCTGATAGGACTCCTCTGTGCTCTCTCATGTCTGGTAGTACTCCTCTGTGCTCTCTCCTGTCTGATAGCACTGCTCTGTGCTTTCTCCTGTCCTAGCCCACCCTCACTTACTGGACTTTGTTCATGTCTGTGCTTCAGTTTGGACAAAGCCATGACTTTACAAGCCATGATTTCTGTAAAAAGGAAATAACATTTTCTTATGAAGTATATTAGAAAGGTTAATGTTTTACTATTTATATTGCCTCTAAACCTAGTAACACTTTGTGTATATGCACTTTTCCTATATGGCCAAATATACAGCTTAGTATTTTACTCTACATGCATACAGGCTACATTTATTGTTGACAGTACTGCATATTTCTCTGTTTTCTTTGTGTTGTTATTAATGATGATATTTTATCGATTATGTATCAATAAAGATAAAAATATAGCAGAATTAAATTAACGTTAACCCACCCCCATTTGCGAGGGTTGTGGTTTTTGTCAAAAATCCCATGCAAGTCTATGGGACTTCTGGCACCTTACTCTACAAGCTCTGCTCTGCATCTCCTCGTGAGTTTGTCAGTTCAGCTTACAAGTTGCGCCCCTCTATTTTCATTCCTTTTAGCCATTTACACTGACATCACAAGTCCTTTACAGGAGTAGTGCAGTGAAAAAATAACTTATCCCCCATCCAAAGGATCATTTTAATACCAGAAATATTACTTGAAACACTGAATGCCTAGGGTTTTATTTGTTTTGTTTGTTATATTTGTATAACATATTGCATCAACAGTAGGTTCTATTTATAAACCCCGATAGGTGGTGCACACAATACTGGGTCTGCTTGTGAGAAGTGTTTAGTATGAGGTTAATACAATAGTACCAGTATTCACAGTTGTCCACCTTTCTGTGACATCCGTATCCACTAATAAACTTATTATTTAAAACATTGAAACACCAGGGATTTCAGTATTAAATTATTGGAACTCTTAAGTTATAAAGTGACAAATTCATCTCGGTAACATCAGCACAACATAATGTATTCACTTCTTCCTATAGTCACAATGGGTTTTGTCAAGTATGAGGTTTGTGTAAAATGAGAGGTTAGATGTGTCACACTGTGCTGCCTGCAGAGAGCAGAGATAGGTGGCTGAATCCTCCATCTTCACATCATTGATAACCAGTTCTGTAGAGTTTATTGTCACATCAGATGTGAATCTCTCCTGAGCAAATAGAGCAGAATTCCCAGCGGAGCCTTTATTAGCTTTATATAATATGAACTGTGGAGCCGATCCAGGATAGAGACGATACCAGTAGAGATAATAGCTGTAGCTTGCTGAAGCTTCATAGGAGCAGGAGAGAGAGACTTTATTTCCTTCTTCAGCAAACATCTGGGAATTCATTGACTTAATGGAATCCCCAATAACTTGTCCTGGAAAAGAACAGATCCACAGTCATTCCTTTTATTACCTTCCTTTTTAATCATCACAGATATCAGAGAATTATTCTGACTGTATATGACTAGTTGTATTACTATCTTCTTTATCATAGTGATAGTTTCTGCCTTAAATACATCATAAACCAGATTCCTTATTACCTGAGCAGAGAACCAGTATAATACAGACAATGTGATTGTTCTTCATTGTAGATCTGGTGTCATTCATGTCTGGAGAGCAGCTGTTATATGAAGCTGCATTATATGTGAAGAACTGGAGATATACATAACTGTAGGAGGAGGAGTCAGGTCTGGGCTTAGCAACTTCAGCCTTTATTGCTCTTGTGGTAGAGGGGTGTGATGAGGGCAAATGGCATTAACCCCTTGTATTCGTGATGCCAGGGCGTGGTTTATCCTCAACACCACCTGAAGGTATACCGCTGGATCCTGGGCTGGGCACGGGGGCAATAATGACTCTGATGCCAAATTACATACAACGGCAGCTTTACTGAGTGACAGATGGTACAGTCTATACAGTGTAGCCAGGCCCACGGAGGTGACCAGTGACTTCAGAGACCTTAAAGGCTTGCTGGGACGTGCAGTGGTTTTGGACAATTTAGTGCAGGCCACGTTGACTTGACAATAGATGACAGTGACTGACGTGACTTGACTGGAGACAGTGTAAGCTGTGACTATAGCTTACTTGTAGACTTGTAGCTTGTGGCTGCAGACTTGACTTGAAGCCTCCTATGACTCCAGACACACTCTTAGGCTTGGCTGCTCCTCAGCAAAGACTCAGGAACTAAGAGAGAGAAGAGACTCCTCCCAGGGCTTTTATGGGGGAGACTCTAGTGGGGTCTCATTGAACACCCTTAAGTCACCTGGTCACTGATATCTCCTGGATAACAATCACATGACAACTGATGATCACATGTTAACCTTCCTTAACAACATTCTTATATACATAACATAGGGGATAATATACAATTACAGTAGAACAGATGCAGGGGGGGGGGGGGGGGCAGGGGGCACTACAGGGAGGCTGCCTTAAACATTTTTGGTATTGCCACATGTGTGAATGTCTGAACTATCGAAATGTTAATGATCCTGTACGGTGAACGGTGTAAACATAAAAAAAAAAAAGTTAAAGCAGTTTTTTTGTCATTTCACATTACAATAAAAATGTATAGAAAGTAATTAAAAAATATGCATGAGTGGTACCGATAAAAAAAATAAATAAAGATTACAATGCAAAAAATTAGCCCTCATACATCCCCATATATGGAAAAATGCGAACGTTATAGGTGGTCAAAATAGAGTGATTTTAAACCCACTAATTCAGTTAAACAAGTTCTAGATTTTTTTTTAAGCAGTACAATAATAAAAAAGCATAAAATCATGGGTATCATTTTGTTTATACTCACCCACAGAATAAAGAAAACGTGTCAATTTTACTGTAAAGTGTACAGTGTGAAAAAAAAAACTTTCCAAAGTCTGCAAAATTGTGATACAAGCAGATCTGTCATGGAAGAGAAGAGAAGCCCCAGGGCTAACTTGACGTCTGATTGTAGTGTATAGATTCCCTGCAAAAACCTAGATATCATAGAAATGTCATCCTAAAGTAAAAAACACAAGGACTATAATGTCTAAAGAGGTGATAGTAAGCAGTGGAGATGTCTAGTTTGTGCAATATTTGTGGTATGATTATAAAAATAAAGGTTGTGGTTATGGAAATAGTCAATGTGGATCTCTTTACTGTCCATTCATATGCTTGTACATTGTGAGCAGATCGCCTGTAAGACGTCTTTTCTCCAAACTAAATAACCCCAAGCTTGATATTGAATTACCTTTGTTGCTCTCCTCTGCACCCTCTCCTATTCAGCAATGTGCTTCTTATATATAGAGGAGCAAAATTGTAAGCCTGACAAATGTGAGCATAATTACAATGCAATTTTCGTCAGCTCAGGTGCTATTTGTGCTGTGTACACAAGAGGGTGCTGTGGGCTTGGTCTTGCCATATCTTCACATGCAAGATTTATGATATGATCATATATCATATGATTTATGATATTCCATTGCACCCCAATCACGTATATCTGACTGTGCAATAAAATCTTTAAAATAAACAATGTTTAAATTGCACCATATCTATCACTGTTTATTGTATATGTTTGTGACTTTAAGGGGTACTTTCAACTGGTGGCAGAAACTTAAACAGATTTTTAAAATGACTTCTATTTAAAAATCTTAATCCTTCCAGTACTTATCAGCTGCTGCATGCTCCAGAGGAATTGAGACCAAAAAATACCCCCCAAGAAAACTGGTAACAGACCCAACACCTAAGGCATGGATAATAAACAAGAGAACACATGCGTTATAGGGTCAAAACATCCAAGGTTATTTTATTAAACACATTTTAATCATTACACAAACATTTAAAATCATTTACAACTCAATTACAGAAAAAAAAGGGAGAATGTCCCAGGTGGACAAGAACTAACAGTGGTGGCTAGTTGAGTCACAGTGTAATTTAAATCAGAGAAAAAGAGAGCAAGTTATTGTCAGGCCCAAGGCCTGATTTTGGAAACATACATGTGTTTTATAATTGCATCTATGTATAAACTAATACCTGGGGGGGTGAGGGGTCATTCAGACGGTGTATCCTTTGTTTTTGTGTATTGCAGTCAATTGGGGCCTGTCTGCTGTTTTCCTCTTTTGAAGTCAAAGGCCCTTTGAAGCAGCAGGATGCAAGGGGTCTCTGGTCCCATATATGAGATAAGAGATGCCCCCACCTGGTGGGATCAGAGGGGAGGGGGGAATGGAGTCCCTCCAAAAAGGAGATAGATATATTTAAAACAATGCTAGACTCAGGTTGTTCAATGCTGCGGAACAAGCTGACAAGACCATCCAAAGAACAGCTGGAACCTCACTCTCTCTCATGGACTGCTAATATCAGAACTTCATTTTTGCTTTCTGAACTTGTCTTGCTAAACTCTTTTATACATTTTTGTAACTGTATGTCATTTGTTCCTGTATTTTTATGCATAGCACTGTGATACCTTTTATCAGATTAAATGTTTAATTAATCAGCTCTGGTCTTTGATCTCTAAATATATGAGCTGCCCATTCTGAAGGCAGCTCGGGTGAAACACATTTATCTAAGGGTTAATTTGGTGACTTGCTGGGACTAGTAGTGGATACCCAGAGGTCTGGTGGCCTTAACCCTTGCACCATCACACTCTCTCTAGCGTCTTAGCTGGACCGATAGGGTGTGATCTTGACAGTTATGATCCCCAAAACAGGCAAAAGGGTATAAACATACAATTGCCAGTAACAATAAATCGGTACAAAGAGTGACCAACATAAAATAACTTTGAATCAAAACATCAGGGGTAGAAAAAAATCCCCTCAAAATTGAACATAAGTAATGACCAAAGTGGGAAGAGTAACTTACATAGCCACACACTACCCAACATTTCGCTCAAGGCTTCTTCCGGGATGTGATCATAGGGACGTGACGTCTCACCTCTTATTTATATGCCTGCTGCTCCAATAGGAAATGGCAAACAAAAGTAACTGATTAGTCCGTGACTGGAAAGCATCATAATGCACGCCGTCAGCAAGATGCCTACAGGTAGCATGTCACACAGAGAGGAGCGGCGTCCAATAATACATTGCCCAAAGGTCCGCCCATCGGTGACGGGTAATGACGGCCACCAAAGGGTAGAGCACACAGTCTTTAGGAGGAGGATCCCTGAATGCCTCATCCAACTGACCACCGCCAAAGTTCCACCCCATATGCCATGCAACACGCATCACAGGAGGGCAGAACGAGAACCATGACAACCAGGAAGCAGTTATCTTCAACTAAGCACACCAAGGGGTAGAGCGCACAGCCTTCAGGAGGAGAATCCCTGAATGCGTCATCCGGCTAACCACCTGCCAAGCTCCGCGCCCCCCCCCCCCCCCCCCCCCATTTCATGCAACACGCATCACAGGAGGGCAGAGTGAGAACCATGGCAACCACAACGCCATTGTTTCCAACTAAGCATAGTTCAGGAAAATGAGCACAATACACCAATGCCAATTATGATCAGGTGAAAGAATGCCAACACCGGGGAGAAGGAAAGACTGGTGGATCCCCACCATGACCGAGGCAAAAACTTAAACCAAGATCATGTTGGAGAGCTGCCAGGCACCAACCCCAAGATGCAGGAAGAATGAAGTAAATCTATGATTAACATATGAACCCGATGAACAATCATGATTAGGAAAATTAAAAATAAGATAGCAGCATGTGAAATGTATAAATATAAGTATGTATATATATATATATATATATATATATATAAATATATATATATAAAAAAATGTAAGATTAAAAAAAAATAATAATTAAACCCGATGAGTGTATGAAGATTACTTCGCTTAGACACAGCACCACAAGGAGCATGTGTCCCTGCGGGGAACATAGCCAACCGCCAGGTTGGAAAGTGCAACAAATATAATAATTAAAGGGGTATTCCATGATAAAACATTATTTTCATATCAACTGGCTCCAGAAAGTTAAACAGATTTGTAAATTGCTTCTATTAAAAAATCTTAATCCTACCAGTTCTTATCAGCTGCTGAAGTTTAGTTGTTCTTTTCTGTCTGAGAACAGTGCTCTCTGCTGACACCTCTGTCTCAGGAACTTTCAAGAGCAGAAGAGGTTTGCTATGTTTGCTCCTACTCTGGATAGTTCCTGAGACAGACAGGTGTCAGAAGAGAGCAACTAAACAACTAAACTTCAGCAGCTGATAAGTACTGGTAGGATTTAGATTTTTTAATAGAAGTAATTTACAAATTTGAAGATATGAAGAAAACCACACTCACCTGTAAGTCGTGCACCGTATTTTATTCCGTGAAGACAATTGACATGAATACAGGACAGCAAGTGGTCGGCACGAATGCCAGGGACACACACACGTGTAGTTACAGCTGTTTCATGGGAACTCAGCCCGAGTCTGACGAAGCTGGCTGAGTTCCCGTGAAACAGCTGTAACTACATGTGTGTGTGTGTCTGGCGTTCCTGCTGACCACTTGCTGTCCTGTGTTCATGTTGATTGTCTTCACGGAATAAAATACGGTGCACGACTTACGGGTGAGTGCGGTCTTCTTCATATCTTCTGATGCCATAGCGCCTTGTGCCCTTCTCACCTGCACCCCATATCAGCACCTCTGGTGGTCTCACCGTACTCCCAAGTGCATGAATCCTGTTACATCAGAGCACTCCCTTCGTTTGTCAGTGCTGTGCCGGACATTCATCTTTGTATCTCCATATTATGTAATTTACAAATCTGTTTAACTTTCTGGAGCCAATTGATATGGATTTTTTTTTATGGAATACCCCTTTAAATGTTAAGAAGTACCCTATAAAATATATATACATTTTTTTGTATTAACTGGTGGCAAAAAGTTCTACAGATTTGTAAATTAATTACTTATTACTATTTAAAAAACGTAACCCTTCCAGTACTTATGAACATCTGTTTGCTCCAGAGAAATTTGTGTAGTTCTTTACAGTAGCTCTCTGCTGACACCTCTGTCCATGTCAAGAACTGTCCGGAGCAGGAGATGTTCGCTATGGGGATTTTCTCCTGCTCTGAAAAGTTCCTGACACAGGCAAAGTGTCAGCAGAGAGCACTGTGGTCAGACTGGAAGAACAACACAACTTCCTCTGGAGCATACAGCTGTTGATAAGTACTGAAAAAGTTAAGATTTTTGCCACCAGTTAATTGTAGAACTTGCCACCAGTTGTAGAACTTTTTGCCACCAGTTAATTTAAAAAAAAATTTCCACTGGAGTACCCCTTTAAGATTTAATTTTCGACTTTCACTCACTGAATAGTCTGTATATCAGAGACTTTATTTTAAAGGGGATTTTTACCATCCACAGGATATCCCACATGGGGATATGTTCTTAAAGGGATACTCGGGTAGAAAACTTTTTTTTTTTTTGCCAGAAAGTTAAACAGATTTGTAAATGACTTCTATTAAAAAATCTTTACCCTTCCTGTACATTTTAGCAGCTGTATGCTACAGAGGAAATTATTTTATTTTTAAATTTATTTTTTGTCTTGTCTACTGTGTTCTCTGCTGACACCTGATGCCCGTATCAGGAACTGTCCAGAGTAGGAGAAAATCCCCATAGCAAACCTATGCTGCTCTGGACAGTTCCTGACAGGGACAGAGGTGTCAGCAGGGAGCACTGTGGACTTCGTAGCCTTCAACGACTTTGCCGAACACCACGTGCTTTCCTCTGTAGCATACAGCCGCTAAAAAGTACTTGAAGGGTAAAGA
The DNA here is from genome assembly GCF_029499605.1 of Hyla sarda. Classification (NCBI taxonomy): domain Eukaryota; kingdom Metazoa; phylum Chordata; class Amphibia; order Anura; family Hylidae; genus Hyla; species Hyla sarda. The sequence goes on from NC_079189.1 coordinate 400,421,757, forward strand.
TTTTTTTATAGAAATCATTTACAAATCTGTTTAACTTTCTGGCACCAGTTGATTTAAAAAAAAAATAATAATTCAACCGGAGTACCCCTTTAAGTGCTGGATAACACCTTTGAGGCTGTGTAAATACTAATTACTGTCGAAACTTTACTCCTGTTTTCCGAAATTATGGTAGGAATTTCACCATTTTTATGGCTATTTCTGGCAATAGCGGTAAAATTGTGGGGTAATTGGTGGCGGTACCAATAATAAAATGCCCTGTGTCTCGTTTTTTTTTGTGGCCCAAAAAAACGCTAGAAAAAACACCAGTAAAAATCACTTTCCTGCATTTGGCGTTTTTTCTGGCGTTTTTGCCTTTGAGTGTAAATTGCATTTTTGGCCCCTTTGATCTTTTTATTTTTTAAATTTGTTGGGTACCGAAAAAAAAAAAAAAAAAAGGATGCAGTAGGGATGGAAAAAAATAATTTAACAAAATTTATATTCTTTATAACAAAATTTGTATTCATTTTTAATCAGGGACTAATTTATGTGGGCAGGCAGGGACCTAAAAATGGGGCCAACAATAATAAAAAAAAACTGTAGAGAGGGGCCATTTAAATGTAAAAATAATACGGTATAGTTTTTATAATTAATTTTGTTAGACTTTTTATTAGTAATGTATTTTAATTATGTGTTTAATAAAGTGTGCCTGTTTTTAACTTTTTAAATTTTTTTAACTTTCTTTTAATTTTTTTTTTAGGTAGTACTACTACTCCCAGCATGGAACAGACTGTTCCATACTGGGAGTAGTAGGACTTGTACTAATAGACAGATCGCCTCAGGTGTCACTCCTGACACCTGATGCGATCGTCCTTTATATTGCAGAGATGCGGAGCGGCTTCTCCTACGCTCGCATCTCTGCACTATACTCCGGGCCGGCCAGTGATGTAAATAGAAATTCACATCACTCATTCAGAGTGGTGAATGGCTAGATGGTGGAAGCCAATCACCGCTCTCAGCGGGAAATATGAATCAGTGATGTGAATTTCTATTCATATCACGGACAGGCCGGTGTACAGTGCAGAGATGCGGAGGGCAGGAGATCTGTGATCTGTCCTTAACTGCTCCCAACATAGAGCACACTCTGCTCCATGCTGGGAGCTGTAGTACCTGCATTTATAGACAGATTGCAGCTGGTATCTCTTCTGACACCTGTTGAGATCTGTCTATTAATGCAGGTACTACAGCACCCAGCATGGAGCAGAGTGTGCTCCATGTTGGAAGCAGTAGTACCTGCAGTTAAGGACAGATCACAGCGGGTGTCACTCCTGACACCCACTGTGATCGTCCTGTATAATGTATAGATGCGGGCGACATGGCCGCACTTCTCTGGTCCCCTGCACTGTACTATATGCTGTATACATACCTATTTGTATATGCCGCTGAGAGTTGTGATTGGCTGGGACCATCTGGCAAATCACAGCTCTCTGCGGGAAATATAAATCTGTGATGTGAAGAGAACTTCACATCGCAGAATACAGTGCAGGGGAGCGGAGAAGAGCGTCAGTGCCGCCCACTTCTATACATTACATAGGAGGATCGCAGCGGTGTCAGAAGTGACACCGGGGGTGATCTGTCTATTAGTACAGGTACTACTGTTCCCATGATGAACAGTCTGTTCCATGCTGGGAGTAGTAGCATTACCTTAAAAAATAAAAAGTGAAAAAAGTCCAAAACACACAAACACATTATTAAAATAAATTACTAATAAAAAGTTTAATAAAGTTAATTATAAAAAAATATATAATTTTTACAATTAAATGGCCCGTTTCTAAATTTTTAATATTGCCGGCTATATTTTTAGGTCCCTGCCCGCCCACATAAATTGATCCCTGTTTAAAAATTAATACAGATTTTGTTATAACAAAATATAAATTTTGTTAAATACAATTTCTTCCATCCCTACTGTATCTTTTTTTATTTATTTACTAGCTGAGTACCCAGCGTTGCCCGGTTTTTCCTTCCTAATCGTTATTGGGGAGGAAAATAAACAAAGGAGTTTGGTTTTGACTTCATAACCCGTCCTCATATATTGTTGTCATATCCCAACCCCATATCCCGTCCTCATATCTCGACCTCCTATCCCGACCTCCTATCCCGACCTCCTATCCCGTCCTCCTATACCGACCTCCTATCCTGACCTCCTATACTGACCTCCTATCCTGACCTCCTATCTTGACGTCCTATCTCGACCTCCTATCCTGACCTCTTATCCCGACCTCCTATACCGTCCTCCTATCCCGTCCTCCCATCTCGATCTCCCATCTTGACCTCCTATCCCGACCTCCTATCCCGACCTCCTATCCCGACCTCCTATCCCATCCTCCTATCCCATCCTCCTATCTCGACCTCCTATCACGACCTCCTATCACAACGTCCTATCCTGACCTCCTATCCCGTCCTCCTATCTCGACCTCCTATCTCGAACCTCCTATCCAGTCCTCCTATCTCATCCTCCTATCCAGTCCTCCTATCTGGTCCTCCTATCTCGCTCGACCTCCTATCTCGACCTCCTATCCTGACCTCCTATCCCGTCCTCCTGTCTCAACCTCCTATCTCGGCCTCCTATCCCGTCCTCCTATCTCGACATCCTATCTCGACCTCCTATCACGACCTCCTATCCCGACCTCCTATCCCGACCCCTTTTCCCGAACTCCTATCCCCACCTCCTATCCCGACCTCCTATCCCAGTACTCCTATCCTGGTCCTCCTATCCCGTCCTCCTATCCCATCCTCCTATCCCGTCCTCATATCCCAACCTCCTATCCTGACCTCCTATCCTGACCCGTAATATGTGTACCAGGTATTGAAATATCTCCAGCCGTACGGAAGTTATATGGGAACATACATTTCCCATTGCTTTGCATGGGACTTTAAACAACAATCCCGACCCTCACAAATGGGGGTATTTAAGGGTTAAATTAACTATCCTATATTTTAAGTGGACATATAAGTAACATGTGCACCAAGTTTCATGTTAATATGTTTAGCGGTTTGGACGTGATGCTGGAACATACACACATACATACACACACACACACACACACACGTTGAGTATTATATATATAGCTTTTTTAATGATACCCTACGAAATCTTATTAAAAAAGGTATAGATTATAGATTTCAGTGAAAAAAAACACCATAGGCTCAACATGCTACAATTTTGAAAAACTGCCAAGGAACTTAAAAATGCCAAAAGGATTTAAAAAAAAAAAAAAAAAAAAAACGCCAAACTGAAAAACGCAAAGTGGAAAAGGCATTTTCTGTTTTTCTATTGACTTTCAGGTAACATCTGGCTGCAGCATTATATCACTGTAAAAATTGGGCCGTTTTGGCATTTTTGGGGGGCAAAATTCCCCAAAAAAACCAAGTGGAAACTTAGCCTAAAGAGGTTTAAAAGGAGGATTTATCTGCATCTTCATTTTGTTTGTTCTCACTGGCTGGAGCTATTGGTGCTTTAGTGGTTTCCAGACTTGATCCTGGGATTTCAACACCATCACCAGTTTCCATAGTGTCCTTCCCATAGTCACTGACAAGAAAACAGACAAATAATCTCTTTTGCTTGTTTTTTGCCCATATATTTCTCCCTGGAAAGTGTAGCATGCATGCCAGCTTTGCAGAGTTGAGCACAAAATGGCAACACAATGTCACACATTACAATGAGCTGGAATGTATTACAAGGTGTATTACTCATAGTAAATTTAGGCCAAACAATGCAGATGTTCTCTTTTTGGGGGTGTAGTTACAATGCTACAGAAGTGTCCTTCCTTTGCTTTGTACATGCAACAAAGAGCTGTAAATGTGAATGATTTGCGCCACCCAGTGCCTATAAAGGTTTATTGCACAAGGAGTTTTGACATTGTACACAAGTACATGTTCACCACTGTGCACCATCACTCAGAGCACACAAGTACACGGCAGAATCAGCTGGTGTCAGGCTGGAGATGGATAGAGAGGTGGTTGTATCGCTGGTCTGTGACTGGAATTTATAAGACTCCAGTTCTGGGTTATCATGTGTGAGTTTAGCATAGCCCTTGGCTCCCCGGTAGAGTATATACTGTATTTGGTGGGGGTACTGACGATACCAGAACAGATATTGGCTAGAGCTGCTACTTGAGTAGTTACAGGACAATGTTACAGAGTCCCCAGCTTTAGCCTCTACATAGTGTCCTTCTGAGATGATGACATTTCCTGACACTGAACCTGTTATGAGATAAAAATTTAAAAAAATATCTGAGAAATATTCAGCTTTATTTATTTCAAAATTTACTTTATATTGTAAACAAGTATAGGGCTTTTTAAGAAATATAAATAACAAAATCATTTGAATTCCTAAATGACTTATAATAAACAGGTAGGAAGCCACACACAGATACTGATATGTTGCTAATAATAAATATATTGTACTTACATGATAAAGAATAAACTGTGATGAAGAAGGTTATAAACATACAGACATTAGAAGTCATATTGCTCCACGTTCCTATGAGAATACGAGCACAATCCAGCAGCGCTAGATCACTGACAGAACCAGGAACTGACTACTGGTGTCTTCGGTATCTCCAGGGAGGGACATAGTACAGTATTTACAGTATGTCATCCAACATCAGCATATGACACTTTTTATGTAAATCTATAACCAGACTAGTGACTAAAAGATACAGTAAATCTAAACAGCAAATCAGCTTTGTTTTTAATATATGTTTTCATGCACAAACACAGAGTCTCATCCACAATGGGGCTGATTTACTGTATGTTTCACACACTGCTCAGTACACAGTTTTAAAACCTTGCATGGTTAGATTAACCCTTTAGAATGGTACAATGGGATTTTAGTTCTCTCACTGCTGTTAATGAGTAGTGTTGAGCGGCATAGGCCATATTCAAATTCGCGAATATTCGCGAATATATGGACGAATATTTGCCATATATTTGCGAATATTCGCAATATTCTCGTTTTATTTTCGCATATGTGAAAATTAATATATGCGAAAATTAACATATACAAAAATTAGCATAAACGAAAATTCGCATGTGCTCACCTGTCTCACACAGTAGTATTAGAGCCTTCTTTATACCACACAAGCTGGAAGCAGAGAGGGGTGATTACTGTGATGTGTACTGTGAAAAAAAAAAAAAAACGAATATTCGTAATTACGAATATATAGTGCTATATTCGTGAATATTCGTGAATTTGCGAATATGCGATATTCGCGAATAAAATTTGCATTGCGAATATTCGCGAGCAACACTATTATTGAGTTACTGAGAGCCTGGTGCGGGGACCAGAGCTGGGCTGTTGTGAGGCACATGGCTCTAAAAAGATCTGGCATGTCAGTTGTTTTGCACTTTGGAAACAGTATTCTGCCATCATTTACTCCAGTTACTGGTGAGGAATCTGCCGGGCCATGGAGGCCTTTTTGCAAAAGCATTAAAGGGATATTCCGGGCAAAATCATTTTATCCCCTATCCAAAGGATAGGGGATAAGATGTCTGATCACGGGCGGCCCGCTGCTGAGACCCCCCGTGATCTCCCTGTAGCACCCACATTCTATACGGGTGATGAATCTCCAGTTTCGGAAACCACTGGGTTTCCGGGACTGGGGACGTGACGTCACGCTACGCCCCCTCCATCCATGTCTATGACCCTCCCATAGACATAAATGGAGGGGGCGTGGTGTCATGTCACATCCCCAGTCCCGGAAACCCAGAGGTTTCTGAAACTGGAGATTCAGCACCCGCATAGAATAACAGCGGGCCCCCCGCAATCAGACATCTTATCCACTATCCTTTAGATAGGGGATAAAATGTTTTTGCCCGGAATACCCCTTTACAGAGTAAACTCGCCTTTAGGTAAAAAATGCCAAACTATGTTTTTTACTCCAAAGACTGGCATACGTATGATAATAAATTCTACCCAATATGTTTTTATCAAACAAAATACACTTGCTGTCTTTACAATCCTTTTTCAAATGCTCTAATACAAGAGCACCTCTCTCTATTAACCAAGGGGAAGATGTCTGCACATAGATCTCATACAGGTGGACCTGACATCCCTGTACATTACATTCCATTCATTTTAAATAGTGATGTATACACCTTCATTTAATAGGATTTGCCAGCTGTTTCCTCTGGTTCATAGGGGTTTTGGGGCTGGAATTAAAATTCCTTGGGCACTTTTGGGGGGTTTGCATGTATGTTTAGTTCAGTGTTGAGAAGAAGAAGAGTCACTGTTAGGCATGTCTGACAGTTTTTATTCCTGTTCCAGAAAGCTACGGAGCGGGATTATGACATCATTCTACTCTATACCGTGCGACTCCCAGTTGAAATCAACAGCCAGGGGTCACAGCTAATAGCCTGCAGCAGCGATGGTAGCTGCAAGGCTATTACCCCTTTAGATCCTACAATCAAAGATGATCGCGGGACCTAAAGCTGACAACTCATTGTTGCCGGCTGGTTGCTATGGGTGATCAAGACCACTGTGGGGTAATCGCACAGTCCCGATCACAATAAATGACAGCCAATGGCTCCCTACCTTCCTCCGTGCTGTCCAATCTTCATTCTGTGGCTGTGATAGGTCCCATGTTATAGTCCCCTAAAGGCTATTAACCCTTTAGATCCCATAAATGAAGCTGATCGCTGGACCGAAAGCCGGCAACTCAATTTTGCCGGCAGGTTGCTATGGGTTGATATGGCTGACCTTGAATGACAGCTCATGGGTCCCTACCTTCCTTTGTGCCGTCCGATCTTCATTCTGTGGCTCCAACCACAGAATGATAAATCCCGGGTTATAAAAAACAGTTATACATGTGTATAACTGTTAAAATATTTAATATACAATATAACTCATGCAAGGTATAACTCTAGGGTATACAAGATGGCTGACAAAAGTGAAACCTAAGATGGATGCCGTGACCTTTAGGAACAGTTAAGCTATAGACAGCTGAACCTTTAGATAGAATTGCTGAGGTATGCATAACACACTATACTATTCTAGGATGTTAAGGTTGAAACTACAGCAATACCATATATGTGAAGGGTAGTAATGTCCAATCAGTATGAAAGTTAAGCATGACATAATGTATACACCCTTAAGTTAAAGATATACTCAAACCAACCCACTGGGAAGAGATATATAGAGACTAGTGTTGAGCGGCATAGGCCATATTCGAATTCGCGAATATATGGACGAATATTCATCATATTTTCGCGAATATTCGCATATTCGTAATATTCTCGTTTTATTTTCGCATATGTGAAAATTCGCGAATGCAAAAATTAACATATGCGAAAATTAGCATATACAAAATTAGCATAAAGGAAACTTCGCATATGCGAAAAGTAGCATATGCAAATATTCGCGTATGCGAAAATTCGCACACCAGTCTCACACAGTAGTATTAGAGCCTTCTTTACACCACACAAGCTGGAAGCAGAGAGGGATGATCACTGTGATATGTACTGTGAAAAAATAAATAAATAAATAAACGAATATTCGTAATTACGAATATATAGTGCTATATTCGCGAATTCGCGAATATGCGATATTCGCAAATAAAATTCGCATTGCGAATATTCGCGAGCAACACTAATAGAGACAAGTATGTTTATGGATAAAAGACTTAGTATAACCACGCCCACATATGTAAAGAACACACCCTTAAGTATGGTATAAAAGAAGACTGCGTCAACAGGGGGCAGCATCATTAAGAAAGCATCATTAACCCCTTAAGGACTCAGGGTTTTTCTGTTTTTGCACTTTCGTTTTTTCCTCCTTACCTTTTAAAATTCATAACCCTTTCAATTTTCCACCTAAAAATCCATATTATGGCTTATTTTTTGCGTCGCCAATTCTACTTTGCAGTGACATTAGTCATTTTACCCAAAAATGCACGGCGAAACGGAAAAAAATCATTGTGCGACAAAATCGAAAAAAAAACACGCCATTTTGTAAATTTTGGGGGCTTCCGTTTCTACGCAGTGAATATTTCGGTAAAAATTACACCTTATCATTATTCTATAGGTCCATACGGTTAAAATGATACCCTACTTATATAGGTTTGATTTTGTCGCACTTCTGCAAAAAATCATAACTACATGCTGGAAAATTTATACGTTTAAAAATGTCATCTTCTGACCCCTATAACTTTTTTATTTTTCAAAGTACAGGGCAATATGAGGACTCATTTTTTGCGCCGTGATCTGAAGTTTTTATAGGTATGATTTTTGTTTTGATCTGACTTTTTGATCACTTTTTATTCATTTTTTTAATGGTATAAAAAGTGACCAAAATACGCTTTTTTGGACTTTGGAATTTTTTTGCGCATACGCCATTGACCGTGCGGTTTAATTAATGATATATTTTTATAATTCGGACATTTACGCACGCGGCGATACCACATATGTTTATTTAATTTTTTTTACACTGTTTTATTTTTTTCATGGGAAAAGGGGGGTGATTCAAACTTTTATTAGGGAAGGGGTTAAATGACCTTTATTAACACTTTTTTAAAAAAATTTTTTTGCATTGTTATAGGTCCCATAGGGACCTATAACACTGCACACACTGATCTCCTATGCTTATCACTGGCGTGTATTAACCTGGATCTCAGGCACGGAGCAGTCATTCGTCGATCGGACACCGAGGAGGCAGGTAAGGGCCCTCCCGGTGTCCGATCAGCTGTTCGGGACGCCGCGATTTCACCGCGGCGGTCCCGAACAGCCCGACTGAGCAGCCGGGTCACTTTCAGTTTCACTTTAGAAGCGGCGGTCAGCTTTGACCGCCGCTTCTAAAGGGTTAATACCGCACATCGCCGCGATCGGCGATGTGTGGTATTGGCCGCGGGTCTCGGCCGTTGATGAGCGCCGGGACCGAAGCGATATGATGCAGGATCGCGGCGCGATCCCGCTTCATATCGCGGGAGCCGGCGCAGGACGTAAATATACGTCCTGCGTTGTTAAGGGGTTAAGGAAGCATCATTAAGGAGACCTCACTCATTCATGGAGGACGAGGAAGCCTCAGTCATGAAGAACCAAGGATGAAATAAGCCAAGCCAAGCTAAGAGGAAGGAGGCGGAGCCAGACCAGTCTGATGAAGGAGGAAGCCATCTTAGATTAACTTTCCATGATGAATCCAGCCCACACAACCCTCAGTTTGTGAGATTGTTCTGAGAACATGCCTACATTTCCTAATGTTATTATTGTAATACTTAAGCAAGGACTGTTATTTACACAAGATTTACTAGTTTGTTCTGTTTGCCATATTTGTCTATGAGCCTAATAATAAATGTTATTTTTGTTTACTTAATTTGAAGTAATCAGAGTAATTTATTCCAATGGTGACTGTGTCAAATGAAATTTGACCAGTATAAGAATGTAACAATAACCCCTCCCCCTATAAAAAATTGGAATCACCCCCCTTTTCAAATTTTATGAATAAAATAATATTTAAAAAATAAATAAATTAAATACACATATGTGGTATTGCCAAGTACGTAAATGTCTTAAAATGTATTAAAATATAATGTTAATCAAACCGCATGCTAAATGGCATACATAGAAAAAATACCAAAGTACAGAATTGTGCATTTTTGGTCACTTCATAGAGCAGTAAAAAAAATCATAAAAAATTATCATAAAAACCAAAATGATACCATTGAAAACTACAGATCACAGCACAAAAAAATTAGCCATCATACAACCTTGTATACAGAACAATAAAAGAGTTATAGGGGTCAGAAAAGGACAATTTTTCACTAGCATAATAAAACAAAACCTATTAAACAAAACCTTAGTGTAATCTTATGGACCTACAGAATGAAGATTTTGTGTCATTTTTACTACTACTTAGAAATGCAAACCCCTAAAAGTTGCATAGTGGCATTTCTATTTTTCAATTTTGCACCACAATTTTTTATTTTTAGGGGCTTTACCATACATTTTGTGGGAAAATGAGTGATCTTATCACAAAGTAGAATAAGTTCCGCAAACAACAAGCCCCATAGATGGAAAATTGATGTTGTGGATTTTCCAATTCAAAAAGGTTTTTATTTAGACAAACAGAACAACATACAGAGCATTTATGACATTGTCAACAGAAAAAACAAAGTAGACCTGGTCGGTCAATAAAAAAATAAAAAAAAACAATGCTCAAGAAACAAGAACAAAAGGCAAGCAGGCAAGTATAGAGGGACCAAGGGACTATGGAGATATAGCCGATGGTACCCATAGAATAGGTTGAAGCCGATAATAAAGTGCTACCATGGGTGTTATAGATGAACAGTAACTAAGCTAGGGTTGCGGCAAAACAACACAAAACATGGACATCACAAAGGAAACACATGAATGAGAAGTATAAGAAAAGCAAGAAGACCAGTAGAGAAGCAAATTGGTAGAAAAAAAAATTCCAACAACAGTCGCTAGTGGGAAGGGAAGAAGTAGAGAAATTGCTCCAGTCGGACGTCATAGTTCGATTAGGTCATAGTGTGATACTGAGCTGAAGAGCAAAATTCCGACCAGGGCAACCAGGTGGAGGCGAAGTGGTCCAGGTCACGGGGGCAACTGCAAGAAACTCCCCCATACACTGGGTCAGGGCTACCTCGGCGACCCATTCATCTATAGTGGGAGCATCGGGGGATCGCCAGTGTCTCAGGATGACAGTTTTATCAGCCTGCACGAGATGGCTTAGTAGTGAGCGCTTGTATTTTGAGATGGCCATGGGAAACATCAACAAAAGGACCTTCAGTCCCGTTACTGTCTGCACAATAGTAAGGATAGAATCCCAGAACGAGGATAGGGCCTAGCAACTCCACCAAATGTGCACCATCGTACCCTCGGCAGATCCACATTATTTTAAAACTGGTCTCCTAGTCTTGTTTGCAATAACCGCCTTGTAAGTAATGCAAAACCATCAGGCCCATCAGGAGAGAATTGCCTTTCCAATTCGGCCTCCCATGCTGCACAATAGTGAGGTAGGGAGTGCTTGTGATCAAGGTGAAATCTGGAGATATAGAATGCCGAGGGCAGGACAAAGCCATACAGAACCGCTCGAAGGGGGTAAAGGATTGGTGTAAATCAAGGCAATTAGGCAAGGAACAGTACAAGTGTTTCAGCTGTAGGTATTCAAGTGGGACGTTAAGCGGGCCAAGACTCCCGAATAACATCCAGGGGCTTGAGGGTGCCTCCAGCCAGAACATGGGAGAAACACAAAGGGCAGGAGAGGGAGGAACCCAGAATCCCACCTTCTGGGATTCCAGTAGTTAAATCAGGTGGATATAAACTCACACAAGATCCTTCAGAAACCTGGGTATGTCTGAGTGTTTCTTCTTCTTCAGAGTGGGTTAGACTTTGGCCTAGATCCATCACTGATGGAATAAAACACTTGGCTTGATGAAAGTGCTGCTTCTTTCATACTTTTAATTCCATCATTGGAGGATTCCTCTAGTACTGGTTTTAGACTTTCAGCCTACTTCAGCCATGCTCTGCGGTCTGCCTGTCTCTTGGACACTTGTTTGAAACCTGTACTGGAGCATACAAGGGGATGGTGATACACTCTGGAGACAAGAACATCCTACCTGACTCAGCTATACTGGAAATCTGTCTGTCTCACTAAAAAAAGATACCTCTGTTCATGTGTCCTTATTGTCTGCCAAAGGTGGTGTGGTGACCCAGTACAGAATGTTGTCCTGTCCAGTAAATATTGCCTCAGGCACTTCCAGTGCCACTGTTCTGGGCCCTCTACTCCGTGGGGGATTTGCTTTATGCATAATTTTGTGTTATATTGTACATATGTTTAGCAATGTTACTATAACCTTAAGGTAAGAGATGCAGAGTAAAACATGTGATCCTGATCCCCCAATGGGATACCCACACCTTAATCCTTATGTAGTGTAGGGGGGAGGAGCTAGTCATTTAGGAGTTTGAGTTAGTAGAGTTGTGTTGTGGAGGAGTGCTGTCGTGATCCAGAGGAGGCCTAAAAATAAATCTTTCAAGTGAGCAGCAACGCTATTCTGCAGGTGTTCCCCTGCACAGGGGGAGTTGGTAAATCCTAGCGGTCGACATGCCACACAGGCAGCTGAGTCTCAAGGTCTAGTTCCTACCCTGGCAGTGTAGCTTCAAATCGACATTTTACAGAACCCAAGCCTGTGTTAGTTGGCTCCAGCTAAAAGTCTTAAAGGGGTATGCCGGGCAAAAAGATTTTATCCCCTATCCAAAGCATAGGGGATAAGATGTCTGATCACGGGGGGCCTGCTGCTGAGACCCCCGCGATCTCCCTGCAGCACCCGCATTCTATGCGGGTGCTGCATCTCCAGTTTTGGAAACCTCCGGGACTGGGGACGTGACGTCATAGCACGCCCCCTCCATTCATGTCTATGGGAGGGGGCATGATGGCCGTCATGCCCCCTCCCATAGACATGAATGGAAGGGGCGCCGCGTGACATCACGCCACGTCACGTCGCCAGTCCCGGAAACCCGGAGGTTTCCGAAACTGGAGGTGCCGCAACCACATAGAATGTGGGTGCTGCAGGGAGATCATGGGGGGTCTCAGCAGTGGGCCCCCCGCGATCAGACATATCATCCCTTATCCTTTGGATGGGGATAAAAAAAATTTGCCCGCAATACTCCTTTAAGTCTTCAATCTCTAAATCAGTCAAGTAAATCCACTACAAGTCTCAGCCAGGCAAAAGGCTACCAAGAGTTACTTGTTATGTACTATGTGCTATCTCTGATATTTGGTTGTTGCAACAACATCCTTGTTTTAATAGTTTGTCATTTTTTTGTTCTTGTGCACTCTCACAAAAAGAAGTCCTCTAGCAACATTTTTTATTTATTTGACCCAGTAGACAGAGCTATTCTGCCATTTGTTACTGGTAAACAGCACACATTTAGGTATTGCGGAAACTCTTCAATATAGTTATAGAACAGATGAGTTGGAGTGAAATGCTGGTTTATGAAGTGGAAACAAAGCAACAGCTTTTTGTGTTCGGACGTCATGTGCAGAGGTGTAGAACAAGAACAGGTCCTGCAGAGGAAGAGCCAGGAGACATGAATATAAGTTAAAGGGGTACTCTGGTGCTTTGATATCTTATCCCCTATCCAAAGCATAGGGGATAAGATGTCTGATCGTGGGAGTCCCGCCGCTGGGGACCCCCGTGATCTTGCACGCCGCACCCCGTTTATAATCAGTCCCCGGAGTGTGTTCGCTCCATGTCTGATTAACAGCAACCACAGGGCCAACGGCGTGTGACGTCACGCTCCGCCCCTCAATGCAAGCCTATGGGAGGGGCGTGATAGCTGTCACGCTCCCTCCCATAGGCTTGCATTGAGGGGCGGAGCATGACATCACACGGGGGTGGAGGTGTGACGTCACACGCCGTCGGCCCTGTGGTCGCCGGTAATCAGACCCGGAGCGAACACGCTCCGGGGACTGATTATAAACGGGGTGCCGGGTGCAAGATCACGGGGGTCCCCAGCGGCGGGATTCCCATGATCAGGCATCTTATCCCCTATCCTTTGGATAGGGGATAAGATGTCTAAGCACCGGAGAACCCCTTTAATGTCATCTCATGGATTAGTCATATAGCTAAGACAAAACTGCTGACCACAGTGCACAGGGCAAATATTTACCAGTATTGCTCCTTTAAGAAAATGGACTGTTGGCAAGTAAAGGTGCAGCCTACTCATTAGGGGATAGGGGATAAGTGCCTGATCGCAGGGGTCCTCATTCCGGAAATCTCAAGGGATCCCTGCGGTCAGACCCCCACAATCAGATACTTATCCTCTATCCAGAGGATAAGATTTTGCAAACTGAAGTTCCCCTCTAAGATAAATCATTTTGAGGTTTATTCGGTTTATATCACACATGAAACAGCGCACACTAGACCATAAAAGTACATGCAATATGAAAACAGTTGAGTATGAGGTTTGTGTAAGATGAGAGGTTAGATGTGTCACACTGTGCTGCCTGCAGAGAGCAGAGATAGGTGGCTGAATCCTCCATCTTCACATCATTGATAACCAGTTCTGTAGAGTTTATTGTCACATCAGATGTGAATCTCTCCTGAGCAAATAGAGCAGAATTCCCAGCGGAGCCTTTATTAGCTTTATATAATATGAACTGTGGAGCCGATCCAGGATAGAGACGATACCAGTAGAGATTGTAAACATAGCTGTTTGTAGTTTTATAACCGCAGGAGAGAGAGATTTTCGGTCCTTTTTCAACCAACATCTGGGGATTCATTGGATCAATTGAGTCACCAATAACTTGCCCTAAAAAAGAATATCCACAATTATTCCCTTTATTACCTGACCTTATGTACCTATCTTCAACAATATGTTATTCTGACTGTATATGACTAGTTTTATTACTATCTTCTTTATCATAGTGATAGTTTCTGCAGTAAATACATCATAAACCAGATTCCTTATTACCTGAGCAGAGAACCAGTATAATACAGACAATGTGATTGTTCTTCATTGTAGATCTGGTGTCATTCATGTCTGGAGAGCAGCTGTTATATGAAGCTGCATTATATGTGAAGAACTGGAGATATACATAACTGTAGGAGGAGGAGTCAGGTCTGGGCTTATTGGGACATGTGACAATCGATTGTTCTGGAAGAGAAAAAATGCTACACAGCTGGGTTGCTAACCCCATTCCAGAAGCAAATTTCTATTTTTTTTGTTTGTTTTGTTTATGTCTCACTCTCTAAGACCCATAAAAAAAAAATTTCATATACAGTGCGGTATGCGGACTTATTTATTTTTGCAGTACAAGTTGTAATTTTGACTTTTGACTTTTTGACCACTTTTTATGAAAAAAAAAATTCTGATGTGTCATGTGACCAAAAAACAGCAATTATAGAGTCGGGTATGATTTTCATTTATGCATTTCACCGTGTGGAGTGAACAACTTTATATTTTAGTAACTTTGGACATTTGCATGCGCTGCAATACAAACTAAGTTTAGATTTTTTTTTTTACTTCAAAATGGCAAATGGTGGGTACTGAGAATTTTTATTATGGGGATGGATAATTTTATATATTTCATTACTTTATTTTTTTTTTCTTTTATAAGTGATCATTTAATTGCTTATGTAGATTAATGCAATATATATATATATATACATATATATATATATATATATATATATATACATATATATATATATATATATATATATATATATATATATATGGAAAGGCCTGCGCAGCTGGCCTGTAATTGTGGGAGGAGCGGGATGACTATAAAACTCACGGCTCTCCTCCCTTCAATGACGCCGTGGGTTCTTCGCTTGAGGGTTGTCACGTGATGTCGGCAGGAAGTGAAGTCACGTTCCCACCGGTCAGCTGACTGCACGAGTCAGCTGACAGGAACCTCGCTTCAGCCGGCATGGGGGGGGTAAGTGGCTGTGGCTGACCGGGGGTAACGCTGGCGGTTCCCGGACTCCGGAGGTGAGCCGGAGTTCGGGGAAAACCCTTGGTCAGCCCGGCCCCAGGTTATTGTATTACATATCTGCATTCGCCGGTAGCATTTTACGGTTTTCAGCTGCATATGATTACTTACGGCTTGCTGCGCATGTATATGGCTAATTTGTTATGCGAACAGCCTCCTGCACGAGCATATCATTACCGCATTAGGTGTACGGCTTGCTGCGCATGTATGTGTTCTCTTATGGCTTGCTTTATTATGTGTTCAGCCTCCTGCACGTGCATTTCATTACCGCACTATGTGATCAGTCTCCTGCACGTGCATATCATTACCGCACTATGTGAACAGCCTCCTGCACGTGCATATCATTACCGCACTATGTGAACAGCCTCCTGCACGTGCATATCATTACCGCACTATGTGAACGGCTTGCTGCACATGTATATCATTACCGCACTATGTGAACAGCCTCCTGCACATGTATATCATTACCGCACTATGTGAACAGCCTCCTGCACGTGCATATCATTACCGCACTATGTGAACGGCTTGCTGCACATGCATACGATTACTTTATGTGAACAGACTCCTGCACGTGCATATCATTGCCGCGCCATGTGAACGGCTTGCTGCGCATGTATATGATTACTGCATTGTGTGATCAGTCTCCTGCACATGTATATCATTACCGCACTGTGTGATAGGCTTCTTGCATATGTATTTGATTGCTGCATTGTGTGAACAGTCTCCTGCACATGTATATCATTACTGCACTATGATTACTGCATTGTGTGAACAGTCTCCTGCACATGCATATCATTATCGCACTATGTGTTAGGCCTCTCGCACATGTATTTGATTGCTGCATTGTGTGAACAGTCTCCTGCACATGTATATCATTACTGCACTATGTGTTAGGCTTCTTGCACATGCATATCATTACCGCGCTATGTGTTAGGCTTCTTGCTCATGCATATCATTACCGCACTATGTGTTAGGCTTCTTGCACATGTATATCATTACCGCACTATGGGTTAGGCTTCTTGCACATGTTTATCATTACCGCACTATGTCAGCAGTCTCCTGCACATGTATAACATTACCGCTCTATGTGAACAGTCTCCTGCACATGTATAACATTACCGCTCTATGTGAACAGCCTCCTGCACATATATATCATTATCACATTTTGTAGTTCTGTGCTGCGGGGAGGATCTATATGTGTCTCCCGTATACCGAGACTCGCACACCTTTACACTCAATCGGTCTCACCGCTCCGCCCCACCCTGTGGCCTTATGCTTCACCCCCTCAGCTGCCAATCTGGTTAGTCTAAGGCACGCTACACCAACAGCTGCGCTCACTTCTAACCTTTGTCTCTTAACTAACTTCCTCACAGTTTACTTTTCATTTATTTATATTTCTGTGTTTCCGGGCGGTGTGCCTCCAGCTGTTGTGAAGCTACGATTCTCACTTATAGGAATCATGCCGTAGGGTTCATGCTGTACACATCCTGGTACCCATACACGTTGGTAGGATTCATGCCGGTAACATTTATACGCCACACACGCTTTTAGGGTTCATTCGTTCTCTACGCACTTGTAGTTTTATACCGTACACACGCTTTTAGGGTCATACTGTACACCCCCTTTGTAAGGTTTATACTGCACACACGCTTGTATGATTCATACAGTACACACTTGTAGTGTTTATACCGTTTACTTGCCTACAGGTTTCATACTGTACACTCGCTTGTAGGATTATATTGTACATTCACCCTTAGGGTTCATGCTGTACGCTTGCTTGTAGCATTCATACTGCACTCACACTTGCGCATAGTTGGGGGGTGCATGCTTGTAGCATTTACTCTATACACACGCTTGTACATACTTGTAGCACTATGCTGCGTACACACTTATAAGATTCATGCTGTACACAGTACACACTGTACACACGCTTGTTGGATTCTTACTTTACACGCGTTAGGATTATGCAGTACATTCGCGGTAGCTTTATACGGTACACTCGCTCGCATAATTCATAAAGTTCATGCGGTGCATACCAATGTAGCATCCATTCTGTACACTTGCTCGTAGGTTACGTGGTATACACGCTTGTACTCGCCTGCAGGGTTCTTACTACACACGCTCTTGTAGGAGTCATGTTGTACACACTCATAGGATTCATACTTTGTACACGCTCATACGAGTCACACTGTACGCACGTTTATAGTATTACATGGCCCACGCTCATAAGATTACTACTGAGTTTGCACTCATAAGGTTCGTGCTGCACACCCGCTCGCAGGACCTGTATCACGCATGTTTGGAGGGTTATATTACTCGGGTGCACGCGGGAATCAGGCTGCGTGTGCACTCGTGGCATGTGTTCTGTACATGCACTTGCGCTATTTGTGAAGTTCGTACGCCCGCAGTTTTGTGCAGCGCACATACTCATACAGCACATGGGGTGTGGCCCTGTACGCAGGTATGTGGTTATAATAGTTACTACTTGCCGGCATATTCTCTGCCATCAGGTCGTGGTTAGCTTCAGGCATTCACTGGTGGTCTATACGCGTTTATGGTTGGCCCGAGTATAGGTTCATCAAGTTGGTGGTATAGCCATGCTTAGCGGTTTACGTCAGTTTCACACGTAGTCGTTCTGCACGCATTTTTATATAGGCAGGGTGATACATAGCAGTTGTCGCTGCTCACACATATTCAGAACGACTATTACACGACGCACAGGCGGGGCTGACCCAGTAAACCGTTGCAGACGGGGTATGTCTCATTATCGTTGGTACTGACATGCCTTCTGAACGACACTGACACTACGCATAGGTGGTATTTACCTGTTAAGCCTGTCATGTTACAGAAAGGGTACGTCGCATAATTGTTATGACTGACCCGCCACACATAGGTGATGTATACCCATCATGCCTGCCACGCCTGCAGGGAGTACGTTGCACGGTTGTTACTGACACGCCTTCAGAACAGCAATAACGCCACACGTAGGTGATAAGAATTGTTTTATTATCCAAGTAATCACCTCATGAACCTGACACGTCTTCAGGTTGTGTTTACTTGTGTCGTCGGTGCACCTCTTTTACGATATAGTCACGTTCTCAAAATCGGAATTCACGATGTTTTGGGTTGTAATGGTACTCGTATGAACTTTCGCACTTACCACTGGGCACACACTTATCTAGACTCAGTTACGCATATAATTCTCGTCCGACACGTCTTCGCATACTTTCCCTCTCTCCTGGTTTAAAGAGTTTCTTATTGTTGTCCAAGTAATCACCTCATGAACCTGACACGCTTACAGGTTGTGATTGCTTGCGTTGTCGATGCGCTCCTTTCTCTGTGTAGTCATGTCCCAAAAATGTACTTCATGGTGTTCTAGGTTGATATGGTACTCGTTTAACGTTTCGCATTTGTCACCGGGCGCATACTCGTTTAGACCCGGTTACGCATACGATTCTCATCCGACACGTCTTCGCATACTTTCCCTCTGTCTGGTTTAAAGTGCCGTACATTATTCTCCAAGTAATCATCTCATGAACTTGACACGCTTTCAGGTTGTGATTGCTTGCGTTGTCGATGCGCTCCTTTCTATGTGTAGTCATGTCCCAAAAAGGTGCTTCATGGTGTTCTAGGTTGATATGGTACTCGTTTAACGTTTCGCATTTGTCACCGGGCGCATACTCGTTTAGACCCGGTTACGCATACGATTCTCGTCCGACACGTCTTCGCATACTTTCCCTCTGTTCTGGTTTAAAGTGTCGTACATTGTTCTCCAAGTAATCACCTCATGAACTTGACACGCTTTCAGGTTGTGATTGCTTGCGTTGTCGATGCGCTCCTTTCTATGTGTAGTCATGTCCCAAAAAGGTGCTTCATGGTGTTCTAGGTTGATATGGTACTCGTTTAACGTTTCGCACTTGTCACCGGGCGCATACTCGTCTAGGCCCGGTTACGCATACGATTCTCGTCCAACACGTCTTCGGATACTTTCCCTCTGTTCTGGTTTAAAGTGTCGTACATTGTTCTCCAAGTAATCACCTCATGAACCTGACACGTTTTCAGGTTGTGATTGCTTGCGTTGTCGATGCGCTCCTTTCTCCGTGTAGTCTCGTTCCTAAAGATGCTCTTCAGGGTGTTCTAGGTTGTTAAGGTACTTGTATAACGTTTCGCTCTTGTCACTGGGCACATACTTGTCTAGGTCCGTCACGTATACAATTCTCACCCGTCACGTCTTCGGATACTCTCTCTCTGTCCTGGTGTTAGACGGTCAGCCATGTTATAGATAAATGAGCTTGGCTAGACGGTTAGTTTGGCTGTCCATACTACATACATTTACTTTCTCATGTGCTCACGTTGAACGAGTCCAGTATATTGCAGCAGATGCCTTGTCCGCAAATACGCAAAAATTTATGGTACGGCGTGGAACTCGTTTTCCAAATCCAGATCCAAGCACGCCGAGGGCGACAAGATTTCAGTTCCCTTCCTATTAGCATATGTCGGGTTTTGCCATTCCACACTGCATTTATCCCACAATACTTTTAAGAGTTATCTAGCCGGTATCCAACACCATTTATCCTTGACCAATACCCGTAGTTACTCCATACTCTCTTCTCGCTTGGTGAAGTCCGCTCTGAAGGGCATCCTTGAGAAGGAAGTCCCTCGCACCCCAGTCAGACAACCAATCACAGGCAACGTGTTCAGGCAGTTGTCCGACTTGTTAGACCCACACCATTGGGTATCCGTGATAGCCTCACATTAAAAGCGGCCATGTACCTTGCCTGTTATGGGTTTCTCAGACCGGGTGAGTGTACAACTCGGACCATTAACGCGCCCTATCCTAAGGTCAGTCAGCTGTCACATGTCTCTGATCATTTCCAGCTGTCCCTCAGTCAGACCAAGACCTCGTCACCGGGTCAAACTGTGGTTGTTCGGTTTTCCCCACCGTGCACAAAGGGTGTCCTGCCACAGTCCTCCGTAAATTGTTGAATGCCTGTGTAACCTATCAGCTGACGACCCTTTACTCCATCTCAGGTCCAACCCGCTAACTACTTCTCAGTTCATCAAACATTTACGCATTTCGGTCGGGTCGCTGGGAGGAGTCCCGACTTCATTATCCGGTCACTCCTTCCGTATTGGCGCAGCTACAGCCAATTCTAAGCACGGGATCCCAGCCCACGTAATCATGAAATTAGGATGTTGGAAATGCGGATGCTACATGCAGTATTTCCCTAACCCTCGCAAAGAAATGGCTAGCGCATTCCAGTCTCTTGTGTTGTAATCCGCAATAAACAAATGTTTGTTTAAATCCGGGTTTTGCCTTCTTTTCCAGGCATATTCTTTACGCCGCAGTTATGGCACACTCCAAACTGCTTAGTTGAGGTTGATAGGTTATTGGTTACAGTTGGTTGTTAGGTTAGTATTAGGGTTTTACGCATTTCAGTCATGTAGCAACGACCACAAATGGAAAGGCCTGCGCAGCTGGCCTGTAATTGTGGGAGGAGCGGGATGACTATAAAACTCACGGCTCTCCTCCCTTCAATGACGCCGTGGGTTCTTCGCTCCCACCCGCCCCCCCTTCTTTTCATTCCATCACACTTACCACAGGGTATGCCCTCTTTTCCAGGCATATTCTTTACGCCGCAGTTATGGCACACTCCAAACTGCTTAGTTGAGGTTGATAGGTTATTGGTTACAGTTGGTTGTTAGGTTAGTATTAGGGTTTTACGCATTTCAGTCATGTAGCAACGACCACAAATATATATATTGCATCAATCCATTCAATCTGCACTCTTCTAGTACAGCCTGCTATACTATTAGATCTGTCATGGCAGCCATGCAGGCATAGAGAAGGCCCAGGGCTGCCATGACACCTCATTGGCTGCTCATAAATTTCCTGCATAGACCTAAATATCATAGAAATGTCATCCAAAAATGAAAAAACACCAGGGCTATAATGTCTGAAGAGATGGTAGTAAGCAGTCAAGATGTCCAGTATGTGCTGAAAAAAATCTCTGAATCAATGTCCCATTACTTAGAAATCTAGTAACCATAAACTTGTAATTTTATATTTTTCAAAAAGCAGTATCTTGATCTTGTTTATTGAGTCAGACATCACAACATGTGGCAGAGAGTTCCATAGTCTCCCTGCTCTTACAGTAAAGAATCTCTGTCAATGAAGATGGTGGAATCTTCTTTCCTCTAGATGTAGAGGATGCCCCCTTGTCATAGTTATCGGCCTAGATATAAAAAGATCACTAGAAAGATCTCTGTATTGTCCATTTATATAATTGTACATTGTGATATAATCGTCCCTATGATGTCTTTTCTCCAAACTAAATAACCCCAAGCTTGATAGCCTGTCTTGGTCCTGTAATCCTCCCATACCATCAGTTATCTTCATCGCCTTCCTCTGCTCCCTCTCCAGCTCAGCCATGTCCTTCTTATACTGTATCTGGGTGCCCAAAATTGGACACAATACTCCATATGTGATCTGACTAGTGATTTATACAGAGGCAAAACTATGTCCTTGTCATAAGCAGATTACTGATCAGTTTGAACAGAGCAGATATACAGAGGAAATTCAGTGACAAAATTCCTTGCTGAATTTCTTTAGTGTGAATAGATCCTAACTGTGGCATGGGTTGCATTTATGTCGAATGGATTGTGCTCTTTTAGTCATGATCTGTTTTTTTTATACCATTGAAGCCCATTGAAGCGAATGGATTGTGCTCTTTTAGTCATGATCTGTTTTTTTTTATACCATTGAAGCCCCTCCAACATGCCACAGATTGGAAATTGGTGATTATTTACATGTACGCCACGTTTCGTGTCTATAAAGCGAGCCCCCACATTTTACTACTAATGACGGGCATGAGTGTTTCCACCAATGGCCATCATTAACCCTTTAGATGCAGGTGCCAGTGGTTTCCTGGTGCTCACCAGACTCCCGCAGAGCAATCGCCAGGGTCTGAAGAGTTAAAATGGCAGCTGCAGGTCTTGCCCTCCTTCTGTTGCCTGACCAGTACTCCGGTGATGCAGCCTGTCTACTATGCCGTGACCAGTGTCAGCAACTAGAGGACAGATGTATCTGAGCACCCTACAGATGTATGTCTTGGAGGAGAGAAATGAGACCCAGTGGTAAATCGTAACTGGTATAGATATATTCCCCTTCCTATCGTTAGACACGGGGAAACACCACGGGACAGAACTTAGTATTGGCAAATAAAGTACATACACATGTTGATCCCCTTAGCAATAACATTCAGAAATATTTGACATCTGAATAACAACTGTGAATGCACATCATATCAATTACCTCTGTATATATATATATATATATATATATATATATCGTGACGGGTATGGAAGGGCAGATGTTATTAACCCTTTGTGGTTGTGATGCAAGGGTGTGGTTGACCTGTACACCACCCGAGGTAGACAAACTTCACCTGTGCCAGACACGGGGCAAATAATCACTCCGACGCAAGGTTACGGTTAACTGGTATGTGTTACGCCGAGCGCTCCGGGTCCCCGCTCCTCCCCGGAGCGCTCGCTACACTCTCCCCGCTGCAGCGCTCCGGTCAGATCCACTGACCCGGGGCGCTGCGATTCCGCTTCCAGCCGGGATGCGATTCGCGATGCGGGTAGCGCCCGCTCGCGATGCGCACCCCGGCTCCCGTACCTGACTCGCTCTCCCTCGGTCCTGTCCCGGCGCGCGCGGCCCCGCTCCCTAGGGCGCGCGCGCGCCGGGTCTTTGCGATTTAAAGGGCCACTGCGCCGCTGATTGGCGCAGTGATTCCAATTAGTGTCTTCACCTGTGCACTTCCCTATATCACCTCACTTCCCCTGCACTTCCTTGCCGGATCTTGTTGCCATCGTGCCAGTGAAAGCGTTTCCTTGTGTGTTCCTAGCCTGTGTTCCAGACCTCCTGCCGTTGCCCCTGACTACGATCCTTGCTGCCTGCCCCGACCTTCTGCTACGTCCGACCTTGCTTCTGTCTACTCCCTTGTACCGCGCCTATCTTCAGCAGCCAGAGAGGTGAGCCGTTGCTAGTGGATACGACCTGGTCACTATCGCCGCAGCAAGACCATCCCGCTTTGCGGCGGGCTCTGGTGAAAACCAGTAGTGACTTAGAACCGATCCACTAGCACGGTCCACGCCAATCCCTCTCTGGCACAGAGGATCCACTACCTGCCAGCCGGCATCGTGACAGTAGATCCGGCCATGGATCCCGCTGAAGTTCCTCTGCCAGTTGTCGCTGACCTTACCACGGTGGTCGCCCAGCAGTCACAACAGATAGCGCAACAAGGCCAACAGCTGTCTCAACTGACCGTTATGCTACAGCAGTTACTACCACAGCTTCAGCAATCATCTCCTCCGCCAGCTCCTGCACCTCCTCCGCAGCGAGTGGCCGCTCCTGGTCTACGCCTATCCTTGCCGGATAAATTTGATGGGGACTCTAAGTTTTGCCGTGGCTTTCTTTCCCAATGTTCCCTGCATCTGGAGATGATGTCGGACCTGTTTCCCACTGAAAGGTCTAAGGTGGCTTTCGTAGTCAGCCTTCTGTCTGGAAAAGCCCTGTCTTGGGCCACACCGCTCTGGGACCGCAATGACCCCGTCACTGCCTCTGTACACTCCTTCTTCTCGGAAATCCGAAGTGTCTTTGAGGAACCTGCCCGAGCCTCTTCTGCTGAGACTGCCCTGTTGAACCTGGTCCAGGGTAATTCTTCCGTTGGCGAGTATGCCGTACAATTCCGTACTCTTGCTTCAGAATTATCCTGGAATAATGAGGCCCTCTGCGCGACCTTTAAAAAAGGCCTATCCAGCAACATTAAAAATGTTCTGGCCGCACGAGAAATTCCTGCTAATCTACATGAACTTATTCACCTAGCCACTCGCATTGACATGCGTTTTTCCGAAAGGCGTCAGGAGCTCCGCCAAGATATGGACTCTGTTCGCACGAGGCGTTTCTTCTCCTCGGCTCCTCTCTCCTCTGGTCCCCTGCAATCCGTTCCTGTGCCTCCCGCCGTGGAGGCTATGCAGGTCGACCGGTCTCGCCTGACACCTCAAGAGAGGACACGACGCCGCATGGAGAACCTCTGCCTGTACTGTGCTAGTACCGAACACTTCCTGAGGGATTGTCCTATCCGTCCTCCCCGCCTGGAAAGACGTACGCTGACTCCGCACAAAGGTGAGACAGTCCTTGATGTCTACTCTGCTTCTCCACGTCTTACTGTGCCTGTGCGGATGTCTGCCTCTGCCTTCTCCTTCTCTACTGTGGCCTTCTTGGACTCTGGATCTGCAGGAAATTTTATTTTGGCCTCTCTCGTCAACAAGTTCAACATCCCAGTGACCAGTCTCGCCAGACCCCTTTACATCAATTGTGTAAACAATGAAAGATTGGACTGTACCATACGTTTCCGCACGGAGCCCCTTCTAATCAGCATCGGATCTCATCACGAGAGGATTGAACTTTTGGTCCTCCCCAATTGCACCTCGGAAATTCTCCTTGGACTTCCCTGGCTTCAACTTCATTCCCCAACCCTGGATTGGTCCACTGGGGAGATCAAGAGTTGGGGGCCCTCTTGTTCCAAGGACTGTCTAAAACCGGTTCCCAGTAACCCTTGCCGTGACTCTGTGGTTCCTCCAGTAACCGGTCTCCCTAAGGCCTATATGGACTTCGCGGATGTTTTCTGCAAAAAACAAGCTGAGACTCTACCTCCTCACAGGCCTTATGATTGTCCTATCGACCTCCTCCCGGGCACTACTCCACCCCGGGGCAGAATTTATCCTCTCTCTGCCCCAGAGACTCTTGCCATGTCTGAATACGTCCAGGAAAATTTAAAAAAGGGCTTTATCCGTAAATCCTCCTCTCCTGCCGGAGCCGGATTTTTCTTTGTGTCCAAAAAAGATGGCTCCCTACGTCCTTGCATTGACTACCGCGGTCTTAATAAAATCACGGTTAAGAACCGCTACCCCCTACCCCTCATCTCTGAACTCTTTGATCGCCTCCAAGGTGCCCACATCTTTACTAAACTGGACTTAAGAGGTGCCTATAACCTCATCCGCATCAGAGAGGGGGATGAGTGGAAAACGGCATTTAACACCAGAGATGGACACTTTGAGTATCTGGTCATGCCCTTTGGCCTGTGCAACGCCCCTGCTGTCTTCCAAGACTTTGTTAATGAAATTTTTCGTGATCTGTTATACTCCTGTGTTGTTGTATATCTGGACGATATCCTAATTTTTTCTGCCAATCTAGAAGAACACCGCCAGCATGTCCGTATGGTTCTTCAGAGACTTCGTGACAATCAACTCTATGCCAAAATTGAGAAATGTCTGTTTGAATGCCAATCTCTTCCTTTTCTAGGATATTTGGTCTCTGGCCAGGGACTACAAATGGATCCAGACAAACTCTCTGCCGTCTTAGATTGGCCACGCCCCTCCGGACTCCGTGCTATCCAACGCTTTTTGGGGTTCGCCAATTATTACAGGCAATTTATTCCACATTTTTCTACCGTTGTGGCTCCTATCGTGGCTTTAACCAAAAAAAATGCCGACCCCAAGTCTTGGCCTCCTCAAGCGGAAGACGCCTTTAAACGACTCAAGTCTGCCTTTTCTTCGGCTCCCGTGCTCTCCAGACCTGACCCTTCCAAACCCTTCCTATTGGAGGTTGATGCCTCCTCAGTGGGAGCTGGAGCTGTTCTTCTACAAAAAAATTCTTCCGGGCATGCTGTCACTTGTGGTTTTTTTTTCTAGGACCTTCTCTCCGGCGGAGAGGAACTACTCCATCGGGGATCGAGAGCTTCTAGCCATTAAATTAGCACTTGAGGAATGGAGGCATCTGCTGGAGGGATCAAGATTTCCAGTTATTATTTACACCGACCACAAGAACCTCTCCTACCTCCAGTCTGCCCAACGGCTGAATCCTCGCCAGGCCCGGTGGTCTCTGTTCTTTGCCCGATTTAATTTTGAGATTCACTTTCGTCCTGCCGATAAGAACATTAGGGCCGATGCTCTCTCTCGTTCCTCGGATGCCTCAGAAGTTGAACTCTCTCCGCAACACATCATTCCACCTGACTGCCTGATCTCCACTTCTCCAGCCTCCATCAGGCAAACTCCTCCAGGAAAGACCTTTGTTTCTCCACGCCAACGCCTCGGAATCCTCAAATGGGGTCACTCCTCCCATCTCGCAGGTCATGTGGGCATCAAGAAATCTGTGCAACTCATCTCCCGCTTCTATTGGTGGCCGACTCTGGAGACGGATGTTGTGGACTTTGTGCGAGCCTGCACTATCTGTGCCCGGGATAAGACTCCTCGCCAGAAGCCCGCTGGTTTTCTTCATCCCCTGCCTGTCCCCGAACAGCCTTGGTCTCTGATTGGTATGGATTTTATTACTGATTTACCCCCTTCCCGTGGCAACACTGTTATTTGGGTGGTCGTTGATCGATTCTCCAAAATGGCACATTTCATCCCTCTTCCTGGTCTTCCTTCAGCGCCTCAGTTGGCTAAACAATTTTTTGTACACATTTTTCGTCTTCACGGGTTGCCTACGCAGATCGTCTCGGATAGAGGCGTCCAATTCGTGTCTAAATTCTGGAGGGCTCTCTGTAAACAACTCAAGATTAAATTAAATTTTTCTTCTGCATATCATCCCCAGTCCAATGGACAAGTAGAAAGAATTAACCAGGTCTTGGGTGATTATTTGCGACATTTTGTTTCCTCCCGCCAGGATGACTGGGCAGATCTCCTTCCATGGGCCGAATTCTCGTATAACTTCAGAGTCTCTGAATCTTCCTCCAAATCCCCATTTTTCGTGGTGTACGGCCGTCACCCTCTTCCCCCCCTCCCTACCCCCTTGCCCTCTGGTCTGCCCGCTGTGGATGAAATTTCTCGTGACCTTTCCATCATATGGAGAGAGACCCAAAATTCTCTCTTACAGGCTTCATCACGCATGAAGAAGTTCGCGGATAAGAAAAGAAGAGCTCCTCCCGTTTTTTCCCCTGGAGACAAGGTATGGCTCTCCGCTAAATATGTCCGCTTCCGTGTCCCTAGCTACAAGTTGGGACCACGCTATCTTGGTCCTTTCAAAATTTTGTGTCAAATTAATCCTGTCTCTTACAAACTTCTTCTTCCTCCTTCTCTTCGTATCCCTAATGCCTTTCACGTCTCTCTTCTTAAACCACTCATCCTCAACCGTTTTTCTCCCAAATCTGTTCCTCCCACTCCTGTTTCCGGCTCCTCGGACATCTTCTCTGTCAAAGAGATCTTAGCTTCTAAAAAGGTCAGAGGGAAAACTTTTTTTTTAGTGGACTGGGAGGGTTGTGGTCCTGAAGAGAGATCCTGGGAACCTGAGGACAACATCCTAGACAAAAGTCTGCTCCTCAGGTTCTCAGGCTCTAAGAAGAGGGGGAGACCCAAGGGGGGGGGTACTGTTACGCCGAGCGCTCCGGGTCCCCGCTCCTCCCCGGAGCGCTCGCTACACTCTCCCCGCTGCAGCGCTCCGGTCAGATCCACTGACCCAGGGCGCTGCGATTCCGCTTCCAGCCGGGATGCGATTCGCGATGCGGGTAGCGCCCGCTCGCGATGCGCACCCCGGCTCCCGTACCTGACTCGCTCTCCCTCGGTCCTGTCCCGGCGCGCGCGGCCCCGCTCCCTAGGGCGCGCGCGCGCCGGGTCTTTGCGATTTAAAGGGCCACTGCGCCGCTGATTGGCGCAGTGATTCCAATTAGTGTCTTCACCTGTGCACTTCCCTATATCACCTCACTTCCCCTGCACTTCCTTGCCGGATCTTGTTGCCATCGTGCCAGTGAAAGCGTTTCCTTGTGTGTTCCTAGCCTGTGTTCCAGACCTCCTGCCGTTGCCCCTGACTACGATCCTTGCTGCCTGCCCCGACCTTCTGCTACGTCCGACCTTGCTTCTGTCTACTCCCTTGTACCGCGCCTATCTTCAGCAGCCAGAGAGGTGAGCCGTTGCTAGTGGATACGACCTGGTCACTATCGCCGCAGCAAGACCATCCCGCTTTGCGGCGGGCTCTGGTGAAAACCAGTAGTGACTTAGAACCGATCCACTAGCACGGTCCACGCCAATCCCTCTCTGGCACAGAGGATCCACTACCTGCCAGCCGGCATCGTGACAGTATGCTTTACTGAGGCAGACAAGGTGTTAAAGTCCATACAGCTCAGATAGGCACTAAGGAGATGCAGGGTGAACTTAGGGAAGTTATCGGCTTGCTGGGACTTGTAGTTGTAAGTGACTTGACTGAGGCAGCCAGGCTTGACTTTAGCAATTGACAGGCTTGACTCTGACTCACTACTTGGACTTCTGTAGTTTCCCCAATAGTTTAGTTCCTACCTTGCAGTTTTGACTTTCACTACAGGTGAAGGGTTAACTTGCAGTAGAAGCGTGGTTGCAGGACTAGGCCTCAGGCCTCCTTCTGGATCACACAGACTCCTCTGTTCCTCACTTCACTGTACCTCAGCTAAGACTCAAGAGAGTGAGCTGAACCCTGACCTCACTATATAAGGGGGACAGTTTAGAGAGATTCCATTGGTCACTGACAAGCCACATGTGATGAGGCAAACTTTTATGTGAATGGTGAAGTTAACAAAAAAAAAAAAAACACCGCTATTGGTCTGACACTAACCCACATTGGATAGATCCCTTTAAGACTGTTGGAACACAAAAATTGATGGTATGGTGTGGTATATGGGGTACAAAGATAGTGGGGCCATTCTTCATCAATGGAAACCTCAAGGCCACTGGATATGCGAAATTGCTACATGATGATGTGTTTCCCTCTTTATGCACTGAAGCTGGCAGGTTCCCTGAGTTTTTCCAGCAAGATGGTGCACCACCACATTATGGGTGTCAGGTCCGAGCATTCCTAGATGAACAGTTTCCTGGAAAGTGGATTGGTCGTCGTGGGCCAGTTGAATGGCCTATCTGACCCCCTTAGACTTTTATCTTTGGGGTCATCTGAAGGCAATTGTCTATGCTGTGAATAAACGAGATGTGCAGCACCTGAAACTACGGATACTGGAAGCCTGTGCTAGCATTTCTCCTGCGGTGTTGCTATCAGTGTGTGAAGAGTGGGAGAAGAGGGTTGCATTGACAATCCAACACAATGGGCAGCACATTGAACACATTTTATAAGTGATCAGAAACAAGTAAATAACTCAGAAAGACTAAAGTTACGTTAAAACCAAGCACATCATTATTTTTCTTGTGAAATTCCCAATAAGTTTGATGTGTCACATGACCCTCTTCCTATCGAAAAAAACAAAAGTTGGATTCAAAATGGCCGACTTCAAAATGGCCACCATGGTCACCATCCATCTTGAAAAGTTTCCCCCCTCACATATACTAATGTGCCACAAACAGGAAGGTAATATCACTAACCATTCCCATTTTATTAAAGGACATCTGCAGCGTGATTAACACTTATCCCCTATCCACAGAATAGGGGATAAGTGTTTGATCGTGGGGGGTCCGACCGCTGGGACCCCCTGTGATCTCCTGTATGGGGCCACGGCTGTCCCGTGCAGATGGCATGCCGGCCGCAGCATGACGTTGCAGCCGGCACACCTCCTCCATACATCTCTATGGGAGAGGCGGGGAGGCAGCTTTCGTGCCTCCCCCATAGAACTGTATGGGGACGGGGAGGAGACAGGGCGTCACCGTCGACCTCTAGGTCGACGCTACGCGCCTTAGCGCTCACCATGAGCGCCAATGGCGGCGCCCCGTTAGGGAGATCGCGGGGGTCCCAGCGGTTGGAATCCCCGCAATGAAACACTTATCCCCTATCCTGTGGATAGAGGATAAGTGTCATACCACTGCAGTTGTCCTTTAAGGTGTATCCTTATAAATGGCCCACCCTGTTCATCTAGGTTTGGGTAAAAATGTGCAACTATTTTTTATGCAAAAAACTTGCGTATGTATGCTAACAAATTCTTACCCATATGTGTTTATCAAACAAAAATACACTTGCTGTCTTTACAATCCTTCTTCAACTGCTCTATTACAATAGCACCTCTTTCTATAAACCAAGGGGAAGATGTCTGCACACAGATCTCATACAGGTGGACCTGACATCTCTGTACATTACATTCCATTCATTTTAAATAGTGATGAATTCATTTTGATTTATTAGCTGTTTCCTCTGGTTCATCGGGATCTTGTTTTTTTTTTTTTTATATATTTCCCATTAGTCCTAGTCTAATTACTGGGTATCTACATAAAATAGATGTCCCTTGACCTCTCCATGGGGGTTAGTATGTATGTTTATTTCTGTGTACAGAAGACAAGCCATTGCTAAGAACTTCTGAATGCTTTACTCCAGTTCAACAAAATGATAGGACATGTGAAACTTAATATGGCTGACCCTTGTATTCCCCTTCATCTGTTGTCAAGGACAGTCCCGATAACATATACTGGTGTAGCTACCTTTGTTTCTATAGGAGCTTCTGCTATCAGTATGTCACTACAAGGGTATACATACCAAAGAGGCAGACAATGTAACCGATATGGAGGCCTTGGTTATGGGTGTCCAGCCCTTTCTTGGTTCTCCCCCTGTAAAGGATTCCCTCTATATATATATATATATATATATATATATATATATATATATATACTGAATTTTTGTGTGGGAGTGGGAAACCAAACTCCGGATCTTTTTGTCCTTGTCATAAACTAATATTGTAATGGGGCAATATATTATAACTTTCTCTTTAGAACCCCTGTCTTTTAAAGACATCACTGCCTTGAGTAATGACTAGTATGTAAGGGGTACAGGTATGTAGGTGACCAGAATCAGGCATTAACTCTTCATTGAGCAGGAGGGAAACAAGAGTATCCATCTGGCAGTATTTTATAACGGTGATCAAACAGTTAAAGGGGTACTCCACTGGCCAGCGTTCAGAAGTAAATGCTCCTAACGCTGTTTTCACTCTGTGGGGGTCGCTCACGCCCCTCATGATGTCACGGCCATGACCCCTCAATGCAAGTCTGTGGGAGGGGACGTGATGACCCTCATGCCCCCTCCCATAGACTTGCATTGAGGGGGCTCTAGCTGGAGAGGGGTAACTCTCACAAAGGGTCTCAGGTAGACTCTCAATATGATATTTGGAATCTATGTCAAATTTCACATATACTGCTGTTACGCCGAGCGCTCCGGGTCCCCGCTCCTCCCCGGAGCGCTCGCAACATCCTCGCAATCGCAGCGCCCCGGTCAGACCTGCTGACCGGGTGCGCTGCGATACCTCTCCCAGCCGGGATGCGATTCGCGATGCGGGTGGCGCCTGCTCGCGATGCGCACCCCGGCTCCCGTACCTGACTCGCTCTCCCTCGGTCCTGTCCCGGCGCGCGCGGCCCCGCTCCTTAGGGCGCGCGCGTGCCGGGTCTCTACGATTTAAAGGGCCACTGCGCCGCTGATTGGCGCAGTTGGCTTAATTAGTTCATTCACCTGTGCACTTCCCTATTTAACCTCACTTCCCCTTCCCTTCCTTGCCGGATCTTGTTGCCATCGTGCCAGTGAAAGCGTTTCCCAGTGTGTTCCTAGCCTGTGTTCCAGACCTCCTGCCGTTGCCCCTGACTACGATCCTTGCTGCCTGCCCCGACCTTCTGCTACGTCCGACCTTGCTCTTGTCTACTCCCTTGTACCGCGCCTATCTTCAGCAGTCAGAGAGGTTGAGCCGTTGCTAGTGGATACGACCTGGTTACTACCGCCGCAGCAAGACCATCCCGCTTTGTGGCGGGCTCTGGTGAACACCAGTAGTAACTTAGAACCGGTCCACTAGCACGGTCCACACCAATCCCTCTCTGGCACAGAGGATCCACCTCCTGCCAGCCGGCATCGTGACAGTAGATCCGGCCATGGATCCTGCTGAAGTTCCTCTGCCAGTGGTCGCCGACCTCACCACGGTGGTCGCCCAGCAGTCGCAACAGATAGCGCAACAAGGCCACCAGCTGTCTCAACTGACCGTGATGCTACAGCAGCTACTACCACAGCTTCAGCAATCATCTCCTCCGCCAGCTCCTGCACCTCCTCCGCAGCGAGTGGCCGCTTCCAGCCTACGACTATCCTTGCCGGATAAATTTGATGGGGACTCTAAGTTTTGCCGCGGCTTTCTTTCACAATGTTCCCTGCACTTGGAGATGATGTCGGACCAGTTTCCTACTGAAAGGTCTAAGGTGGCTTTCGTAGTCAGCCTTCTGTCTGGAAAAGCTCTGTCATGGGCCACACCGCTCTGGGACCGCAATGACCCCGTCACTGCCTCTGTACACTCCTTCTTCTCGGAAATTCGAAGTGTCTTTGAGGAACCTGCCCGAGCCTCTTCTGCTGAGACTGCCCTGCTGAACCTGGTCCAGGGTAATTCTTCCGTTGGCGAGTACGCCATACAATTCCGTACTCTAGCTTCCGAATTATCCTGGAATAATGAGGCCCTCTGCGCGACCTTTAAAAAAGGCCTATCCAGCAACATTAAAGATGTTCTGGCCGCACGAGAAATTCCTGCTAACCTGCATGAACTCATTCATCTAGCCACTCGCATTGACATGCGTTTTTCCGAAAGGCGTCAGGAGCTCCGCCAGGATATGGACTTTGTTCGCACGAGGCGTTTTTTCTCCCCAGCTCCTCTCTCCTCTGGTCCTCTGCAATCCGTTCCTGTGCCTCCCGCCGTGGAGGCTATGCAAGTTGACCGGTCTCGCTTGACACCACAAGAGAGGACACGACGCCGCATGGAGAATCTTTGCCTGTACTGTGCCGGTACCGAACACTTCCTGAAGGATTGTCCTATCCGTCCTCCCCGCCTGGAAAGACGTACGCTGACTCCGCACGAAGGTGAGACAGTTCTTGATGTCAACTCTGCTTCTCCACGCCTTACTGTGCCTGTGCGGATATCTGCCTCTACCTTCTCCTTCTCCACTAAGGCCTTCTTGGATTCCGGATCTGCAGGAAACTTTATTTTGGCCTCTCTCATCAACAGGTTCAACATCCCTGTGACCAGTCTCGCCAGACCCCTCTACATCAATTGCGTTAACGATGAAAGATTGGACTGTGCCGTGCGTTACCGCACGGAACCCCTCCTAATGTGCATCGGACCTCATCACGAAAAAATTGAGTTTTTGGTCCTCTCCAATTGCACTTCCGAAATTCTCCTTGGACTACCATGGCTTCAACGCCATTCCCCAACCCTTGATTGGTCCACAGGAGAGATCAAGAGCTGGGGTACCTCTTGTTTCAAAGACTGCCTTAAACCGGTTCCCAGTACTCCCTGCCGTGACCCTGTGGTTCCCCCTGTAACCGGTCTCCCTAAGGCCTATATGGACTATGCTGACGTATTTTGCAAAAAACAAGCTGAGACTTTACCTCCTCATAGGCCTTATGACTGTCCTATTGACCTCCTCCCGGGCACTACTCCACCCCGGGGCAGAATTTATCCTCTGTCCGCCCCAGAGACTCTTGCTATGTCTGAATACATCCAGGAAAATTTAAAAAAGGGGTTTATCCGCAAATCCTCCTCTCCTGCCGGAGCTGGATTTTTCTTTGTGTCCAAGAAAGATGGCTCCCTACGTCCTTGCATTGACTACCGCGGACTTAATAAAATCACGGTAAAGAACCGCTACCCCCTACCTCTTATCTCTGAACTCTTTGATCGCCTCCAAGGTGCCCACATCTTTACCAAACTGGACTTAAGAGGTGCTTATAATCTCATCGGCATCAGGGAGGGGGACGAATGGAAAACTGCATTTAACACTAGAGATGGACACTTTGAGTATCTGGTCATGCCCTTTGGCCTGTGCAACGCCCCTGCCGTCTTCCAAGACTTTGTTAATGAAATTTCGTGATCTCTTATATTCCTGTGTTGTTGTGTATCTGGACGATATTCTGATTTTTTCTGCCAATTTAGAAGAACACCGCCAGCATGTCCGCATGGTTCTTCAGAGACTTCGAGACAATCAACTTTATGCCAAAATGGAGAAATGTCTGTTTGAATGTCAATCTCTTCCTTTCCTAGGATACTTGGTCTCTGGCCAGGGACTACAAATGGATCCAGATAAACTCTCTGCCGTCTTAGATTGGCCACGCCCCTCCGGACTCCGTGCTATCCAACGTTTTTTGGGGTTCGCCAATTATTACAGACAATTTATTCCACATTTTTCCACCATTGTGGCTCCTATCGTGGCTTTAACCAAGAAGAATGCCAATCCTAAGTCCTGGCCTCCTCAAGCGGAAGACTCTTTTAAACGGCTCAAGTCTGCCTTTTCTTCTGCTCCCGTGCTCTCCAGACCTGACCCATCTAAACCCTTCCTATTGGAGGTTGATGCCTCCTCAGTGGGAGCTGGGGCGGTCCTTCTACAAAAAAACTCTTCCGGGCATGCTGTTACTTGTGGTTTTTTTTCTAGGACCTTCTCTCCGGCGGAGAGGAACTACTCCATCGGGGATCGAGAGCTACTGGCCATTAAATTAGCACTTGAGGAATGGAGGCATCTGCTGGAGGGATCAAAATTTCCAGTTATCATTTACACCGATCACAAGAATCTCTCCTATCTCCAGTCTGCCCAACGGCTGAATCCTCGCCAGGCCAGGTGGTCTCTGTTCTTTGCCCGTTTTAATTTTGAAATTCACTTTCGCCCTGCCGACAAGAACATTAGGGCCGATGCTCTCTCTCGTTCCTCGGATGCCTCGGAAGTAGAGCTCTCTCCGCAACACATCATTCCTCCTGACTGCCTGATCTCCACTTCTCCAGCCTCCATCAGGCAAACTCCTCCAGGGAAGACCTTCGTTTCTCCACGCCAACGCCTCGGAATCCTCAAATGGGGTCACTCCTCCCACCTCGCAGGCCATGCGGGCATCAAAAAATCCTTGCAACTCATCTCTCGTTTCTATTGGTGGCCGACTCTGGAGACGGATGTTGTTGATTTTGTGCGGGCCTGCACTGTCTGTGCCCGGGATAAGACTCCTCGCCAGAAGCCTGCTGGTCTCCTTCATCCTCTGCCTGTCCCTGAACAGCCTTGGTCTCTGATTGGTATGGACTTTATTACAGACTTACCCCCATCCCGTGGCAACACTGTTGTTTGGGTGGTCGTTGATCGATTTTCCAAGATGGCACATTTTATTCCTCTTCCTGGTCTTCCTTCAGCGCCTCAGTTGGCAAAACAATTTTTTGTACACATTTTTCGTCTTCACGGTTTTCCCACGCAGATTGTCTCGGATAGAGGTGTCCAATTCGTGTCAAAATTCTGGAGGGCTCTCTGTAAACAACTCAAGATTAAATTAAACTTCTCTTCTGCTTATCATCCTCAATCCAATGGGCAAGTAGAAAGAATTAACCAGGTCCTGGGTGACTATTTACGGCATTTTGTTTCCTCCCGCCAGGATGACTGGGCAGATCTTCTACCTTGGGCCGAATTCTCGTACAACTTTAGAGTCTCTGAATCTTCTGCTAAATCCCCATTTTTCGTGGTGTACGGCCATCACCCTCTTCCCCCCCTCCCTATTCCCTTGTCCTCTGGTTTGCCCGCTGTAGATGAAGTGACTCGTGATCTTTCCACCATATGGAAAGAGACCCAAAATTCTCTTTTACAGGCTTCATCTCGCATGAAAAAGTTTGCCGATAAGAAAAGAAGAGCTCCCCCCATCTTTGCTCCCGGAGACAAGGTATGGCTCTCCGCTAAATATGTCCGCTTTCGTGTCCCCAGTTACAAACTGGGACCACGCTATCTTGGTCCTTTCAAAGTCTTGTGCCAGATTAATCCTGTCTCTTACAAACTCCTTCTTCCTCCTTCTCTTCGTATTCCCAATGCCTTCCATGTCTCTCTCCTTAAACCACTCATCATCAACCGTTTCTCTCCCAAACTTGTTTCTCCCACTCCTGTTTCCGGTTCCTCTGACATCTTCTCCGTAAAGGAGATACTGGCCTCCAAGACGGCCAGAGGAAAAAAAAATTTTTTGGTAGATTGGGAGGGCTGTGGTCCTGAAGAGAGATCCTGGGAACCTGAGGACAACATCCTAGACAAAAGTCTGGTCCTCAGGTTCTCAGGCTCCAAGAAGAGGGGGAGACCCAAGGGGGGGGGTACTGTTACGCCGAGCGCTCCGGGTCCCCGCTCCTCCCCGGAGCGCTCGCAACATCCTCGCAATCGCAGCGCCCCGGTCAGACCTGCTGACCGGGTGCGCTGCGATACCTCTCCCAGCCGGGATGCGATTCGAGATGCGGGTGGCGCTCGCTCGCGATGCGCACCCCGGCTCCCGTACCTGACTCGCTCTCCCTCGGTCCTGTCCCGGCGCGCGCGGCCCCGCTCCTTAGGGCGCGCGCGCGCCGGGTCTCTACGATTTAAAGGGCCACTGCGCCGCTGATTGGCGCAGTTGGCTTAATTAGTTCATTCACCTGTGCACTTCCCTATTTAACCTCACTTCCCCTTCCCTTCCTTGCCGGATCTTGTTGCCATCGTGCCAGTGAAAGCGTTTCCCAGTGTGTTCCTAGCCTGTGTTCCAGACCTCCTGCCGTTGCCCCTGACTACGATCCTTGCTGCCTGCCCCGACCTTCTGCTACGTCCGACCTTGCTCTTGTCTACTCCCTTGTACCGCGCCTATCTTCAGCAGTCAGAGAGGTTGAGCCGTTGCTAGTGGATACGACCTGGTTACTACCGCCGCAGCAAGACCATCCCGCTTTGCGGCGGGCTCTGGTGAACACCAGTAGTAACTTAGAACCGGTCCACTAGCACGGTCCACGCCAATCCCTCTCTGGCACAGAGGATCCACCTCCTGCCAGCCGGCATCGTGACAACTGCATGTTTTTCATATGGAAAATGGTCAGGACACAGATTAGCTCCATTTAGGGAGGCTAATCCATGTCCAAAACTGTGCACAATCTGAAGTAATAGAGAGTGTAATGGTATGTCTCAGAAGGAATGCGTCAGATTCCTGCCATGTGTTTCACCAGTGGAACAGTAAGCCATGGGAATAAGCCATAGATTTATTAATCTCACCCACATAGCTCCCCACAGCGCTGCACCTCCCTGTATCTCTTCCACCATCTCTGTTTACTACTCTACTTGTACTTTATGATCTACAATCTTCAGAATCACAATCTCTTTTTCCTATCTCTAAGACTTCACTTGTGCTGCACCACTGCTCTGGAATGCGCTACTCCAGAAAAATGACCATACCACTCATGCTCTTCATAGCTGTGCACACAAATACTGGCTCTGGATGACTGGCTTGATAAGTTTTACTTTTACTACCTTCTTTTCTTTATAAAGGATGGCTGAACCATTACACAAAACTTGTACCTCATGTTTCACCGACTTCTTCCTACTAGACTGTAACCAGCTGCAAAGTGGAAGAGCGTCATCTAGTGGAGAATGGTAATATTACAGCTTAGAGGAAACAACTTTTTCTTGAAAACAGAGCACATCAGCATATTCTGAAAATAGCTATAGACAAAATCTATACCTGGCCCTGGTAGAAGGAATCTCATGAGTAAATAAATGCAAATTAATTAGCTAGAAGAACATTCCAGTGTTTTCCTATACTGTGTAAGAGCATGATAAAAAAATAAAAATAAAAAAAAATAAAGTAACTGATGCTACACAATAAGCAATAAATACACCAAGGAGAAACCGATCTAAAATAGTTCACTTTATTGAAGCATAATGCAAAACGACAATACTTTTAAAAGCAAATAAAATCTGTTAGCTACATAAAGTGTGATCCAGAGAAAACCACTCTGTTAGGAGAGCAGAACAGAGAAGATGGGGGCTCTCGTGCAATCCAAAAACCTGTGCATAAGACAAAAATAATAAACAATAAGTATTATTAAGTGGCAGAGTTGCAAACCAAGAACAGCCACCACCAGATGTTTTGTGCACGAAGGCTTAATCCAGCTTTATTGTTTGTTAGATGAAATTTAAAATAATTTTTTGCAGATTTGGGGGACCAAAAAAGCAAGGACCCCTTGTGAGGCTCAGCCGCTGGTCACACTTCTGTCCCTCCCCTATTCTACCCTAATCGCTCCTCCACCCCTACACACAAAATAAACTAAAATGTATATATATATATATATATATATATATATATATATATATATATATATATATATATATATAAATATATATATATAAATATATATATATATATATATATATATATATTCATATTTCATTCATTCTTTAAAGTAGGTAAAATAATTTTCCATGACCAAAAATACCAGTATACGATGAGGAAATATATACCACTACGCAATAACTGGATAATACGACCATACTGTACTGAATAAAACCCCTATACACAGACCAGTTCTATACAGGATCTGCATACTATATAAGTGATTACAAACAGTGCCTATATAGAGGTAGATACCAGCTGTACGCAGGATCTGTATACTATATAAGTGATTACATACAGGGCCATATAGATTGAGATACCAGCTGTACAGAGATCTGTACACCATATTAGTAAATACATACAGCGCCATATAGATGTAGAGACCATCTGTACACAGGATCTGTATAACACCTAAGTGATTATAAACAGGACCATATCGAGATAGATATCCGCTTAACATCTGCAAGACAAACATGTTAGACTCTGCATTTTTCCAGTGCCCTCCCTCCTCGATAGAATCTTCCCATCTATAGGCCCACAAACTGTACTAACGCACAATAAAAGGGCAAGCAGGTAGGTAGCCAGGTAGGTAGGAAGATCAGGAAGCCAGATATATAGGTAGGTGAATATGCAGCTCTGGCTGTCCATGTGTCCTTATTCTTCTAACTGTTCATGCAGGTCTTACTGAGCAGTTATGTAGTTTCCACATGCGCAGTGCCTCAGTCTATCTGGCTTGTCTTTCTAAGTGTACGCAGCAGTTTCAGCACATGTACCTCACCACCGAGTCTACCAATTGTTGATCTTTAGACAGACATGCATTGGACAGTGGAGTTGTCATTCTAAGATCCGTGTGACATATGTTTATGGAGGAATCAGACCAGCTAAACACCTTTGCTTTCCTATTGGATATTACAAATGCCAATCAGTTTTCATCCAGTTAGGTCTATATTAGTGTTGGGTGCGAATATTTGTCGCAAATTTGTGTATATTGTGAATATAGCGCTAAGCGCAATTACGAATATTCACTTTTTTTTCACAGTACACATCACAGTACACATCCCTCCCTGCTTCCAGCTTGTGGTCTAAGAAGGCTCCTATACTAGTTACTGTGGCAGACTGGCGCACGCAAGAATATTCACATATGTGAATATTCACATATGCAAATATTCACGAATATTGATCCCTCCCTTCTTTTAGCTCGTGGGCCAATGAGAATGATGCAGATACAGTTGTCAGAGGCTGGGCAAACCATCTTGATGCTGCTTGCTGTATAATTCGCTGCGGAAGATCTTGCGATAATGCGCATGCAAATTTTTTTGCAAATGCACATGTAACTTTTATGTCGCATAGAAAAAAAAGGCGCGAATATTGCGAATATGCGAATTTTGCAAATATATGCCGAATATTCGGCCATATATCCGCTCATCACTAGTCTGTATCCTTTTATGTTTTAGACATCTGATTGGCTCATTTATGTGTCCATGTTATATAACCCCCCAAGTCATGGTTTACAGCAAATGAGAAAAAATAAATTGATCCCCTGCTGATTTTGAATGGTTTTCCACTGACAAAGAAATGATTGGTCAATAATTTTATTGGTACGATTATTTGAACAGTGAGAGATAGAATAACAACAACTATAAAAAAATCCAGAAAAGCGCATTTCAAATAAGTTATAATCTGATTTGCATTTTACTATACTGAATTAAGTATTTGATCCCCTGGCCATGGTGGAGATTTTGTAATCTGATTGTTTAGTTGCCTCTGTGGACAGGTGTCTTCTATACAGGTAATGAGCTAAAATTAGAAGCACTCCCTTAAAGGGGTATTCCCCCCCTAGATCGCTGCGGTCCCGCTACTGGGGAGCCCTGGGATCCCCTCTGCGGCACCGCGCTCTCATTACAGCACAGAGCGAATTCACTCTGCACGTAATGACGGGCAGTACAGGGGCCGGAGCATCGTTACGTCACGGCTCCTCCCCTCGCTACGTCACGGCCCGCCCCTTTCAATACAAGTCTATGGGAGGGGGCGTGGCGGTCATCACGCCCCCTCCCAAAGACTTGCATTAAGGGGACGGGCCGTGATGTCACGAGGGGCGGAGCCATGATGTCACGCTGCTCCGTCCCCCGTATCGCCCGTCATTACGCACAGAGCGAACTCGCTCTGTGCTGTAATGAGAGCGGGGTGCCGGAGCGGGGATCCCAGGGCTCCCCAGCAGCGGGACCGCGGCGATCTGACATCTTATCCCCTATGCTTTGGATAGATCTCCCCTTGTAGAGTTGTGTGAAGTGTTTGTGTGAACTGCAGCCGCACCACTTTATATCAGATCTTTCATGATACATGCAGGATGCCTGCTAGAATAGAGCAATATCAAATCTCAAAGGAGATCTCTGTTTATGATATATATATATATATATATATATATATATATATATATATATGCAACAGTTGAACACCATAGGTGATCACTAGAACCCTCTATTTTTCATCCTCTAAAAAACTTTGTTTAATGTGCTTTAGAGATTAAAGGAGTACTCCGGTATATGAAAACTTATCCCCTATCCTAAGGATAGGGGATAAGTGTCAGATCGCTGAGGGCCAACCGCTGGGACCCGACCACTGGGACCCGACCGCTGGGACCCCCTGCGATCTCCCATACAGGGCCTGCCTGAATGGGACATTTTGACCTCCCCACAAAGCAGCAGCCGACACGCCCCCTTAACACAGCTCTGTGGGAGAGCCTGGGCACTGCTCTCAGCAATCTCTGGCTCTCCCATAGAGATGCATTGAGGAGATCTACATGTTGGCGTGCCGTGGTTGACAGGCGGCATTTGGACGGAGCACCGGGGCCCTTTATGGGAGATCGCGGGGGCCAGTCCCAGTGGTTGGACTCCCCGCCTACAACCTAACACTTATCCCCTATTCTTAGGATAGCGCATATGTTTTCATATTCCAGAGTACTCCTTTAACCCCTTAAGGACCAAGGACGTACCGGTACGTCCTTGGTCTTGCTCTCCTGATATAACGCGGGGTTACACAGTAACCCCGCGTCATATCACGGCGGGCCCGGCGTCATAGTGAAGCCGGGACCCACCTCTAATAGTGCGCAGCGCCGACAGCGGCGCCGCGTGCTATTAACCCTTTAGCAGTGCGCTCAGAGCTGAGCCGCGTG
Source organism: Hyla sarda (assembly GCF_029499605.1). Lineage (NCBI taxonomy): Eukaryota > Metazoa > Chordata > Amphibia > Anura > Hylidae > Hyla > Hyla sarda. The sequence goes on from NC_079189.1 coordinate 400,463,523, forward strand.
GCTAAAAGCAAAACCGAAAGTTGCCGGCTAGCTCAGTGGGCTGTTCGGGATAGCCGCGGCATCTCGAAATGCTTACAGGACAGCGGGAGGGCCCCTACCTGCCTCCTCGCTGTCCGATCGCCGAATGACTGCTCAGTGCCTGAGATCCAGGCATGAGCAGTCATGCGGCAGAATCGTCGATCACAGGTTTCCTATGAGAAACCAGTGATCAATGATGAAGATCAGTGTGTGCAGTGTTATAGGTCCCTATGGGACCTATAACACTGCAAAAAAAAGTGAAAAAAAAAAGTGAATAAAGATCATTTAACTCTTCCCCTATTAAAAGTTTGAATCACCCCCCTTTTCCAATAAAAAAAAAAAAACACAGTGTAAATAAAAATAAAAATAAACATATATGGTATCACCGCGTGCAGAAATGTCCGAATTATGAAAATATATCATTAATTAAACTGCTCGGTCAATGGCGTGCGCGCAAAAAAAATCCAAAATAGTGCATTTTTGGTCACTTTTTATATCATTTTAAAATAAGTCATTCGATGAATCATTATATCATTCGATCAATAAGTCCTATCAATGCAAAAATGGAACCGTTAAAAACTTCAGATCACGGTGCAAAAAATTTGTCCTCATACCGCCCCATACATGGAAAAAAAAAAAGTTATAGGGGTCAGAAGATGACAATTTTAAACGTATTAATTTTCCTGCATGTAGTTATGATTTTTTCCAGAAGTCCGACAAAATCAAACCTATATAAGTAGGGTATCATTTTAATCGTATGAACCTACAGAATAAAGATAAGGTGTCATTCTTACCGAAAAATGTACTACGTAGAAACGGAAGCCCCCAAAATTACAAAACGGCGTTTTTTTTTTCAATTTTGTCGCACAATGATTTTTCTCCGTTTCACCGTAGATTTTAGGGCAAAATGACTGACGTCATTACAAGGTAGAATTGGTGGCGCAAAAAATAAGCCATCATATGGATTTTTAGGTGCAAAATTGAAAGAGTTATGATTTTTTAAAGGCAAGGAGCAAAAAACGAAAATGCAAAAACGGAAAAACCCCCGTTCCTTAAGGGGTTAATCTCTAAAGCACATTAAGTTAAGTTTTTTGTAGGATCTTCTAGTGATCACCTATGGTGGGCTTTAGTGATCACCTATAGAGGGTTCTAGTGGTCACCTATGCTGTTCAACTGTTGCATATATATATATATATATATATATATATATATATATATATATATATATATAATAGTAGTAATTCCAAGCGAAAGAGCCAGCAAAGACCCCCTCTGTAAGTGCACGTGGTCAGCCAACTGGCAGGTCAGCAGTCCATAAATATGCAATCTCCACCACAGCACAAAAAATCAGAGGTCCAGGATCAAGTAGAAAGGCTTCCAAGTTTATTCACACCATAAATGTGTTATGACAAAGGCAGTTTGCCGAAACGTTGCACCGCTATCACATTTATGGTGTGAATAAACTTGGAAGCCTTTCTACTTGATCCTGGACCTCTGATTTTTTGTGCTGTGGTGGAGATTGCATATTGATATATATATATATATATATATATATATATATATATATATATATATACATATACTAGCTTAATACCCGGCGTTGCCCGGTTTTTCCTTTCAATCCTTGTTGGGGAGGAAAATGAACAAAGGAGGAAGCTTTTGACTTCATATCCCGTCCTCATATATTGTTGTCATATCCCAACCCCATATCCTGTCCTCATATCCTGACCTCCTATCCCGACCTCCTTTTCCCGACCTCCTTTTTCCAACCTCCTTTTCCCGACCTCCTTTTCCCAACCTCCTATCCCGTCCTCCTATCCCGACCTTCTATCCCATCCTCCTATCCAGTCCATCTATCCCAACCTCCTATCTCGACCTCCTATCCCGACCTCCTATCCTGTCCTCCTCTCCCGACCTCCTATCCCGTCCTCCTATCCCATCCTCCTATCCCGGTCCTCCTACCTATCCCGACCTCCTATCCTGGTCCTCCTATCTCGACCTCCTATCTCGACCTCCTATCCCGACCATCCCGTCCTCCTATCTCGACCTTCTATCTCGACCTGCTATCTCGACCTCCTATCCCAACCTCCTATCCTGACCTCCCATCCCGACCTCTTATCCGGACCCGTAATATGTGTACCAGGTATTGAAATATCTCCAGCCATACAGAAGTTATGTGAGAACATACATTTCCCATTGATTTGCATGGGACTTTAAACAAAAACCCGACACTCACAAATGGGGGTAGTTAAGGGTTAAATTAACTGTCCTATATTTTAAGTGGACATATAAATAACATGTGACCAAGTATTATCGAAATATCTCCAGCCATTTGGAAGTTATGCAGTAACATATATTTCCCATAGACTTGTATGGGACTTTAAACATAAACCCCGCCCCTGGCAAATCGGGGCAAGTAAGGGTTAAATCACATATCCTCTGTTTGTTGTTGACATATAAGTAACATGTGTGCCAAGTTTCATGCTAATATCTTTAGCCGTTTGGACATTTTTGTGGAACATACATACACACATACACACACATTGAGTTTTATATATATACTAGCTGAGTACACGGCGTTGCCCGGTTTTTCCTTCCTAATCCATGTTGGGGAGGAAAATAAACAAAGGCGGAAGCATTTGACTTTATATCCAGTCCTCATATATTGTTGTCATATCCCGACCTCCTATCCTGTCCTCCTATCTCGACCTCCTATCCCGACCTCCTGTCCCGTTCTCCTATCCCATCCTCCTATCCCGACCTCTTATCCCGAACTTCTATCCCGACCTCCTATCCCGATCTCCTATCCTAACCTCCTATCTCGACCTCCTATCCCGACCTTCTATCCTGACCTCCTATCCCATCCTCCTATCCCGTCGTCCTATCCTGTACTCCTATCCTGTCCTCCTATCCCGACCTCCTATCTCGACCTCCAATCCCGTCCTCCAATCCCGTCCTCCTATCCCGTCCTCCAATCCCGTCCTCCTATCCAGTCTTCATATCCAGTTCTCCTATATCGACCTCCTATCCCGACCTCCTATCCAGTCCTCCTATCTCGACCTTCTATCTCGACCTCCTATCCCATCCTCCTATCCCGACCTCCTATCCCGACCTCCTATCCAGTCCTCCTTTCCCGTCCTCATATCTTGACCTCCTATCCCATCCTCCTATCTCGACCTCCTATCCCGACCTCCTATCCCGACCTCCTATCCCATCCTCCTATCCCATCCTCCTTTTCAGGATCCGGATGGGTATACTGTGAGGATACTGGTGGTGGATCCTCTGTGTCAGTGGGGTGATGACGTGGGCCGTACCAGGGGAACGGAGTCTAAGGGGTTATTGGTTTTCACCAGAGCCCGCCGCAAAGCTGGATGGACTTGCAGCGGCAGGTAACCCACAGGGCGTTCCACCCGATAGCGACTCAACCCCAACTGACGGCTGAGACAGGCGCGGTACAAGGGATTAGGCAAGAGCAAGGTCGGACGTAGCAGAAGGTCAGGGCAGGCAGCAAGGATCGTAGTCAAGGGCAAAGGCAGAGGGTCTGGAACACTGGCTTGGAACATACACAAGAAACGCTTTCACTGGCACTGAGGCAACAAGATCCGGCAAAACCAGGAAGGGGAAGTGGGTTTTTATAGGAGGACACAGGTGCAGGTACTGATTGGGCCAGGCGCCAATCAATGGCGCACTGGCCCTTTAACCTCTTCAGGACATAGGGCGTATGGATATGCCCTGCATCCCGAGTCCTTAAGGACCGAGGGCGTATCCATACGCCCGTGGGAATTCCGGCCCCCACCGCTAGCCGGTTGGGGACCGGAGCCGGATGCCTGCTGAAATCGTTCAGCAGGCATCCCGGCATATCGCCCAGGGGGGTCATTATGACAATTCAGTCCAGCGATCTGCGGCGATTCCGGGTCAATCGGGTCTCCAGTGACCCGGTGACCCGGAATTACTGGCTGTTCGGGGCCGTCTCTGACGGCCCCGAACAGCCAGAGCCTGCAGGGGTGAGGTGGCACTGGTGCCACCTCACGATCGCCCTGATTCGTCGGCCGGATTACCGGCCGACCAATCAGGGCGCCTGCTGCGGGTGTCACTCCCGCACCCGCTCCGCCCCTCTTCTGGAGGACGTGAGCGGGTGCGGGACGTGCACCCCGGGTGCTGGGGACCCCGATCCCCGGCGCCCCTGTTGGGATCGGGGCCCCAGGAGCAGCTGCGGCGGCGGAGACGACGAGGGACTGACCTGTGCGGCGAGGATCGTTGGAGGTGAGTGACAGCCTCCTGCTGTTGCTTAGCAACAGCTCCCAGCATGCAAAAAGGGCATGCTGGGAGCTGTAGTTATGCAACAGCAGGAGGCAGACCACCACAACTCCCAGCATTCCCTTATGGGCATGCTGGGACTTATGGTTTTGCAACAGCTGGAGGCACATTCTTTCTATGGAAAAGTGTACCTTCAGCTGTTGTATAACTACAACTCCCAGCTTGCACAAACAGCTAAAGTGCATGCTGGGAGTTGTAGTGGTGCATCTGCTGGTTGCATAACTACAACTCCCAGCATGCCCGTTGGCTGTCGGTGACTGCTGAGAGTTGTAGTTTTGCAACAGCTGAAGGCACAATGGTTGTGAAACTCAGAGTTTTTTTTTACCTAACTCAGTGTTTCACGACCGGTGTGCCTCCAGCTGTTGCAAACTACAACTCTCAGCAGTCACCGTACACCATGCACCGTACATGCTGGGAGTTGTAGTTTTGCAACAGCTGGAGGCACACTGGTTGTGAAACACTGAGTTAGGTCACAAACTCAGTGATACATAACCAGTGTGCCTACAGCTGTTGCAAAACTGCAACTCTCAGCAGTCACCGACAGCCAACGGGCATGCTGGGAGTTGTAGTTATGCAACAGCTGGATGTCCCCCCCAATGTGAACGTACAGGGTACACTCACATGGGCGGAGGATTACAGTAAGTATCTGGCTGCAAGTTTGAGCTGCCGCAAACTTTCTGCTGCAGCTCAAATTGCCAGCGAGAAACTACTGTGAACCCCCGTCCGTGTGACTGTACCCTAAAAACACTACACTACACTAACACAAAAAATAAAATAAAAAGTAAAAAAAACACTAAAAAACACTACGTATACACATACCCCTACACAGCCCCCTCCCCTCCCCAATAAAAATGAAAAACGTCTGGTACGCCACTGTTTCCAGAACGGAGCCTCCAGCTGTTGCAAAACAACTCCCAGTATTGTCGGACAGCCGTTGACTGTCCAGGCATGCTGGGAGTTTTGCAACAGCTGGAGGCACCCTGTTTGGGAATCACTGGCGTAGAATACCCCTATGTCCACCCCTATGCAATCCCTAATTTAGGCCTCAAATGCGCATGGCGCTCTCACTTTGGAGCCCTGTAGTATTTCAAGGCAACAGTTTAGGGCCACATATGGGGTATCGCCGTACTCGGGAGAAATTGTGTTACAAATTTTGGGGGGTATTTTCTGCTTTTACCCTTTTTAAAAATGTAAAATTTTTGGGAAAACAAGCATTTTAGGTAAAAAAAAAATTTTTTTTTTTACATATGCAAAAGTCGTGAAACACCTGTGGGGTATAAAGGTTCACTTAACCACTTGTTACGTTCCCCGAGGGGTCTAGTTTCCAAAATGGTATGCCATGTGTGGGGTTTTTTGCTGTCCTGGCACCATAGGGGCTTCCTAAATGCGGCATGCCCCCAGAGAAAAATTTGCGTTCAAAAAGCCAAATGTGACTCCTTCTCTTCCGAGACCTGTAGTGCGCCAGCAGAGCACTTTTCACCCCCATATGGGGTGTTTTATGAATCGGGAGAAATTGGGCTTCAAATTTTTAGGGGTATTTTCTGCTATTACCCTTTTTAAAAATAAAAAAATTTTGGGAAAACAAGCATTTTAGGTAAAAAATTTTTTTTTATTTTTACATTTGCAAAAGTCGTGAAACACCTGTGGGGTATTAAGGTTCACTTTATCCCATGTTACATTCCCCGAGGGGTCTAGTTTCCAAAATGGTATGCCATGTGTTTTTTTTTTGCTGTTCTGGCACCATAAGGGCTTCCTAAAGGTAACATGCCCCCCAAAAACCATTTCAGAAAAACGTACTCTCCAAAATCCCCTTGTCGCTCCTTCCCTTCTGAGCCCTCTACTGCGCCCACCGGACACTTTACATAGACATATGAGGTATGTGCTTACTCGAGAGAAATTGGGCTACAAATACAAGTAAAAATTTTGTCCTTTTACCCCTTGTAAAAATTCAAAAATTGGGTCTGCAAGAACATGTGAGTGTAAAAAATGAAGATTGTGAATTTTCTCCTTCACTTTGCTTCTATTCCTGTGAAACACCTAAAGGGTTAAAACGCTGACTGAATGTCATTTTGAATACTTTTGGGGGTGTAGTTTTTATAATGGGGTCATTTATGGGGTATTTCTAATATGAAGACCCTTCAAATCCACTTCAAACCTGAACTGGTCCCTGAAAAATTTTTTCACTTTGTGAAAAATCGGAAAATTGCTGCTGACCGTTGAAGCCCTCTGGTGCCTTCCAAAAGTAAAAACACGTCAATTTTATAATGCAAACATGAAGTAGACATATTGTATATGTGAACCAAAAAAAAATGTATTCGTAATATCCATTTTCCTTACAAGCAGAGAGCTTCAAAGTTAGAAAAATGCTAAATTTTCAAATTTTTCATCAAATTTACGGATTTTTCACCAAGAAATGATGCAAGTATCGACAAAAATTTACCACTATGTTAAAGTAGAATATGTCACGAAAAAACTATCTCGGAATCAGAATGATAACTAAAAGCATTCCAGAGTTATTAATGTTTAAAGTGACAGTGGTCAGATGTGCAAAAAACGCTCCGATCCTTAAGGCCAAAATGGGCTCCATCCTGAAGGGGTTAAATCTCAGAGAGCCGGCGCGTGCGCGCCCTAGGGAGCGGGGCCGCACACGCCGGGACTGAGCGGACGGAGGACGGAGCAGGTGAGGAGACTGGGATGCGAGGCATGGGCGGGCGCGTCCCGCTACGCGGGTCGCATCCCTGCCGGAGACAGTAGTGCAGCGCTCCCGGTCAGCGGATCTGACCGGGGAGCTGCACGGAGGTGAACACCGCGAGCGCTCCGGGGAGGAGCAGGGACCCGGTGCGCTCGGCGTAACACTCCTATCCTGTCCTCATATCCCGACCTCCTTTCCCGTCCTCATATCTCGACCTCCTATCTTGACCTCCTATCCTTTCCTCCTATCTCGACCTCCTATCCCGACCTCCTATCTCAACCTCCTATCCTGTCCTCATATCCTGTCCTCCTATCCCATCCTCATATCCCGTCCTCATATCCCATCCTCCTATCCCGACCTCCTATCCTGACCTCCTATCTCGACCTCCTATCTCGACCTCCTATCCCGACCTCCTATCTCGACCTCCTATCTCGATCTTCTATCCCGTCCTCCTATCCCGTCCTCCTATCCCGTCCCCCTATCCAGTCCTCCTATTCCATCCTCCTATCCTGTCCTCCTATCCCGACCTCATATCTCATCCTCATATCCCGACCTCCTATCCCGTCCTCCTATCTCATCCTCCTATGCCGACCTCCCATCCTGTCCTCATATTCCGACCCGTAATATGTGTACCAGGTATTGAAATATCTCCAGCAGTACGGACGTTATGTGGGAACATACAATTCCCATTGATTTGAATGGGACTTTAAACAAAAGCTCTGACCCTCACAAATGGGGGTAGTTAAGGTTTAAATTAACTATCCTATATTTTAAGTGGACATATAAGTAACATGTGACCAAGTATTATCGAAATATCTCCGTCCGTTATGCAGTAACATATATTTCTCATTGACTTGTATGGGACTTAAACATAAACCCTGCCCCTGGCAAATGGGGGTGAGTAAGGGTTAAATCACCTATCCTATGTTTGTTGTAGACATATAAGTAACATGTGTGCCAAGTTTCATGTTAATATCTTTAGCCATTTGGATGTTTTTGTGGAATATACACACATACATACATACATGCACACACACATTGAGTTTTATATATATAGATATCGATATATATATTTAACACCTTAATGACCAAGGACGTGTATACACGTCCAATGGCTGTTAACAGGGTATGAAGCGGGCTCCTGACTGATTCCTGTACCTGGGGGCCGGCGTTAATAGCCGACATGCGTCGATTGCCGCGGCCGGCTATTAACCCTTTAGATCACCGCTGTCAAAGTTGACAGTAGCGTCTAAAGGTGCCTGTATTCAGTCCCTGGTGGTCCAGTGGGGTGGATCGCCCACCCGCAGTGCGATCGCAGGAGGGGGGATCCACTGCTGAGGTAGCCTTACAGCCAGGCTTTATCAATCAAGCGCAGAGCACACAGATCAATGGGATTGTATGTAATCCCATTGATCTGCATGAGGAATCAAATGATTCCTCCTAAAAGTCCCCTAAGGGGACTAAAAGTGTAGAAAAAAAAAGTAAAAAAAAAGGTTAAAAAACACACATTACTTCCTTATTAAAAGTTTAAATCACCCCCCTTTTCCCAAATTTCATATAAAAAATATATAAACATATAAAAAAATTCACATATATGGTATTGCTGCATGCTTAAATGTCTGAACTATAAAAATATATCGTAAATTAAACCGCACAGTCAATGGCATATGCCCCAAAAAATTCACAAGTCCAAAATAGCGTATTTTTGGTCACTTTTCATACCATAAAAAAAAGAATAAAAAGCGATCAAAAAGTCAGATCAAAACAAAAATGGTACCGATTAAAACTACAGATCACGGCGCAAAAAATATACCACCCCGTATGCGGGGAAAAAAAGTAATAGGGGTCAGAAGATGACAATTTTAATTCACGTAGTTATGATTATTTCCAAAAGTACGACAAAATCAAACCTATATAAGTAGGGTATCATTTTAATCATATGGACCTACAGAATAAAGAGAAGGTGTCATTTTGACCAAAAAATGTTCTGCGTAGAAACGGAAGCCCCCAAAATTTACAAAATGGTGTTTTTTTCTTCACTTTTGTCACACAATGATTTTTTTCCCGTTTCGCTGTAGATTTTGGGTAAAATGACTGATGTCATTACAAAGTAGAATTGGTGGCGCAAAAAAATAAGCCTCATATGGATTTTTAGGTGCAAAATTGAAAGAATTATGATTTTTAAAAGATAAGGAGGAAAAAACAAAAGTTCAAAAACAGAAAAACGCTTGGTCCTTAAGGGGATATATATATTTATTTATTTTTTAATAAACCCCCCCATCCATAAGTTATTTATTGTCATTATAAAGGGTGTGACATAATGCACCAAATTGCTCAGAGTAGGTCTTTGAAGTTTTTCTCCTCTTGCCAATAGAATGTGATATAGAGAAAAGACCCCTTTGATGCAACATAGACATACAGGGGTGGGAAATGATCACAAACTGTGTAATTGTTTGAACTTTCTTTTAGTTAGCTTACTCTTTTGCCAAAAAGGGGGATGTTTTTGGTGCATTTTAACTATGATCATTTGCTATCCTCCCTTGCCAGATAGCCAAGAAGACCCCCTTGTCTAGTGTGGTGCAAAAGTGTTGGTTACATAAACCAGCTTTTTTTTTAATTTTTATTATTATTATTGCAACAAATTTTTGGTGAAGGCAATTTTGAATCCAGTTGTTATGTGTGCAACACAATGCTTCAATTGTGACAGATACATTATGGAAGCACCAGCTCAGCTTTTGAAAACAGTTGAGTATGAGGTTTGTGTAAGATGAGAGGTTAGATGTGTCACACTGTGCTGCCTGCAGAGCGCAGAGATAGGTGGCTGAATCCTCCATCTTCACATCATTGATAACCAGTTCTGTAGAGTTTATTGTCACATCAGATGTGAATCTTTCCTGAGCAAATAGAGCAGAATTCCCAGCGGAGCCTTTATTAGCTTTATATAATATGAACTGTGGAGCCGATCCAGGATAGAGACGATACCAGTAGAGATAATACACAGAGGTATATGAGGTTGTATAGTTACAGGACAGAGAGACTTTATTTCCTTCTTCAGCAAATATCTGGGAATTCATTGACTTAATGGAATCCCCAATAACTTGTCCTGGAAAAGAACAGATCCACAGTCATTCCTTTTATTACCTTCCTTTTTAATCATCACAGATATAAGAGAATTATTCTGACTGTATATGACTAGTTGTATTACTATCTTCTTTATCATAGTGATAGTTTCTGCAGTAAATACATCATAAACCAGATTCCTTATTACCTGAGCAGAGAACCAGTATAATACAGACAATGTGATTGTTCTTCATTGTAGATCTGGTGTCATTCATGTCTGGAGAGCAGCTGTTATATGAAGCTGCATTATATGTGAAGAACTGGAGATATACATAACTGTAGGAGGAGGAGTCAGGTCTGGGCTTATTGGGACATCTTCAGCTTCTATTGCTATAGCACATCATTGATGTAAATCTTCCAAAAAAGTCATCAGCATTTCAAAATAATTGTCATTAATGTTATAAGAAAATATAAGAAACTTTGTAATGTATCTTTTATAGTGTAATGTCTTTTTCTTCACTTATTAGGCTCCTTTCTATCGTGCTCCTTACTGCCTATACTCAGCATTTACTGTGCAAAAGGGCTAAAATCAATCTTAAGAGATAATATAAGGTGAGGAGGAACCCCTGCCATTGTGTCTTAACCCCTTCATGACCCGGGGGTTTTCCGTTTTTGCACTTTCATTTTTTTCCTCCTTACCTCTAAAAAACCATAACTCTCAATTTTGCACCTAAGAATCCATATGATGGCTTATTTTTTGTGCCACCAATTCTACTTTGTAATGCCATCAGTCATTTTACCCAAAAATCTACAGTGAAACGGAAAAAAAAAATCATTGTGCGACAAAATTGAAGAATAAACACAATTATGTAAATTTTGGGGGCTTCCGTTTCTACACAGTACATTTTTCAGTAAAAATGGCACCTTCTATTTATGCTGTAGGTCTATACGATTAAAATGATATCCTACTTATATAGGTTTGATTTTGTCGTACTTCTGGAAAAAATCATAACTACATGCACGGAAATTTCTGCGTTTAAAATTGTCATCTTCTGACCCTTATAACTTTTTTATTTTTTCACATACGGGGTAGTATGAAGGCGAATTTTTTGCGCCGTGATCTGAAGTTTTAGCGGTACCATTTTTGTAATGATCAGACTTTTTCATCGCTTTTTATAAAATTTTTCATGATAGAAAAGTGACCAAAAATATGCTATTTTGGACTTTTTAATTTTTTTGCGCATACGCCATTGACCGTGCGGTTTAATTGATGATGTATTTTTATAATTCGGACATTTCCGCACGCGGCGATACCACATATGTTTATTTTTATTTACACTGTTTTTTTTTTTATTGGGAAAAGGGGGGTGATTCAAACTTTTTTTAGGGAAGGGATTAAATGATCTTTATTAACTTTTTTTTCTTACTTTTTTTTTTGCAGTGTTATAGCTCCCATAGGGACCTATAACACTGCACACACTGATCTTTTACATTGATCAATGGTTTCTTATAGGAAACCATTGATCAATGATTCTGCCGCTTGACTGCTCATGCCTGGATCTCAGGCACTGAGCAGTCATTTGGCGATTGGACACCAGGAGGCAGGTAAGGGGATCCTCCTCATGTCCTACAGCTGTTCGGGACACCCTGATTTCATCACGGCTGTCCCGAACAGCCCCCTGAGCTAACCGGCACTTATTAACTTTCACTTTAGATGCGGCGATCAACTTTGTCTAAAGGGTTAATAGCGCGCGGCACTGCGTAATAGCCCCGCGTTACAGAATGGGAGCCACCCCATGACGTACATGTATCTCATGGGTCGGGAAAGGGTTAAAAGGGTTTTGTCACCATAGACACTTATCCCCCATGCACAAGGTGGAGGATAAGTGTCTTATTGCAGGGGGGCTAACCAATGGAATCTCGAGTATGGGACTTTTGAAGCTTCCTATCTGAATAGGGCTGTTCCCTTACTCAACCTCTGCTCCATTTTTTGCCTATGGCATGCCAAAGATAGCTGAGTACTAGTGTTGAGCAGCATAGGCCATATTCGAATTTGCAATATTTCGCGAATATATGGATGAATATTCGTCATATATTTGCTAAATTCGCATATTCGTAATATTCGCGTAAAATTTTCGCATATGCTAAATTTTGCATATGTGAAAATTTGCACAAATGAAGATTTGCATGTGCGGAAATTAGCATATGCAAAAATTTGCATAAGCGAAAATTCACATATGCAAATTTTCACACATGCAAAAATTCGTACGCCACTCTCACACAGTAGTAGAGCCTTCTTTACACCACACAAGCTGGAAGCAGAGAGGGATGATCACTGTGATGTGTACTGTGAAAAAAAAACAAAAAAAAAGAACATTCATAATTACGAATATGTAGTGCTATATTCGCGAATATTCACGAATTCGGGAATAAAATTCGCATTGCGAATATTCGCGAGCAACACTACTGAGTACAGACACGGGCTTTGCAAGATCGCAGGGGGTCACAGCTTGGTCAGACATGGTTTCTCACTGTGTAACATAGGGTTATTATTTGCACTTTAAATTGTGTTTTTACATTTATTGTTTGCTGTTGGCTTGGGGTAACCAACATGGTGCCTGAATAAGGTTATTATTGAGACAGAAATGGCAGCTGCTGGATGGACTCCAGTGAATCGATAAGCCTTCAGCAGGTTGGGAGATCTTTAGGCTAAGTGGTCACGTGCATAAGAAGTACAGAGGCAGTACACTGCATTGTTCCAAGTGGGAAGACATCTGCCATTGGTGTGGGGAGAAGGAAGCTTCCATTGGTAGAGTAATAGAATTATTTGATGAGAGAGAAAATGCCTTAGAGAAGAGAGCCTGAGTGTAAGTGTGTAGCTGAAGCAGTCAGTTGCAAGGTTACTCCACATATGGTCATTCCCTCTATAACAGAGGGACGAAATATTTACCTTTAAAGGGGTTATCCAGGAAAAAACTTATATATATATATATATATATATATATATATATATATATATATATATATATACATATCAACTGGCTCCATAAAGTTAATCAAATTTGTAAATTACTTCTATTAAAAAATCTTAATCCTTTCAGTACTTATGAGCTTCTGAAGTTAAGGTTGTTCTTTTCTGTCTAAGTCCTCACTGATGACACCTGTCTCGGGAAACGCCCAGTTTAGAAGCAAATCCCCATAGCAAACCTCTTCTAAACTGGGCGTTTCCCGAGACAGGTGTACTCAGTGCACTTGATATATATAAAAAAAAGTTTTTTCCTGGAATACCCCTTTAGGTAAGTGATTGACAGCTTACACTGCTAATGTATAATGTCCTTCACGCTGCCTTATAGCTCATGGAAGGCATGGATGAAAGGAACAAACACCACAATTCCCTGCAATGTGAAGGTAAATTATATATTCATTAATAATATTTACTATTATTTGATATAACTGATAAATATATGTGGCAAATAAACATTCATCCAACGCTGGGTTCATTTTTTTTACACCACTCATAAAATAAGCATTTAATATGTAATGTTCTTTACTGAAGTAACCACCTCTATTTGTCGAATTTTAGAATGTAAGAACATGTTCTGTGCTAGAATTTTATTAGCCTTGATATTTTTTTTGGGTGATTAAATGGTTTTATTGACATTATGCATAACAGTAGTACAAAGTACAAATAGATAAGAAAGTCCATGATCATATAGGTATAATAACAAGGTATGTCCAACATCAAGTAGTTATATCATATAATCACATATTTTAACCCCTTAAAGTGGTACTCCGCTGAAAACATCTTATCCCCTATAGGGCATAAGATGTTAGATCGCGGGGCTCCCGCCACTGGGGATCTCCATGCCAGCAGCGACGGTGTCAGGAATGCGGAAGATTACTCCCTCCATTCACTTCTATGGGAGGAGGCATGATGACTACGACTGCATCGTCAGTCCTTGGACACGGACCGAATGACAGGGTGCCGCGCCGGAGATCGCGGGGGTCCCCTGCGGCGGGACCCCCCGCAATCTAACATCTTATCCCAAATTCTTTAGATAGGGGATAAGATGTTTACAGCGGAGTACCACTTTAACCCTATAAGGACCCAACCCATTTATACCTTAAGGACCTGGCCATTTCTTGAACATCTGACCACTGTCACTTTAAGCATAAATAACTCTGGGATGCTTTTAACTTTCATTCTGATTCCGAGATTGTTTTTTCATGACATATTCTACTTAATGTTAGTGGTAAATTTTTGCCGATACTTGAATCATTTCTTGGTGAAAAATTCCAAAATTTGATGAAAAAATTTAAAATGTTGCATTTTTCTAACTTTGAAGCTCTCTGCCTATAAAGAAAACAGACATTCCAAATAAATTATACATTGATTCACATACACAATATGTCTACTTTATGGTTGCATCATAAAGTTGACATGTTTTTACTTTTGGATGACATCAGAGGGCTTCAGCAGCAATTTTCCAATTTTTCACAACATTTTCTAAATTGGAATTTTTCAGGGACCAGTTCAGTTTTGAAGTGGATTTGAAGGGCTTTCTTATTAAAAAAAAATACCCCATAAATGACCCCATTATAAAAAGTGCACCCTTCAAAGTATTCAAAATGACATTCAGAAAGTTTGTTAACCTTTTAAGTGTTTCACAGGAATAGCAGCAAAGTGAAGGAGAAAATTAAAAATCTTCATTTTTTACACTCGCATGTTCTTTTAGTCCCAGTTTTTGAATTTTTACAAGGGGTAATAGAAGAAAAAGCCCCCCAAAATTTGTAACCCAATTTCTCTCAAGTAAGGAAATACCTCATATGTGGATGTCAAGTGTTTGGCGGGCGCAGTAGAGGGCTCAGAAGGATTTTGGAGAGTGAATATTGCTGAAATGGTTTTTGGGGGGCATGTCGCATTTAGGAAGCCCCTATGGTGCCAGAACAGCAGAAAACTGCCACATGGCATACCATTTTGGAAACTACACCCCTCAAGGCACTTATCAAGGGGTCCAGTGAGCCTTAACACCCCACAAGTGTTTGACGACTTTTCGTTAAAGTCGGATGTGTAAATGAAATTTTTTTTTTTAACTAAAGTTCATTTTCCCCTCCCCAAATTTATCATTTTTACAAAGGGTAATGGGAGAAAATTACCCCCAAAATTTGTAACCCCATCTCTTCTGAGTATATAAATACCCCATGTTAGGACGTAAAATGCTCTGCGGGCGAACTACAATGCTCAGAAGAGAAGGAGTCACATTTAGCTTTGGCAAACACATGGCATACTTTTTTGGAAACTACACCCCTCAAGGAACATAACAAGGGGTACAGTGAGCCTTAACACCCCACAGGTGTTTGACGACTTTTTGTGAAAGTTGGATGTGTAAATTTCACTAAAATGCATTTTTTCCCCAAAATTTTAAATTTTTACAAGGGGTAATAGGAGAAAATGACCCCCAAAATGTGTAACCCCATTTCTTCTGAGTATGGAAGTACCCCAGGTGTGGACGCCAAGTGCTCTGCTGGCGCACTACAATGCTCAGAAGAGGAGGAGTGCCATTGAGCTTCCTGAAAGAGAATTTGTTTGGAATGGAAGTCGGGGGCCATGTGCGTTTACAAAGCCCCCCGTGGTGCCAGAACAGTGGACCCCCCACATATGACCCCATTTTGGAACCTACACCCCTCACAGAATTTAATAAGGGGTGCAGTGAGTATTTACACCCCACTGGCGTTTGACAGATCTTTGGAACAGTGGGCTGTGCAAATGAAAAATAACATTTTTCATTTTTCACGGATCACTGTTCCAAAAATCTGTCAGACACATGTGGGGCATAAATGCTCATTGCACCCCTTATTACATTCTGTGAGGGGTGCAGTCTCCAAAATGGGGTCACATGTGGGGGGGGGGTCCATTGTTCTGGCCCTATGGGGGCTTTGTAAACACACTGTCACGATGCCGGCTGGCAGGTAGTGGATCCTCTGTGCCAGAGAGGGATTGGCGTGGACCGTGCTAGAGGATCGGTTCTAAGTCACTACTGGTTTTCACCAGAGCCCGCCGCAAAGCGGGATGGTCTTGCTGCGGCGGTAGTGACCAGGTCGTATCCCCTAGCAACGGCTCAACCTCTCTGGCTGCTGAAGATAGGCGCGGTACAAGGGAGTAGACAGAAGCAAGGTCGGACGTAGCAGAAGGTCGGGGCAGGCAGCAAGGATCGTAGTCAGGGGCAACGGCAGAAGGTCTGGAATCACAGGCAAGGAACACACAAGGAACGCTTTCACTGGCACTAGGGCAACAAGATCCGGCGAGGGAGTGAAGGGGAAGTGAGGTGATATAGGGAAGTGCACAGGTGTAAACACTAATTGGAACCACTGCACCAATCAGCGGTGCAGTGGCCCTTTAAATCGCAAAGACCCGGCGCGCGCGCGCCCTAGGGAGCGGGGCCGCGCGCGCCGGGACAGAACTGACGGGGAGCGAGTAAGGTACGGGAGCCGGGGTGCGCATCGCGAGTGGGCGCTACCCGCATCGCGAATCGCATCCCGGCCGGAGGTAGTAACGCAGCGCCCCGGGTCCGTGGAACCGACCGGGGCGCTGCAGTGAGGGAAGTGTAGCGAGCGCTCCGGGGAGGAGCGGGGACCCGGAGCGCTCGGCGTAACAGTACCCCCCCCCTTGGGTCTCCCCCTCTTCTTGGGGCCTGAGAACCTGAGGATCAGACTTTTGTCCAGGATATTGTCCTCAGGTTCCCAGGACCTCTCTTCTGGACCACAACCCTCCCAATCCACTAAAAAAAAAGTTCTTCCCCTGACCTTTTTAGAGGCCAAAATCTCTTTGACAGAGAAGATGTCCGAGGAGCCGGAAACAGGAGTGGGAGGAACAGATTTAGGAGAAAAACGGTTGAGGATGAGAGGTTTAAGAAGAGAGACGTGAAAGGCATTAGGGATACGAAGAGAAGGAGGAAGAAGAAGTTTGTAAGAGACAGGATTAATTTGACACAAAACTTTAAAAGGACCAAGATAGCGTGGTCCCAACTTATAGCTCGGGACACGGAAACGGACATATTTAGCGGAGAGCCATACCTTGTCTCCAGGGGAAAAAATGGGAGGAGCTCTTCTTTTCTTATCTGCGAATCTCTTCATGCGAGAAGAAGCCTGTAAGAGAGAATTTTGGGTCTCTTTCCATATGGTGGAAAGATCACGAGAAATTTCATCCACAGCGGGCAGACCAGAGGGCAAGGGGGTAGGGAGGGGGGGAAGAGGGTGACGGCCGTACACCACGAAAAACGGAGATTTGGAGGAAGATTCAGAGATTCTGAAATTATACGAGAATTCGGCCCAAGGTAGAAGATCTGCCCAGTCATCCTGGCGGGAGGAAACAAAATGTCGTAAATAGTCACCCAAGATCTGGTTAATTCTCTCTACTTGTCCATTGGATTGAGGATGGTATGCAGAAGAAAAATTTAATTTAATCTTGAGTTGTTTACAGAGAGCCCTCCAGAATTTAGACACAAATTGGACGCCTCTATCCGAGACGATCTGTGTAGGCAACCCGTGAAGACGAAAAATGTGTACAAAAAATTGTTTAGCCAACTGAGGCGCTGAAGGAAGACCAGGAAGAGGGATGAAATGTGCCATTTTGGAGAATCGATCAACGACCACCCAAATAACAGTGTTGCCATGGGATGGGGGTAAGTCAGTAATAAAATCCATACCAATCAGAGACCAAGGTTGTTCGGGGACAGGTAGAGGATGAAGAAAACCAGCGGGCTTCTGGCGAGGAGTCTTATCCCGGGCACAGATAGTGCAGGCTCGCACAAAGTCCACCACATCAGTCTCTAGAGTCGGCCACCAATAGAAGCGAGAGATGAGTTGCACAGATTTCTTGATGCCCGCATGACCTGCGAGATGGGAGGAGTGACCCCATTTGAGGATCCCAAGGCGTTGGCGTGGAGAAACAAAGGTCTTTCCTGGAGGAGTTTGCCTGATGGAGGCTGGAGAAGTGGAAATCAGGCAGTCAGGAGGAATGATGTGTTGAGGAGAGAGTTCAATTTCAGAGGCATCTGAGGAACGAGAGAGAGCATCGGCCCTAATGTTTTTATCAGCAGGCCGAAAGTGAATTTCAAAATTAAATCGGGCAAAGAACAGAGACCACCTGGCCTGACGAGGATTCAGCCGTTGGGCAGACTGGAGGTAGGAGAGGTTCTTGTGATCGGTGTAAATAATAACTGGAAATCTTGATCCCTCCAGCAGATGCCTCCATTCCTCAAGTGCTAATTTAATGGCTAGAAGCTCTCGATCCCCGATGGAGTAGTTCCTCTCCGCCGGAGAGAAGGTCCTGGAAAAAAAACCACAAGTAACAGCATGCCCGGAAGAGTTTTTTTGTAGAAGGACAGCTCCAGCTCCCACTGAGGAGGCATCAACCTCCAATAGGAAGGGTTTAGATGGGTCAGGTCTGGAGAGCACGGGAGCCGAAGAAAAGGCAGACTTGAGTCGTTTAAAGGCGTCTTCCGCTTGAGGAGGCCAAGACTTGGGATCGGCATTTTTTTTTGTTAAAGCCACAATAGGAGCCACAATGGTAGAAAAATGTGGAATAAATTGCCTGTAATAATTGGCGAACCCCAAAAAACGTTGGATGGCACGGAGTCCGGAGGGGCGTGGCCAATCTAAGACGGCAGAGAGTTTATCTGGGTCCATTTGTAGTCCCTGGCCAGAGACCAAGTATCCTAGAAAAGGAAGAGATTGGCATTCAAACAGACATTTCTCTATTTTGGCATAGAGTTGATTATCACGAAGTCTCTGAAGAACCATACGGACATGCTGGCGGTGTTCTTCAAGATTGGCAGAAAAAATCAGGATATCGTCCAGATATACAACAACACAGGAGTATAGTAGATCACGAAAAATTTCATTAACAAAGTCTTGGAAGACGGCAGGGGCGTTGCATAGACCAAAGGGCATGACCAGATACTCAAAGTGTCCATCTCTGGTGTTAAATGCCGTTTTCCATTCATCCCCCTCTCTGATGCGGATGAGATTATAAGCACCTCTTAAGTCCAGTTTGGTAAAAATATGGGCACCTTGGAGACGATCAAAGAGTTCAGAGATGAGGGGTAGGGGGTAGCGGTTCTTAACCGTGATTTTATTAAGACCGCGGTAGTCAATGCAAGGACGTAGAGAGCCATCTTTTTTGGACACAAAGAAAAATCCGGCTCCGGCAGGAGAGGAGGATTTACGGATAAAGCCCTTTTTTAAATTTTCTTGGACGTATTCAGACATGGCAAGAGTCTCTGGGACGGACAGAGGATAGATTCTGCCCCGGGGTGGAGTAGTGCCCGGGAGGAGGTCAATGGGACAATCATAAGGCCTGTGAGGAGGTAGAGTCTCAGCTTGTTTTTTGCAAAAAACGTCCGCAAAGTCCATATAGGCCTTAGGGAGACCGGTTACATGAGGAAGCACAGGGACACGGCCAGGTTTACTGGGAACCGGTTTTAAGCAGTCCTTGGAACAAGAGGGCCCCCAACTCTTGATCTCCCCAGTGGACCAATCCAGGATTGGGGAATGGAGTTGAAGCCAGGGAAGTCCAAGAAGGATTTCAGAAGTGCAATTGGGGAGGACCAACAGTTCAATCCTCTCGTGATGAGATCCGATGCACATTAGAAGGGGCTCCGTGCGGAAACGTATAGTACAGTCCAATCTTTCATTGTTTACACAATTGATGTAGAGGGGTCTGGCGAGACTGGTCACCGGGATGTTGAACCTGTTGACGAGAGAGGCTAAGATGAAATTTCCTGCAGATCCAGAGTCCAAGAAGGCCACAGCAGAGAAGGAGAAGGCAGAGGCAGACATCCGCACAGGCACAGTAAGACGTGGAGAAGCAGAGTAGACATCAAGGACTGTCTCACCTTTGTGCGGAGTCAGCGGACGTCTTTCCAGGCGGGGAGGACGGATAGGACAATCCTTCAGGAAGTGTTCGGTACTAGCACAGTACAGGCAGAGATTCTCCATGCGGCGTCGTGTCCTCTCTTGGGGTGTCAGGCGAGACCGGTCGACCTGCATAGCCTCCACGGCGGGAGGCACAGGAACAGATTGCAGGGGACCAGAGGAGAGAGGAGCCGGGGAGAAGAAACGCCTCGTGCGAACAGAGTCCATATCCTGGCGGAGCTCCTGACGCCGTTCGGAAAAACGCATGTCAATGCGAGTGGCAAGATGGATGAGTTCATGTAGGTTAGCAGGGATTTCTCGTGCGGCCAGAACATCTTTAATGTTGCTGGATAGGCCTTTTTTAAAGGTCGCGCAGAGTGCCTCATTATTCCAGGATAATTCTGAAGCAAGGGTACGGAACTGTACGGCATACTCGCCAACGGAAGAATTACCCTGGACCAGGTTCAACAGGGCAGTCTCAGCAGAAGAGGCTCGGGCAGGTTCCTCAAAGACACTTCGAATTTCCGAGAAGAAGGAGTGTACAGAGGCAGTGACGGGGTCATTGCGGTCCCAGAGCGGTGTGGCCCAAGCCAGGGCTTTTCCAGACAGCAGGCTGACTACGAAAGCCACCTTAGACCTTTCAGTGGGGAACTGGTCCGACATCATCTCCAAGTGTAATGAACATTGGGAAAGAAAGCCACGGCAAAACTTAGAGTCCCCATCAAATTTATCCGGCAAGGATAGTCGTATTCCAGAAGCGGCCACTCGCTGCGGAGGAGGTACAGGAGCTGGCGGAGGAGATGATTGCTGGAGCTGTGGTAGTAACTGTTGTAGCATAACAGTCAGTTGAGACAGCTGTTGGCCTTGTTGCGCAATCTGTTGTGACTGCTGGGCGACCACCGTGGTGAGGTCAGCGACAACTGGCAGAGGAACTTCAGCGGGATCCATGGCCGGATCTACTGTCACGATGCCGGCTGGCAGGTAGTGGATCCTCTGTGCCAGAGAGGGATTGGCGTGGACCGTGCTAGAGGATCGGTTCTAAGTCACTACTGGTTTTCACCAGAGCCCGCCGCAAAGCGGGATGGTCTTGCTGCGGCGGTAGTGACCAGGTCGTATCCCCTAGCAACGGCTCAACCTCTCTGGCTGCTGAAGATAGGCGCGGTACAAGGGAGTAGACAGAAGCAAGGTCGGACGTAGCAGAAGGTCGGGGCAGGCAGCAAGGATCGTAGTCAGGGGCAACGGCAGAAGGTCTGGAATCACAGGCAAGGAACACACAAGGAACGCTTTCACTGGCACTAGGGCAACAAGATCCGGCGAGGGAGTGAAGGGGAAGTGAGGTGATATAGGGAAGTGCACAGGTGTAAACACTAATTGGAACCACTGCACCAATCAGCGGTGCAGTGGCCCTTTAAATCGCAAAGACCCGGCGCGCGCGCGCCCTAGGGAGCGGGGCCGCGCGCGCCGGGACAGAACTGACGGGGAGCGAGTAAGGTACGGGAGCCGGGGTGCGCATCGCGAGTGGGCGCTACCCGCATCGCGAATCGCATCCCGGCCGGAGGTAGTAACGCAGCGCCCCGGGTCCGTGGAACCGACCGGGGCGCTGCAGTGAGGGAAGTGTAGCGAGCGCTCCGGGGAGGAGCGGGGACCCGGAGCGCTCGGCGTAACACACACGTGGCCTTCAATTCTGGACAAATTTTCCCTTCAAAATCCCAATGGCGCTCACTCTCTTCTGAGCATTGTAGTTCACCCGCAGAGCACTTTACATTCACATATGGGCAATTGTCTTACTCAAAAGAAATGGGGTTACAAATTTTGGGGGTCTTTTTTCCTATTTTCCCTTGTGAAAATAAAAAATTTAGGGTAACACCAGCATTTTAGTGAAAAAATATTTTTTTTTCCTTTTCCCATCCAACTTTAATGAAAATTTGTCAAACACCTGTGGGGTGTTAAGGCTCACTATACACCCTTGTTACGTTCTGTGAGGGGTGTAGTTTCCAAAATGGGGTCACATGTGGGTATTTATATTTTTGCGTTTATGTAAGAACCGCTGTAAAATCAGCCACCCCTGTGCAAATCCCCAATTTAGGCCTCAAATGTACATAGTGTGCTCTCACTCCAGAACCTTGTAGTGCGTCCGCAGAGCATTTTACGGCCACATATGGGGTATTTCCGTACTCAGGAGAAATTGCGTTACAAATTTTCGGGGTCTTTTTTTCCTTTTACCGCTTGTGAAAATAAAAAGTATGGGGCAACACCAGCATGTTAGTGTAACATTTTTTATTTATTTTTAACAGGCTGCTGTAGCCCCCATCTTTTCTTTTCATAAGGGGTAAAAGGAAAAAAGCCCCCCAAAATTTGAAGTGCAATTTCTCCTGAGTATGGAAATACCCCATATGTGACCCTAAACTGTTTCCTTGAAATACGACAGGGCTCCGAAGTGAGAGAGCGCCATGCGCATTTGAGGACTACATAGGGATTGCATAGGGGTGGACATAGGGGCATTCTACGCCAGTGATTCCCAAACAGGGTGCCTCCAGCTGTTGCTAAACTCCCTGCATGCCTGGACAGTCAGTGGCTGTCCAGAAATGCTGGGAGTTGTTGTTTTGCAACAGCTGGAGGCTCTGTTTTGGAAACACTGCCATACGATACGTTTTTCTTTTTTTTTTTTGGGGGGGGGCAGTGTAAGGGGGTGTATATGTAGTGTTTTACCCTTTATTATGTGGTAGTGTAGTGTTTTTTGGGTACATTACTACTGGCGGGCGTTTACGGTGAGTTTCCCGTTAGGAGTTTGCGCTGTGGCGCAAAATTTGCCGCAGCCCAAACTTGAAGCAGAAAACACTGTAAACCCGCAAGTATGAATGTACCCTGTACATTCACATGGGGGGGGGGGGACCTCCAGCTGTTTCAAAACTGCAACTCTCAGCATGTACTGTGGGTGTTGTACTCAGCTTGCTGGGTGTTGTACTTTTGCAACAGCTGAAGGCACTAAACAGAAGAGAACGTCCAGCACTCGATGTCCGTAGCAATAGTGTTTATTGGCATAAAAACAGATACGTGAACAGGACAGAGCGTAAGCCTACGCGTTTCAGGTAACAAGACCCTTAGTCATGGCATAAAACAAACCCAAAGGTAAAACTATTTATAGTATAACAATTAGTCATGTGACTGCCTCAGCAGATAGAAGTAAAACATGGAACTGGATTACAAATATTTATAAATTTTACATATATGGAGGCAAAGAAGTAGACATGGTAACAATATCTTTTCAAAACTAGTTACAACATAAATGGATAGATAATCTGGTATTGAAAGTGACTTATAAAATGTTATCTCCATATACTGTGGTTCAACTTGTGCAACCATGTCATGGAACCCCAGATTATTAAACCCAATGCAACAATATGATGACTATGCTAAATAATGTTGCAATTGGTATCGGAGTCCCATGCCATGGACGCACAGCGTAGAAAAAAAAGGGAAAAGAAAGGGCATATCAATACGTAAGAATAAGATCATGTCTTAAATTAAGTCCAGCTGGTTGCCGGGTGCCCAGTAAGAAAATCCAATAGGACTCCCGGTTCAGGAGAGATCTCCTCAAATCACCACCTCGTGACATCCTCTTAACACGTTCTATTCCTACCACTCTAAAGGACTCTGTATTGCCCTGATGTATATCCCTGAAATGTTTAGATAATGCTGAGATATTAAATTGTAAATTTGAGCAGTCAGACAGATGTCGTCTAATTCTTACTTTCAATGGTGTGGACGTACAGCCTACGTATTGGCACATGCATGTCTCACAGGAGGCCAAATATACCACATATTTCGAATTACAGTTAATGTATTCTTTAATACTATATTGTTGGTTATTACTGTATATACAGTAATAACCAACAATATAGTATTAAAGAATGCATTAACTGTAATCCGAAATATGTGGTATATTTGGCCTCCTGTGAGGCCAAATATATTGTTAAAAAGTTAAAAAAATCATTAATAAATATAGTCTAACCCCTTCCCTAAAAAAAAAGGTTGATCACTCCTGTTTTCAAGTTACTATATATAAATTTAGTTTTTTTTTTACAAAAATTAAACACGTACATGTAAAAATATAATGTTGATTAAACCTCACGGTCAATGGCGTATATGTAAAAAAATACCAATGTCCAGAATAGCAAAGTTTTGGTCACTTTCGATATCATAAAAAATCTATAAAAAGTGATCAAAAAGACCCATCAAAACAAAAATGGTACCAATAAAAACAAGAGATCACAGCTCAAAAAATGAGCCCTCAAATAGCTTCATATACAGAATAACAAAAAGTTATAGAGGTCAGAAAAGGACAATTTTAAACATTTTTTGTACAAAAAGATATGATTTTTTTAAAAAGAAGTATAACAAAATAAAATTGTGAATCAATTTTATCAAAAAGTGCACTGCATAGAAACGGAAATCCCCCAAATTTACTAAATGGCATTCTTCTTTTTCATTATTTTCCCCACAAATAATTTTTTTGCTGTGGATTTTGTGGTGAAATCATTGATGTTATTTGTGATGCAAAAAAACAAGCCCTCATATGGGTCTGTAGGTGGAAAATTGAAAGTTTTATGATTTTTAGAAGGTGAGGAGGAAAAAATGAAAGTGCAAAAATGAAAAATTTTCAATATTCAAATGCCATTATCTCCAACTATCTTTTTATAACTACATTTACGCAGATTCTACCGGATTTATGTATTTCTTACATAAAATGGTACATTTACGGCACGGCTGAGCCACTAGCGCAGGAGCTGCGCTCGCTTCATTCACAGCGGGTCCCCCAGACCTGCCGGTAATGGTGGACATTAGCAATCGCTCTGATGTCCGCCATTAACCCCTTAAATTCCGTGATCAATACAGATCACGGCATCGGCGATAGTAGGGCACTTAAAATGGCTGATCTGTTCATCCGCGGAACTGCTGCGGGGATCAGATCAGCCAAGATGGCGGACGGAGGTCCCTGCACCTGCCTCCGTCCATCTTCTGGGGTATTCTGCACTAATCTGCTTTTCAACAGACCAGAGCAGAAGATCGCTGATAATACTGATCAGTGCTATGCCCTATGCATAGCACTGAACAGTATTAGCAATCTAATGAGTGCTATAAGTAGTCCCCCATGGGGACTAAAAAAGTTTAAAATAAATGTAAAGAAAAACAAATTTGAAAAAGCCCCTCCCCAATAAAGTTTTAAATCACCATTTTTACCCATATTAATATAGAAAAGTGTAAAACATTACAAATAATAAACATATTTGATATTGTCACGTCCGTAAATATCCGAACTATAAAAATATAATGTTAATGATCCAGCATAAACCTAAAAAAAAACGTCCAAAATTTCAGCTTTTTTGTCACATCAAAGTGCAAAAAAAATTAAGAAAAAGCGATTAAAATGTCACATATACGCAAAAGTGGTACTAAAAAAAACTACAGATCATGGCGCAAAAAATGAGCCCTCACACATCCCTGATTAACCCCTTAAGGACAATGGATGTACTCATACGCCCCCGTTTCCGAGTCCTTAAGGACCGAGGAAGTATGAGTACGTCCTGTCCATTCCCGGCCCCCTGCCGCTAGCCGGAGGTGAGCCGGTGCCCGATACCTGCTGATATCGATCAGCAGGCATCGCGGCATATCGCCCAGGGGGGTCATGATGACCCCCCTTGTCGGTGATGGCCGCAGATCACTGAACAATTCAGCCCAGCGATCTGCGGCGGATTCCGGGTCAATCGGGTCTTCAGTGACCCGGTGACCCGGAATTACTGTCTGATCGGGGCCATCTCTGAAGGCCCCGAACAGCCATAGCCAGCAGGGGTGAGGTGGCACTGGTGCCACCTCACGATCGCCCTGATTCGTCAGCCGGTTTACCAGCCAACCAATCAGGGCACCTGCTGCGGGTGTCAATCCCGCAACCCGCTCCGTGAGCAGGTTTGTGAAGAGGACCCCGGGAGCTGGGGACCCTGATCCCCGACGTCCCTGTTGGGATCAGGGCCCCAGGAGCGGCGGTGGCGGCGGCGAGGGACTGACCTGCTGCGGCGGCGTGGATCAGCAGTTGGAGATGAGTGGCAGCCTTCTGCTGTTGCTTAGCAACAGCTCCCAGCATGCAAAAAGGGCATGCTGGGAGCTGTAGTTATGCAACAGCAGGAGGCAGACCACCACAACTCCCAGCATTCCCTTATGGGCATGCTGGGACTTATAGTTTTGCAACAGCTGGAGGCAGATTTTTTCTATGGAAAAGTGTACCTTCAGCTGTTGTATAACTACAACTCCCAGCTTGCACAAACAGCTAAAGTGCATGCTGGGAGTTGTAGTGGTGCATCTGCTGGTTGCATAACTACAACTCCCAGCATGCCCGTTGGCTGTCGGTGACTGCTGAGAGTTGTAGTTTTGCAACAGCTGAAGGCACACTGGTTGTGAAACACTTAGTTAAGTAGCAAACCAGTGTCTCTCCAGCTGTTGCATAACTACAACCCCAGCCAAAGTAGTATGCCTCCAGCTGTTGCATAACTACAAGTCCCAGCATGCCCTTCCGCTGTCCGTACATGCTGGGGATTGTAGCTTTTGCAACAGCTGAAGGCACACTGGTTGCAAAACACTGAGTTTGTTACCAAACTCGGTGTTTCACAACCAGTGTGCCTCCAGCTGTTGCAAAACTACAACTCCCAGCATGCACTGATAGACCACACATGCTGGGAGTTGTAGTTTTGCAACAGCTTGATTTTCTGCCGCAGCTCAAACTGCCAGGGAGAAACTACTGTGAACCCCCCGCCCGTGTGACCGTACCCTAAAAACACTATACTACACTAACACAAAATAAAATAAAAAGTAAAAAACACTACATATACACATACCCCTACACAGCCCCCCTCCCCAATAAAAATGAAAAACTTCTGGTACGCCACTGTTTCCAAAATGGAGCCTCCAGCTGTTGCAAAACAACTACTCCCAGTATTGCCAGATAGCCACTGACTGTCCAGGCATGCTGGGAGTTTTACTACAGCTGGAGGCACCCTGTTTGGGAATCACTGGTGTAGAAAACCACTATGTCCAACCCTATGCAAATCCCTAATTTAGGCCTCAAATATGCATGGCGCTCTTTTGCTTTGGAGCCCTGTCGTATTTCAAGGCAACAGTTTCGGGTCACATATGGGGTATCGCCGTACTCGGGAGAAATTGTGTTACAAATTTTGGGGGGAATTTTCTACTATTTCCCTTATTAAAAATGTAAAAAAAAATTTTTACATATGCAAAAGTCGTGAAACACCTGTGGGGTATTAACCCCTTAAGGACCCAGCCATTTTACACCTTAGGACCCGGCCATTTTTTGCACATCTGACCACTGTCACTTTAAACATTAAAAACTCTGGAATGCTTTTACTTATCAATCTGATTCCGAGATTGCTTTTTCGTGACATATTCTACTTTAACATGGTGGTAAAATTTTGTGGTATCTTGCATCCTTTCTTGGTGAAAAATCCCCAAATTTTATGAAAAATTAGAAAATTTTGCATTTTTCTAGCTTTGAAGCACGCTGCTTGTAAGGAAAATGAATATTCCAAATATTTTTTTTTGGATTCACATATACAATATGTCTACTTTATATTTGCATCATAAAATTGACGTGTTTTTACTTTTGGAAGACACCAGAGGGCTTCAAAGTTCAGCAGCAATTTTCCAATTTTTCGCAAAATTTCCAAACTCACAATTTTTCAGGGACCAGTTCAGGTTTGAAGTGGATTTGAAGGGTCTTCATATTAGAAATACCCCACAAATGACCCCATTATAAAAACTGCACCTCCAAAAGTATTCAAAATAACATTCAGTCAGCGTTTAACCCTTTATGTGTTTCCCAGGAATAGCAGCAAAGTGAAGGAGAAAATTCACAATCTCCATTTTTTACACTCGCATGTTCTTGTAGACCCAATTTTTTTATTTTTACAAGGGGTAAAAGGAGAAAATGTATACTTATATTTGTAGCCCAATTTCTCTCGAGTAAGGACATACCTCATACGTCTATGTAAAGTGTTCGGTGGGTGCAGTAGAGGGCTCAGAAGCGAAGGAGCGACAAGGGGATTTTGAAGAGTACGTTTTTCTTAAATGATTTTTGGGGGCATGTGGCATTTAGGAAGCCCCTATGGTGCCAGAACAGCAAAAAAACACATGGCATACCATTTTGGAAACTAGACCCGTTGAGGTACGTAACATGGAATAAAGTGAGCCTTAATACCCCATAGGTGTTTCACGACTTTTGCATATGTAAAAAAATATTAATAACATTTCACTAAAATGTGTTTCCCCCCAAATTTCACATTTTTGCAAGGGTTAATAGCAGAAAATAACCCCCCAAAATTTGTAACCCCATCTCTTCTGAGTATGAAGGTACCACATAAGTTGACATGAAGTGTACTACGGGCGAACTACAATGCTCAGAAGAGAAGGAGTCATATTTGGCTTTTTGAGAGCAAATTTTTCTCGGGGGCATGTTGCATTTAGGAAGCCCCTATGGTGCCAGGACAGCAAAAAAAAAAACACATGGCATACCATTTTGGAAACTAGACCCCTTGAGGAACGTAACAAGAAATAAAGTGAGCCTTAATACCCCACAGGGGTTTCACGACTTTTGCATACGTTAAAAAAAAAAATTCACTAAACTGTGTGTTTCCCCCCCAAATTTCACATTTTTGCAAGGGTTAATAGCAGAAAATACCCCCCAAAACTTGTAACCCCATCTCTTCTGAGTATGGAGGTACCCCATAAGTTGACCTGAAGTGCGCTACGGGCGAACTACAATGCTCAGAAGAGAAGGAGTCATATTTGGCTTTTTGAGAGCAAATTTTGCTCGGGGGGCATGTCGCATTTAGGAAGCCCATATGGTGCCAGGATTGCAAAATAACCCCCACATGGCATACCATTTTGGAAAATAGACCCCTTGAGGAATGTAACAAGGCATAAAGTGAGCATTTACCCCCACTGGTGTCTGTCAGATCTTTGGAACAGTGGGCTGTACAAAATTTTTAATTTGCACAGCCCATTGTTCCAAAGATCTGTCAGACACCAGTGGGGTGTAAATTCTCACTGCACCCCTCATTACATTCCGTGAGGGGTGTAGTTTCCAAAATGGGGTCACGTGGGGTTTTGTTTTTTTTCCGTTTGTCAAAACCGCTGTAACAATCAGCCACCCCTGGGCAAATCACCTCAAATGTACATGGCGTACTCTCCCTTCTGGGTCTTGTTGTGTGCCCCCAGAGCACTTTGCGCCCACATATGTGGTATCTCCATAGTCGGGAGAAATTGCATTACAAATTTTGGTTTTTTTTTTTCCCTTATACCTCTTGTCAAAATGAAAAGTATAGGGCAACACCAGCATGTTAGTGTAAAAATTTATTTACATGCTGGTGTAGACCCCAACTTCACTTTTTCATAAGGTGTGAAAGGAGAAAAAGCCCCTCAAAATTTGTTAGGCAATTTCTCCCGAGTACGGCGATACCCCATGTGTGACCCTAAACTTTTGCCTTGAAATACGACAGGGCTCCAAAGTGAGAGCACCATGCGCATTTGAGGCCTGAATTAGGGATTTGCATAGAGGTGGACATAGGGGTATTCTACGCCACTGATTCCCAAACAGGGTGCCTCCAGCTGTTGCAAAACTCCCAGCATGCTTGGACAGTCAACGGCTGTCCGGCAATACTGGGAGTTGTTGTTTTGCAACAGCTGGAGGCTCCATTTTGGAAACAGTGGCGTACCAGACGTTTTTCATTTTTATTGGGGAGTGGGGCTGTGTAGGGGTATGTGTATATGTAGTGTTTTTTACTTTTCATTTTATTTTGTGTTAGTGTAGTGTAGTGTAGTGTTTTTAGGGTACAGTCACACGGGCGGGGGATTGCAGCGAGTTTCCCGCTGCGAGTTTGAGCTGCCGTGCAAAATTTGCTGCATTGCAAACTTGCAGCCTGATACTCACTGTAAGCCTCCTGCCCATGTGAATGTACCCTGTACATTCACAGGGGTGGGGGGGGGGACCTCCAGCTGTTGCAAAACTACAACTCCCAGCATGCACAGTCTATCAGTGCATGCTGGTAGTTATAGTTTTGCAACAGCTGGAGGCACACGGGTTGGGAAACACTGAGTTAGGAAACAGACAATGTTTCCCAACCAGTGAGCCTCCAGTTGTTGCAAAACCACAACTCCCAAACATTCTCAGGCATGCTGGAAGTAGTAGTTCGGCAACATCTTTAGAGCCAGATGTTGCTGAACTACAACTCCCAGCATGCTTGGAGTTGTAGTTTTGCAACATCTGGAGGACTACAGTTTGCAGACCACTAATACAGTGGTTTCCAATCTGTGCCCTTCCAGATGTTGCAAAACTACAACTCCCAGTATGCCAAAACTGTCCAGGCATGCTGGGAGTTGTAGTTCTGCAACATCTGAAGGGCCAGATGTTACAGAACTACAACTCCCAGCATGCCTGGACAGTAAGGGCATGCTGAGGATGTGTAGTTTTGAAACATCTGTAAGGGCACAGTGGTCCCAAAACTGTGGACCTCCAGAAGTTGCAAAACTGCAACTCCCAGCATGCCCAGACACCAAGGGCTGTCTGGGCATGCTGGGAGTTGTAGTATACAGGGTCCCAATACAGCAATGCATGTCGCTTTACGGCGACGTGCATTGCTGTAAAGGGCCCGACCGCGGCTGAAGAGGAACTCACCTGTTGCTGCCGCCGTCTTCAATGCCGGGATCCGGGTCCCAGAACTACCTCGTCCCCCACTGCGTCCTCCGGTCTTCCTCCCGTCCTCTCCGGACTTCAAGGGGCCGGGCAGGGAGGAAGGAAGTAACTGCCCCCCCCCTGCAATTGGTCGGTTAGCTAACCGATGGATTGCAGGGGATAGGAGGAGGTGGCAGGCTTGCCACCTCGCTCCTATACATTAGCATGGTCCTGGCTGTCTGTAATAGCCGGGATCATGCAAAATTACTGGGCGGTCGGGTCCCAGAGACCCGATCAGCCCGGTATCGCCGCAGATCGCAAGGGCGATTTCCCTCGCGATTCGCGGCGATTGCCGACATGGGGGGGCCTACATAGCCCCCCTCGGCATTTGCCCTGGATGCCTGCTGAAGCATTTCAGCAGGCATCCATTTCCGATCTCTGCCTGGCGCGCTGCAGGGACCGGAAAACGCCAGGAAGTACGGGGACGTCCTGGGTCCTTAAAGCCCAGGGTGCGGGGACGTCCCCGTACGTCCTGGGTCCTTAAGAGGTTAAGGTTCCAAGGGGGGTTAGTTTCCAAAATGGTATGCCATGTGTTTTTTTTTTTTTTTGCTGTTCTGGCACCATAGGGGCTTCCTAAATGCGACATGCCCCAGAGCAAAATTTGCTTTCAAAAAGCCAAATGTGACTCCTTCTCTTCTGAGACCTGTAGTGCGCCAGCAGAGCACTTTTCACCCCCATATGGGGTGTTTTCTGAATCGGGAGAAATTGGGCTTCAGATTTTGGGGGGGTATTTTCTGCTATTACCCTTTTAAAAAATTAAAAAATTTTCGGAAACCAAGCATTTTAGGTAAATTATTATTATTTTTTACATATGCAAAAATCGTGAAACACCTGTGGGGTATTAAGGTTCACATCACCCCTTGTTACGTTCCCCGAGGGGTCTAGTTTCCAAAATGGTATGCCATGTGTTTTTTTTTTTTTTTTTTTTTGCTGTTCTGGCACCATAGGGGATTCCTAAAGGTGACATGCCCCCCAAAAACCATTTGTCGCTCCTTCCCTTCTGAGCCCTCTACTGCGCCTGCCGAACACTTTACATGGACATATGAGGTATGTCCTTACTCGAGAGAAATTGGGTTTCAAATACAAGTAAAAACTTTCTCCTTTTTACCCCTTGTAAAAATTCCAATATTGGGTCTACAAGAACATGCGAGTGTAAAAAATGAAGATTTTGAATTTTCTCCTTCACTTTGCTGCTATTCCTGTGAAACAACTAAAGGGTTAAAACACTTCCTGAATGTCATTTTGAATACTTTGGGGGTTGCAGTTTTTATAATGGGGTCATTTGTGGGGTATTTCTAACATGAAGACCCTTCAAATTCACTTCAAAACTGAACTGGTCACTGAAAAATTGTTAGTTTGAAAATTTTGTGAAAAATGTCAAAATTGCTGCTGAACTTTGAAACCCTCTGGTGTCTTCCAAAAGTAAAAACTCATAAATTTTATGATGCAAACATAAAGTAGACATATTGTATATGTGAACCAAAAAAAATGATTTTGAATATCCATTTTCCTTACAAGCAGCGTGCTTCAAAGTTAGAAAGATGCTAAATTTTCATTTTTTTTCACCAAATTTTGGGATTTTTCACCAAGAAAGGATGCAAGTTACCACAAAAATTTACCACTATGTTAAAGTAGAATATGTCACGAAAAAACAATCAGAATGATAAGTAAATCAGAATGATAAGTAAAAGCATTCCAGAGTTATTAATGTTTAAAGTTACAGTGGTCAGAATTGCAAAAAATGCTCTGGTCCTTAAGGTGTAAAATGGCCTGGTCCTTAAGGGGTTAAGGAAAAATAAGAAAGTTAGAGGTGGTCAAAATAGGTGGTCAAAATTTTAAACATACTGATTTTGTAAAAAAAAGTTTGAGATTTTTTAAAAGCGGTGCATTAATAGAAATGTATGTAACCATGGATATTGAAAATTGAAAGCATTACAATTTTACCGTAAAGTGTACAGCGTGAAAACGAAAAAGCAAGCGTGAAAGCGAAAACTCCAAATTTGCTAAATTATGATTTTTGTTTAAATTTCCTTACATGAAAAATCTTTTTTTGGGTTTACCATACATTTTAGGGTAAAATGAGCGATGACATTACAAAGTACAACTGGTCACGCAAAAAACAAGCCCTCATATGGGTCTTTGAATGGAAATATAAAAGAGTTATGGATTTTAGAAGACGAGAAGGAAAAAACGAAAACCCAAAAATGTAATTGGCTGTGTCCTTAAGGTCAAATTGGGCCGAGTCCTTAAGGGGTTGATTTGGTCTATTTTATTTTTAGAGTTGTGTGGACAATAACACATCAATATAACATATTTACATGATATTTTTCTAGTATTACTATAAATATAAAGTA
Organism: Hyla sarda; assembly: GCF_029499605.1. NCBI lineage: Eukaryota > Metazoa > Chordata > Amphibia > Anura > Hylidae > Hyla > Hyla sarda. Next base: position 400,496,674 of record NC_079189.1, read on the forward strand.
CTCTGGTTCCAGTTGTCATAAAAATAGGCAACATGTCAAATCACTATGTAAATATAACTGGATTGCACCACCTAGTGCCTGTGAGGTTGTATTACACAGGGAGTTTTTGTTAATAAACACAAGTACATGTTCACCACTGTGCACCATCACGGAGAGCACACAAGTACACGGCAGAATCAGCTGCTGTCAGGCTGGAGATGGATAGAGAGGTGGTTGTATCGCTGGTCTGTGACTGGAATTTATCAGACTCCAGATCTGGGTTATCATGTGTGAGTTTAGCATAGCCCTTGGCTCCCCGGTAGAGTATATACTGTATTTGGTGGGGGTACTGACGATACCAGAACAGATATGGGCTAGAGCTGCTAGTTGAATAGTTACAGGTTATTGTTACCGATTCCTCGGGTTTAGCCTCCACATAGGGTCTTTCTGCAGTTATGACATTTCCGACCACTGACCCTATTAACAGAAGCAAATGAAAGAATTATAAACTAAGAAATCTTCTACTTGATCTCCTCCAGAATAAGCTTTATATTAAGAAATAGGTTTTATTGCATTTTGATCAATATGATATGAAGTAAAAACACATGAAAACATTACAGTACAGACAATGACACATAGATTCATATATATTAGTTATAAGGAATAAAATTTACTTACAAGGTAAAAAATAACCTGAGATGAAGAAGGTAACAAATACATGAGAAGACTTATTGGTCCTCATTCTTTGTAGAGTCAGAGTAGACAATGCACAATACAGAAGAACTAGATCAGTAGGAACTGTGAGAGCTGATGTCTTCTATATAAGTTGTATATAACATGAGAAGCTTCATCTACCAATCAACAGCCTCTCTTGGGTCATGTGACACTGCCCTATCTTACCAGTCTATCCATAGAGAGATAAACTATGTAATGAGAAATCATTAGTAATAACCCCTTAGTCCCTTAAAGGAGATCTGCAGCCTATTTGACACCTATCCCTTTAACAAGGGATAAAGTTCGTCCTGAACGAAACGTACGTCAGGGTTGGCAGGCTACGGTAGTCATCGCAATGGGTAAGTTGTTTTACTTATGTACTACATAATGGAGATGTGCAATAGTGTAGAGAAGATGTATATTCCTGGCTGAAAGACGCAGTGCACTTTAGTAGTGGTAATGCAACAATGCCCACCCTCATTATGGTTTATGTAATCTGTCAGTAATACCGGAACCCTGTATTTGTATATTAGCCGTCCATTGAACCACCCATCCATATTGACTCTTTTAATGGTGTCATTTTTAATCATGGTTTAAAAAAAAGTATGTGTATTTGCAATGGTAATGCTCTTATGGTGTTTTTTTGGGGTTATTAATGGTAATGGAGTTACATTGTGTATAGCAGTTTACAGACCCCTACCCGGTACAATACCTATATAGAATAACAATGAATATGTTATACATGGGAGTTACTGGAATTGTGTTGATGATTTCTCATAATGCATAGTCAGGTTTTTGTTATCATCCTCGCCATATCCTGACTCCCACCATCCTCCCCCTGTCCAGATGCCCATAATCCTACCACTGCGCACACTATCATAATCCTCCACATATCCTGACTCTCATCATCCTCCCCAAAAACTGACGCCCATCATCCTTACACTGTACTGACTCCCATCATCCTCCCCATATCCTGAATCCCATCATCCTCACACTGCGCACACTCCCATCGTCCTACCCATATCCTGACTCCCATCATGGTCCCACTGTCCTGACTCCCATGTTCCTCCCCATAACCTGACACCCATCATCCTCCAACTTTACTGACTACCACCATCCTCCGCCTGTCCTGAGTACCATCATCCTACACATACCATGATGTGTATCATTCTCCCACTGATATCATCAATCAACATCATCTACTATCTGTATATATAAGTAATTCATTTTGACATACATTTTTTAAATTAAATTATAATAATTTTATTAATATTTATACAGGATATTATACATCACTATAAATACATTCATATGTGTAAACTTTTTTTCAGCATTCTATTGCAAAACTACAACCGCATTTGCCAGTCTGTGTATGCTGGGAGTTGTAATTTGTCAACGGCTGACGATATACCATTTTGAAAAAACACACACACATACATATAAATATATCTCCAAAATGTAAAAAGATTTGCTAAACTAACATAATAGAATACATATATATATATATATATATATATATATATATATATATATACACATATATACATATACATATATATATATATATATAATCATAACTTTATATAGTTACACAGTATAGCTAGCTTTTGGCATAACCACAACTCCCAGCATGCCCGGATAACAAAAACATGACTATGCATAATGAGAGTTGTAGTTTTGCAAAAGCTAGCTATACTATGTTAGGCGGAGATATATATATATATATATATATATATATATATATATATATATATATATATATATATATATATATATATAAATATATATATATATAACTACCAAACAAAATATAGCTAGCTTTCTGCAAAACTACAGCTCCCAGCATGCCCAGAAAAAAAAAAACAACTGACTATGCATAATGTGAGTTGTAGTTTTGCAAAAGCTAGCTATACTATGTTTGGTAGAAATAGATACATATATAATTACCAAACATAGTATAGCTATGCTTTGCAAAACTACAACTCCCAGCATGCCCACACAGCAAATCGATTTATGGGATTTATATTTTCACAAAAAAATAAGAATACAGTGGGTTGCAAACTTTTTTTTTAATTAACTTAGGCAAGTAAACTTACATTATTAATTAACATACAGTTTGATTGATTAGTGTGTGCACATTGTACATGAGTTCGCAAATAAATTGTAGGCATGAAACTGCCTACACCCTTACTTCAGCGCTGCTCCGGACAAATGAAGCAGCACTGAAGACCGCTTCCGGGTGTAGTGAGAAATCCCGCACATGCTCAGTATTGTCCGGGACTCGGCCGAGATGAGAGGGAGATAGTAAGGCAATATATGAATATACATTAGCCGGGCAGTGCTGCGGGCTGGGCGGCGGTTACGTCACAGTGCCAGTTGAAGGTAGTAACCCTGCCCATGCCAGTTAGCAGCTAATTTGAATACACAGAAAAAGAGCTATAACGGGCGAACGGCGCAGCGGATCCGGGCAAGGTAGGACTCAAAATGTTCAGCGTCTCCCGCACTATCCACAGGTACCCGTGGATAGTGCGGGACAAAACATGTGACAGTTTTCCTTTAAAGGGTTTAAAAGTTTAGCAGCAATTTTCAGGGACCAATTCAGTTTGAAGTGGATTTGAGGGGCATTCATATTAGAAATACCCCATAAATTACCCCATTTAAAAACTGCACCCCTCAAAGTATTCAAAATGACATTCGGAAAGTTTGTTACCCATTTGGGTGTTCTACAGGAAGCATTGCCTCTCACAGCTAAAACCATCAATCTGCCGCGTCAGCGTAGAGTCTCCCAGGAGGGGATAGGTATCATTCCCAGTGGTGTGCCTTAACACACCACGGGGTTCATTTATGCTCACTATCATTATGCATCCACTTTCTATCTTGCGATAAATATCATTCCCGGCGGTGTGTTATCACGCACCACTATCTATGCCTACTGTTTTTATGCAATCACTATCTATCTTGCTATGTGAGTACATGCTGAGACGATATTATCATTGGGGTTTCTGATTATGTGTTTTTTCCATTTGAAATCTACCTATTTCACTGCTTTTGGTGCAATGTGGATGTTAAACTGAGTATAGTGACTATCATAATTGTTGTATCTGAGCCAGAATTAACATCTTAACATCTTAACACCTACATATGGCTGCGTTGTGACCATCAGTTGGTGTTTTATTTAATTCAGCTTCAGACTGCCTTATCCTTGGAGATTTTCTACAAGAAATCAGCTGTTGGGAATATATGCTGAGATTTATTATCTTTTTTGTTATTTATGACTTATTATCATTGTGTTATCCGCATTACCAATAATGCAATAAGTCACTGCTGCTCTACATATTACGTGTATCTTGAGATTGTGTTTTTTATATAAGGTCTATCTTGATAATTGCCAATGTCATTTCCCTGATGAGCCTGTATAAATTTGACAGGTGAAACACGTTGGAACTGGAAATTTTTGTTGGCTGCATTGGTGATTTTATTACATTTGTGTCTTTTTTTCACACACTTCCCTGTTTTTTTTAGGTTATTGTGGAGCCCCGGGGTGTATTATCCTACCCTTCTTCATGCTTTATCACTTTTTTTGTTTTTTTCCTCACGTAGGTAGTGTAGGGTCTGGCACCGTGGTTGAGGCCACCCTGTTAAGGAGGTGTGTCCCTCAAAAGGCAGGGACAGAGGGAGGAGCATTTAAATGCTAGTGGGCACCTTCCCTCCGTCTCTCCATCTAACCGCCTATATATCTATATATTGGAACATCTAAAATCAGCTTGATATATGGTATCACCCACACTCTCTTTATAATATATAAGATAGGGTACTTTATATCTGCTATACCAGCTGCCAAACCCTTATTCTGACCACTAAGTGGTTGGGTATTACACTCCTGGGCTCCAAGCACTACCTTACTTATTTTGTGTAATCTCTTAGTATATGATAATAAAAGTTATGTTTTAGATTATATTGTTTAGGAGTAAATTTTTTGGGTGATTCAGGAGGAAATTTTTCGGTGATTCTCCTGCTAGATTATCCTTGTGACTATAATCTTTGGATGTATGGATTACAAACATCTATGTAGTTCTAGGTCGGTGAAATTTTTGTTCCACAGGAATAGCAGCAAAGAGGTGAAAAGTCAACATCTCAATTTTTTACAATAACATGTTATTATAGCCCCATTTTTTTATTTTTACATGGGGTAAAAGGAGAAAAAAACTCAAAATATGTAACCCAATATCTTCTAAGTATAGAAATATTGTGGACATCAAGTGCTCTGCGGTTGCGTAGCTTTTGGAGAAAGAATTTGGCTTGAATAGTTTTGGCACGTCACACTTATAAAGCCCCCATGGTGCCCAGACAGTGGAAACCACCCACATGTGACTCCATTTTGGAATTTACACCCCTCAAGGAATGTAATAAGGGGTGCAGTGAGCATTTACACCCCACAGGTGTTTGACACAATTTTGGAACAGTGGGCCATGAAAATTCTGCCAAAGAAGAGGCTTCCTTCTGCCAATGCTACAAGCGTTTTTAGCGTTGGCACACAAAGTGTGCTTGACACATTAAAATGGCGTCCATCGCAAGGAGGTGTCCCTGTTTTTCAGACCGTTGTTCCTGCTTTGTTTTGAGCAAAAAAGAAGTCTGATATTTGCAGTGGGGATCAAAAGTTTGGGCACCCCAGGTAAAAATATGTATTAATGTGCATAAAGTAGCCAAGGAAAGATGGAAAAATCTCCAAAAGGCATCAAATTACAGATTAGACATTCTTATAATATGTCAACAAAAGTTAGATTTTATTTCCATCATTTACACTTTCAAAATAACAGAAAACAAAAAAATGGTGTCTGCAAAAGTTTGGGCACCCTGCAGAATTTATAGCATGCACTGCCCCCTTTGCAAAGCTGAGACCTTGAAGTGTCATGGATTGTTCTCAATCATCATCTGGGAAGACCAGGTGATGTCAATCTCAAAAGATTTTAAATGCCCAGACTCATCTGACCTTGCCCCAACAAGCAGCTCCATGGGTTCTTCTAAGCAGTTGTCTAGAAATCTGAAAATAGTTGACGCTCACAAAGCTGAAGAAGGCTATAAGAAGATAGCAAAACATTTTCAGATGTCAATATCCTCTGTTCGGAATGTAATTATAAAATGGCAGTCATCAGGAACAGTGGAAGTTAAAGCAAGATCTGGAAGACCAAGAAAAATATCAGACAGAACAGCTCACAGGATTGTGAGAAAAACAATTCAAAACCCAAGTTTGACTGCACAATCCCTCCAGAAAGATCTGGCAGACACTGGAGTTGTGGTACACTGTTCCACTATAAAGAGATACTTGTACAAATATGTTCTTCATGGAAGAGTCATCAGAAGAAAACCTCTTCTACATCCTCACCAAAAAAAAAAATCAGCGTTTGAACTTTGCAAACGAACATATAGACGAGCCTAATGCATTTTGGAAACAAGTTCTGTGGACCGATGAGGTTAAAATTGAACTTTTTGGCCGGAATACATTTGGAGAAGAAGGGGAACAGAATTTAATGAAAAGAACCTCTGTCCAACTGTTAAGCATGGGGGTGGATCAATCATGCTTTGGGGTTCTATTGCAGCCGGTGGCACAGGGAACATCTCATGAGTAGAAGGAAAAATGGATTCAATAAAATTTCAGCGAATTTTGGATGCTAACTTGATGCCATCTGTGAAAAAGCTGAAGTTAAAGAGAGGATGGCTTCTACAAATGGGTAATGATCCTAAACACACCTTGAAATCCATGGGGGATTACATCAAGAGGCCTAAACTGAAAGCTTTGCTATGGCCTTCAAATCTCCTGACCTCAACATTGGCAAGATACCTCAAACATGAATTGAAAGACTCTTGGCTGGCTATAAAAAGCATTTACAAGCTGTGATACTTGCCAAAGGAGGCAGTACAAGATATTAACTCTGCAGGGTGCCCAAACTTTTGCAGACACCATTTTTTTTGTTTTCTGTTATTTTGAAAGTGTAAATGATGGAAATAAAATCCAACTTTTGTTGATATATTATAAGAATGTCTAATCTGTAATTTGATGCCTTTTGGAGATTCTTCCATCTTTCCTTGGCTTCTTTATGCACATTAATACAACATTTTACCTGGGGTGCCCAAACTTTCGATGCCCACTTTATGGTGAGTGTGGCATTGCCTCTCTTCATCTTCTTTTTATATCACAAGAAAAGATGATACACCATAAAGCGCACACCCACCATCAAATATAATTAGAAATATTATTTATTACAATTTCCACATAAATAGGACAGCAGACAAAACACTTAAAAGGCCCAAAGGCCACTACACAAAAGGGGGAGACCACTCCGGGGGCACCTGCTTGATCAAAACTTTCCTCAGTTTGAAAAATAAGGCTATAAGACAATAGTCAATCTATAAATAATAGTAAAGTACAGCCTGTATGCAGCAATATATATATATATATATATATATATATATATATATATATATATATGTATATATTACTGGGAAAGTGGGGCAATGGACAGCAGTTAAGGGATAACCTCGTGCCCCCCTGCACTCCATGTGTTCCGTTGCCTGTCAGTAACTTCCTCAGGGGATGTTGTGCCAAAGTTCACAGTTCCTGCTTAATATATACAGCTTAATTAGAATAAAGAACAGCAGGAGGAGATACCTTGTGGTCAGAGGAACTACTCTTCCATGCTGACATGTCCGGACGCCGACTAGCGCCAGCTTCTACTTCCGGGTGCTCCCCAGTTCACATCAGTTCTCACTCAATGATCGCACGCATGCACTCATCACTACATACTCCGATCAGTCACCATTCATTAGTGCATGCGCTATAACATCTAATGTGCTGTACTAGTAAACTACACACTATTACCGGTGCCTGCGCATTACCAGTAGAGATGTGACAAATTGTTCGCCAGCGAACAGTTCCCGGCGAATTTAGCACGTTCGCGTTTGCATCGCCGGGCGAACATATGCAAAGTTCGATATACTTTAACCCCTTAAGGACGCAGGACGTAAATGTACGTCCTGGTGCGGTGGTACTTAACGCACCAGGACGTACATTTACGTCCTAAGCATAACCGCGGGCATCGGAGCGATGCCCGTGTCATGCGCGGCTGATCCCGGCTGCTGATCGCAGCCAGGGACCCACCGCCATTAACCCCTCAGGTGCCGGGATCAATACAGATCCCGGCATCTGCAGCAGTTCGCCATTTAAATGAACGATCGGATCGCCCGCAGCGCTGCTGCGGGGATCTGATCATTCATAACGCCGCACGGAGGTCCCCTCTACTTCCTCCGTGCGGCTCCCGGCGTCTCCTGCTCTGGTCTGTGATCGAGCAGACCAGAGCAGAAGATGACCGAAAACACTGATCTGTTCTATGTCCTATACATAGAACAGATCAGTATTAGCAATCATGGTATAAAAAAATGTAAAAGTTAAAGTAAAAAAAAAGTGAAAAATCCCCTCCCCCAATAAAAAAGTAAAACGTCCGTTTTTTCCTATTTTACCCCCAAAAAGCGTAAAAAATTTTTTATAGACATATTTGGTATCGCCGCATGCGTAAATGTACGAACTATTAAAATAAAATGTTAATGATCCCGTACGGTTAACGGCGTGAACGAAAAAAAAAAAAGTCCAAAATTCCTACATTTTTAATACATTTTATTTAAAAAAAAATTATAAAAAATGTATTAAAAGTTTTTTATATGCAAATTGGGTATCAAAAAAAAGTACAGATCATGGCACAAAAAATGAGCCCCCATACCGCCGCTTATACAGAAAAATAAAAAAGTTATAGGTCATCAAAATAAAGGGATTATAAACGTACTAATTTGGTTAAAAAGTTTGTGATTTTTTTTAAGCGCAACAATAATATCAAAGTATGTAATAATGGGTATCATTTTAATCGTATTGACCCTCAGAATAAAGAACACACATCATTTTTACCATAAATTGTACGGCGTGAAAACGAAACCTTCCAAAATTAGCAAAATTGCGTTTTTCGTTTTAATTTCCCCACAAAAATAGTGTTTTTTGGTTGCGCCATACATTTTATGATATAATGAGTGATGTCATTATAAAGGAAAACTGGTCGCGCAAAAAACAAGCCCTCATGCTAGTCTGTGGATGAAAATATAAAAGAGTTATGATTTTTAGAAGGCGAGGAGGAAAAAATTAAAACGTAAAAATGTAATTGTCTGAGTCCTTAAGGCCAAAATGGGCTGAGTCCTTAAGGGGTTAACATTGCAGTACACTTTGAACCTGTGAGTCAGAGTCAGCAGACACATTATAGCCAATCAGCAGCAGTCCCTCCCTTCCAGACCCTCCTACCTCTTGCACGGATGCCATTTTACCCTCATTCAGCATGCTGCAGGCTTAGGAAGTAGAAGGTCAGAGAAGCTGCTCCTGCTGTATACGGAAAGCGATAGCTAGGTTGCTGCTAGGTGGTGTATTCAGGGTCCAGTTTACTCCTAAAGCACTAGTGTAACATCTGCTTTAAGGACAGCACCCAAAAAAAGCCCTTTTTAGGGCTGAAAGATATCAGTCCTGGTTGGGAGGGAACCGCTGGTTAAAAGGGGTACTCCAGAATCAAACTTAAAGGGGTATTCCAGGCAAAAACTTTTTTATATATATCAACTGGCTCCAGAAAGTTAAACAGATTTGTAAATTACTTCTATTAAAAAATCTTAATCCTTCCAATAGTTATTAGCTTCAAAAGTTGAGTTGTTGTTTTCTGTCTAACTGCTCTCTGATGACTCACGTTCCGGGAGCTGTGCAGTTCCTATGGGGATATTCTCCCATCATGCACAGCTCCCGGGACCTGACACCATCATTGAGCAGTTAGACAGAAAACTTCAGAAGCTAATAACTATTGGAAGGATTAAGATTTATTAATAGTAGTAACTTACAAATCTGTTTAACTTTCCGGAGCCAGTTGATATATATATATATATATATATATATATATATATATATATATATATATATATATATATATAGATATATAAAAGTTTTTGCCTGGAATACCCCTTTAAGTTCCTTCAAGCAGCTATCTACTACAGTATTCAAAGGGCTGAAAGATATCAGTCCGTGTGTTTTGCAACAGCTGGAGGCACCCTGGTTGGAAGGGAACCGCTGGTTAAAAGGGGTACTCCAGAATCAAACTTAAGTTCCTTCAAGCAACTAACTACTACAGTATTCAAAGGGCTGAAAGATATCAGTCCGTGTGTTTTGCAACAGTTGGAGGCACCCTGGTTGGGGACCACTGCATAAAAGGGGAACTCTGCTGGCAAGCTTTTTTTCTTTAAAGCAACTAACTACTACAGTATTCAAAGGGCTGAAATATATCAGTCCGTATGTTTTGCAACAGCTGGAGGCACCCTGGTTGGGGACCACTGCTTAAAGGGGGAACTCTGCTGTCAAGCTTTTTTGCTCATTGTCACACTAGTGCAAATCACATTTGGTGTGACAGTTGTGCAAATAAAAAAAATAATTTTTTTTGGCTGTTAAATAAAATCAGTCGTCACTGTCAGTTCACGTCACAGTTGCCAGTTTTTTTGCCTGCAGGAAAAATTGTGTCACCCTTGTGCAAATCACACTAGGTGTGACAGTTGTGCAAATAAAAAAAAAATTTAAAAACTTTTTTGGCTGTTAGATAAAATCAACCGTCACTGTCAGTTCATGTCACAGTTGCCATTTTTTTCTGCCTGCAGGGCAAATTGTGTCACCCTAGTGCAAATCACATTAGGTGTGACAGTTGTGCAAATAAAAAAAACAATACCTTTTTTGGCAGTTAAATAAAATCAGTCGTCACTGTCAGTTCACGTCACAGTTGCCATTTTTTTTGCCTGCAGGGCAAATTGTGTAACCCTAGTGCAAATCACATTTGGGGTGACACTTGTGCAAATTTAACCAAAAAAATGACAGGCAGAGGAAGGCCACCCCGCAGGGGCCGTCATGGTGCTGGGATTCCCTTTGGCCCTAGAATGGCCAGTGTTCAGAGGCCACGTACCCTGAACCCCCAAGTACTGAGGACTTAGTTGACTGGCTACCACCAACACTAGCACCACAGCAGCTTTACTTGATCCGTCAGAGGAGTTATTTACAGATCAATTTGAAGACATGAGTGATGCGCAACCATTATTGCCAGAGGATGTAGTTAACAGAGATATGTCTCAGTCAGGCAGCATTACACACATGGACGTACGGTGTGATGATGATGATGTTGTACCCGCTGCTGCTTCCTTTCTTGAGGTGTCAGATAGCCGTGAAGGTGTTGATGATGACGATGTGTCCGTGGATGCCACGTGGGTGCCCGCTAGAAGAGAAAAAGAGGGGGAAAGTTCAGATGGGTAGACAGAGAGGAGGAGGAGACGAGTTGGAAGCAGGGGGAGGTTGTCGCAAGGGGGAGGTTGTCAGACAGCATGCATCGGCACCCAGGGTCAGCCAGACGGGACGCCAATCAACACATGCTGTTGCCACCACCAGAATGCCTTCATCGCAGAGCTCAGCAGTGTGGAATTTTTTTTGTGTGTCTGCCTCTGACTACAGTGAGGCCATTTGCAACCTGTGCCAGAAGAAACGGAGTCGTGGGAAGTCCAACACCCACCTAGGCACAACTGCTTTGCGAAGGCACATGATGTCACATCACAAACGCCTATGGGATCAACATGTCACTACAAGCAGCGCACAAAGTCAAAGCCGCCATCCTCCTCCTGGTCCAGCATCTTCAGCCAGGTCAACCACTGCTGCCCTCCTTGCCCCCTCTCAACCATCCGCCTCTCCATCTCTCGCCTTGAGCAGTTCCTGCTCATCTGCCCACAGTCAGGTGTCTGTCAAGGAAATGCTTGAGCGCAAGAAGACAATGTCTCAAAGTCACCCCCTAGCCCGGCGTCTGACAGCTGGCTTGTCGGAACTGCTAGCCCGCCAGCTTTTACCATACAAGCTGGTGGAGTCTGAGGCCTTTAAAAAATTTGTAGCCATTGGGACACCACAGTGGAAGGTACCCGGACGAAATTTTTTTGCACAAAAGGCAATCCCCAACCTTTACTCCATTGTGCAAAAGGAAATGATGGCATGTCTGGCACACAGTGTAGGGGCAAGGGTCCATCTGACCACTGATACCTGGTCTGCAAAGCATGGTCAGGGCAGGTATATCACCTACACTGCGCATTGGGTAAACCTGGTGAGAGCTGCCAAGCATGGAATGCGTGGCTCTGCAGAGGAGTTGGTGACACCGCCACGACTTGCAGGCAGGCCTGCTGCCACCTCCTCCTACTCCATCCTCTTCCATAACATCCTCGGCCGAGTCCTCTTCCACTGCTGCGTCTTGCTCCACATCACCGACACCCCCCCAGCTCCCCAGGTGCTATTCCACATGCCGGATACGGCAGTGTCACGCCATTTTGGGGTTGACTTGCCTCAAAGCGGAGAGTCACACCGCACCAGCGTTCCTGTCGGCCCTGAATGCACAGGTGGACCAGTGGCTGACTCCTCACCAACTGGAGATCGGCAAGGTGGTTTGTGACAGTGGAACAAATTTGTTGGCGGCATTGAGGTTGGGAAGGTGACACATATATGTAATCTGATTGTACAACGCTTTGTGCTCAAGTACCCAGGCTTACATGATGTCCTGAAGCAGTCCAGGAAGGTGTGGCCATTTCAGGCGTTCCTACACGGCCATGTCGCACTTGTCAGATAACCAGCGGTGAAACAACATGCCAGTGAGGTGCTTGATTTGCGACAGCCCGACACATTGGAATTCAACACTTCTAATGTTCGACCGCCTGCTCCAACAAGAAAAAGCCATCAATGAATATTTGTATGACCGGGGTGCTAGGACATCATCTGTGGAGCCATGTTACTGGAGGCTCATGCGCAATGCCTGTAGGCTCATGCGTCCTTTTGAGGAGGTGACAAACCTAGTCAGTCGCACCGAAGGCACAATCAGCGACATCATACTGTTCGTTTTCTTCCTGGAGCGTGCCCTGAGAAGAGTGCTGGATCAGGCAGTAGATGAGCATGAAGAGGAAGAGTTGTGGACACCATCACCACCAGAAACAGCCTTATCAGCATCGCTTGCTGGACCTGCGGCAACGCTGGAAGAGGATTGTGAGGACGAGGAGTCAGAGGAGGAATGTGGCTTTGAAGAGGAGGAGGAAGACCAACCACAGCAGGCATCCCAGGGTGCTCCTTGTCACCTATCTGGTTCCCGTGGTGTTGTACGTGGCTGGGGGAAGAAGATTATACCTTCCCTGACATCACTGAGGACGAGGAACGGGACAGTTTCTCTGCATCCGTCCTTGTGCAAATGGGGTCTTTCATGCTGTCGTGCCTGTTGAGGGACCCTCGTATAAAAGGATGAAGGAGAACGACCTGTACTGGGTTTCCACGCTACTAAACCCCCGGTATAAACATAAAGTGCCTGACATGTTACCGCATTACAGCAAGGCGGAAAGGATTCAGCAGGTCCAAAATAAATTAAGAAGTATGCTGTACACAGCGTATAAGGGTCATGTCACAGCACAACAGGGATCTAACAGAAGAAGAGGTGAAAGTAACCCTCCTCCTCCCACGAACACTCTGGCAAGGACAGTATGCTGTACAGACATGTTGTTGATGGAGGACATGCGGAGCTTTTTAAGTCCTACGCGCCACAGCCCTTCGGGGTCCACCATCAGAGAGCGACTTGACCGACAGGTAGCAGACTACCTGGCCTTAACCGCAGATATCGACACTCTGTGGAGCTATGAACCCCTTGACTACTGGGTGTGTCGGCTTGACCTGTGGCCTGAGCTATCCCAATTTGCGCTCGAACTTCTGGCCTGTCCCGCTTCAAATGTCCTGTCAGAAAGGACCTTCAGTGCTGCAGGAGGTATTGTCACTGAGAAGAGGAGTTGCCTTGGTCAAAAAAGTCTGGATTACCTCACCTTTCTTAAGATGAATATGGGATGGATCCCGAAGGGACTGACACTGGGCGATACATTTGACTGAACAAGGCCTGATCAGATGAGCTGCCTTGGCCTAAAAATGGTCCACACGCTGGTGTATTTGAACTCTGAATGCCGGATGACTTGCGTGACTTATCCGCCACCAACTAGGGTTCAAGCCGCAATGTTTTAGGGCACTTTCTTACTGGCGAAACAAACAGAAATTTTTCTGGCCACTGCTACAGCAGAGGCTGCGACAATACCAAATTTTCCAGCCAGGTGTACATGCCTAATTTTTCTGGCCTCTGCTGCTGCACTTGTTATGGTGCTGCAATTTTTCTGTCCGCTGCTACAGAAGCGGCTGCAACAATACCAATTTTTTCATGCATGTGTCCATTTTAGCAACTGTGGATATTAGATGTATGCTGAGGGTAGCATGGTGGCTCAGAGGTTAGCCCTGGGGCCTTGGGTTCAAATCCCACTATGTGCTGCCTCAAGGGGGCTCTAACTATGTGCTGCCTAATATGGGGGAATCTTATGTGCTGCCTAACATGGGGGAATCTTATGTGCTGCCTAAAGGGAGGCTCTAACTATGTGCTGCCTAATATGGGGGAATCTATGTGCTGTCTAAAGGGGGGAATCTAACTATGTGATGCCTAAAGGGGGGCTCTATGTTCTGCCTAATGGGGGTTAAGCATGTTATTCCAAACCATTTAGGAATGTTAGGTGATTTATGCCCTTTATGGATTAAAACCAGACTCTGCATCAACTATGTAATTTTCCATGGGAGTTTTGCCATGGATCCCCCTCTGGCATGCCACAGTCCAGGTGTTAGTCCCCTTGAAACAACTTTTAAATCACTATTGTGGCCAGAAAGAGTCCCTGTGGGCTTTAAAATTTGCCTGCCCACTGAAGTCAATGGCGGTTCGCCGGTTCACAAACTTTTGCGGAAGTTCGCGGTTCGCGAACTGAAAATGTTATGTTCGCGACATCACTAATTACCATCACCATCTCCCCAATGCGCCTGCACATTACATCCTGTCTAAATGGCAATTCACCACACTTGTATAAGAACAAACCGTGCATAGATAACAAAAACATTTGAGGATATTGACCTAACAGAAGAACAATACCTCACATTAATATAACTCACCATATTTATGACATATGTAATATGTATTCCAATCCCATATCTTATAACATAGAACATAATACCCAAAATAAATATAAGTATACCACACACATACCTATCCAATTAGTGTCTACCACATTAGTGCATCCTCTAAAGTTCCCAATAATAAAAGTACACACATATAAATATAAATGCATCACCATATTATCTTAGCTTAGCTTATCCATACTCTAATTGCCATCGATAGATACCTAATATACCACCTTAGATGTCTAATGTATATATATATATATATATATATATATATATATATATATATATATATATATATATAAATATCCAATAAGAACAGCACCTCCAGAAATGTCAAGAAAAAAAGAAATTGGGGTGCCCGCATATTCTGAACCTCGGTCCACTGGTTCCTCAATGCATACAAAAATATAGAAACAGCACACCACAGGTAGAGTTCAAAAGAACGGTGAATTTATTCCATGATGTGAGAGACTACGTTTCTCCAGCCTCACGCTTGAGAAAGCCAGCGTGAGGCTGGAGAAACGTAGTCTCTCACATCATGGAATAAATTCACCGTTCTTTTGAACTCTACCTGTGGTGTGCTGTTTCTATATTTTTGTATATATATATATATATATATATATATATATATATATATATATATATATATATACCATGTCTCTACTTATCCTATCAATGGCAATTCACCACACTTGTATGAGAACAGACCTAACATTGATAACAAAAACCTATGAGGATATTGTCCTAACAACAGAACAATACCTCACATTTATATACCTCACCATATTTGTAGTGTTGAGCGGCATAGGCCATATTCGAATTCGCAAATATTCGCGAATATTCGCGAATATATGGACGAATATTCGTCATATATTCGCGAATAATCGCATATTCGTAATATTCTCGTTTTATTTTCGCAAATGCGAAAATTCACATAAACAAAATCAGTTTGCAAGAAAATTCGTATATGCGAAAAATTGCATGTGCAAATGTTCGCATATGCGAAAATTTGCACGCCAGTGTCACACAGTAGTATAAGAGCCTTCTTTACACCACACAAGCTGGAAGCAGAGAGGGGTGATCACTGTGATGTGTACTGGGGAAAAAAAAAAAAAAAAAAAACGAATATTCGTAATTACGAATATATAGCGCTATATTCGCGAAATTCGCGAATTCGCGAATATGCGATATTCGCGAATAATATTCGAATTGCGAATATTCGCGAGCAACACTACATATTTGTAACATATGTAATCAGTATTCAAATCCCATATCTTATAATATAAAACATAATACCTAGAATAAATATAAGTATTCCACACGTATATCTATCCAATTAGTGTCTAACACATTAGTGCATCCTCTAAAAACATCCCCAAAAATAAATTAAAGGGGTATTCCAGGAAAAAACTTTTTTATATATGTATCAACTGGCTCCAGAAAGTTAAACAGATTTGTAAATTAAACATTTGAGAGAGCATGGAAAATAAGCGGCACTCACCACAGACAGCTAGCGACAACTTCTTTATTTCTTTAGGCGTGCGGTTAAAACATGCAGGTGCAGGCAGACAGGGACGCCGGGGAATCCGGCTGACTGGTCACTAGTGTTGCTCGCGAATATTCGCAATTCGAATATTATTCGCGAATATCGCATATTCGCGAATTCGCGAATTTCGCGAATATAGCGCTATATATTCGTAATTACGAATATTCGTTTTTTTTTTCTTCACAGTACACATCACAGTGATCACCCCTCTCTGCTTCCCGCTTGCCCAGTGTAAAGAAGGCTCTAATACTACTGTGTGAGACTGGCGTGCGAAAATTAGCATATGCGCATTTTCGCATATGCGAATTTTCGCGTATACTAATTTTGTATATGCTAATATTCACATATGTTAATTTTCGCATACGCGAATATTCGCATATGCGAAAATAAAACGATAATATAACGAATATGCGAATATTCGCGAATATATGACGAATATTCGTCCATATATTTGCGAATATTCGCGAATTCGAATCTGGCCTATGCCGCTCAACACTACTGGTCACAGCCGTATCGTGCTTCCGCACTTCGTCAGACCATTTTTGTCCCAGATTTGTAAATTACTTCTATTCAAAAATCTTAATCCTTTCAGTACTTATGAGCTTCTGAAGTTAAGGTTGTTCTTTTCTGTCTAAGTGCTCTCTGATGACACCTGTCTCGGGAAACGCCCAGTTTAGAAGAGGTTTGCTATGGGGATTTGCTTCTAAACTGGGCGTTTCCCGAGACACGTGTCATCAGAGAGCACTTAGACAGAAAAGAACAACCTTAACTTCAGAAGCTCATAACTACTGAAAGGATTAAGATATTTTAATAGAAGTAATTTACAAATCTGTTTAACTTTCTGGAGCCAGTTGATATATAAAAAAAAGTTTTTTTTCCCTGGATAACCCCTTTAACGTGCACAAATATAGATATAGATGCATCACCATATTGTCTTAGCTTAGCTTGTCCACACTCTAATTGCCATAGATAGATACCTAATATAGCACCACAGATGTCTAATAAATATATATACCTATATGCCTAATATTACACCTTAATAGCTTCTATGTACACTTGAGATCTCGTTAGTCAAGATTATTACATTAACTCTCCATCCCTATACTCCACTCATACATCAATACACTCTACCTACACACTGGACCACAGGTACCTCCTCCTACACATAAACACAAATAATAACCTCACGTCATCACTGTAATTAGATAATCACTAATCTTAACCATTTAAATGTATATTTTAACCATATCAAGCAATGGTCCAAGGAAATATGCATCCCAGAGACTGACAATAGAAGGGCATGGGTATGAAAATTTCCAGCAACAACTACATTTTGACAAAATAATATCCGTATTCCCACCAATAACAGTTTCCATATAGCACAAGTCCAGGAGCAGTATTTTTTGAGAAAAGTCCAGTTATCCCATTTATTGGTCTCCAATGCGCATAGTCCATCTATTGTGCCAATTGTATTATATAGGCTCCAAAAGAGTCTAGAGTCCTAGATAGTTCTGAGCGCAAAACAGGGCTCACTCCATATTTTAATACATAATGGCATATCAAGACTAAACCAGTTCTTCAATCCTAGCATATCAAAGCAAGGTAAATTCTCCACACTTACCATATTTTTCGCCCTATAGGACACACCGGCGTATAAGACGCACCCTATTTTTAGGTGCAAAATCTAAAAAATTCAAGATTTTGAACATAATAGTGGTCTTCAACCTGCAGACCGACCAGATGTTGCAAAACTACAACTCCCAGCATACCCGGACAGCCGTTGGCTGTCCAGGCATGCTGGGAGTTGTAGATTTGCAACATCTGGAGGTCCGCAGATTGAAGACCACTGCATAGGAGGTAGTACTCACGTGTCCCCGCCGCTCCGGACCCGTCACCGCTGCCCTGGATGTCGCTCCATCGCTGTCGCTGTGTCCCCGTCGCTCTGCTGCCGGCCTGCTGCTGAACGTCTCTGCTGCCAGCCGGGTATCCTCGCTCTCCGTCGCCGTCATCACGTCGTTACGCACGCCGATGCACGTAAGTGATGACGAGGAAGGAGAGCGCCGGCCATACAGGGGATCCCTGAACGGAGAAGACACCGAGGAGGCAGGTAAGGTCCCTCCTGGTGTCCTGTAAGCACTAACCCGGCTATTCAGTCGGGCTGTTCGGGACCGTTGCGGTGAAATCACGGCGATCCCGAACAGCCCGACTGAACAGCCGGGTTAGTGTCACTTTCCCTTCAGACGCAGCGATCGGTGATGTCCTGTATTAGCCGCGGGTCCCGGCCGTTGATGGCCGCAGGGACCACCACGATAGGGGAAGAAAAAGTGCGTCTTATACGGCGAAAAATACGGTAAATAAAGTTAATAGGTCTATATTGCTCCAATCTTCTTCAAGTTATTCACATTACGAAAGGCCCATATATCCCCATCAATCGGGCATCAGATGGAATAGAGCACTACAACATAACGTAGGAAGGATCCATAAATCCTCGTCCCCTGGGCATCAGATACGGTAAGTAAAGTAAAGCATCCATTGATGAAATGATGAAATGATAGGTATCAACCCTGCAGGGCTCCTACGTGGACCAGTCATCCACTTTTACATGTCACCATTCTCCTCTCCCTTCTTGCATAATATGCGCAGTGTATTGATAGTGTCACACCCTGCTCATCAGATATAGGCCATTTCCTCTTTTCATCTTCTTTCTTCATTGATTTACTCACTATTTTTATATGCCAAGCACCACCACCAGGCTTACAAAGGACAGAGTTCCCCTTTTCTCCAGCGTGCTGTCTTTACGGGATATTTCACCCATGCTGAAGTGTCTGACGTTGTTGCTCCTACATTTCTGTTCTGAGAGTTACCTGTCCTATAAAACAGCTGAAAGGTCTTGCTTACTATTCTGCATCTCACTTTTAGGGTCTTGGCAATCTTACTATATCATAGGCCATCTTTATGGAGAGCAACAATTTTTATTTCAGATCCTCAGAGTTTTTTGCCACAAGGAGTCTTGTTGAAGATCAGTGTTAGAGAGTGCGAGAGAGAAAACACCAAATCTAAGACACCTTTCCCCCCATCACACCTAAGACCTTGTAACACTAACAAGTCAGATGACACCTCAGAGGGAAAATGGCTAATTGGGCCCAATTTAGACATTTCCACTTAGGTGGAATGGCTGTGTGTTGCATTATTCTGAGGGGACACAACATTAACCCCTTAAGGACGCAGCCCTTTTTCACCTTAAGGACTGAGCCCTTTTTCGCAATTCTGACCACCGTCACTTTACGCATTAATAACACGAAAATACTTTTACCAAATATTCTGATTCTGAGACTGTTCTTTCGTGACATATTGTACTTTATTTTGGTGATAAATTTTCGGTGCTACTTGCATCCTTTTTTGGTGAAAAATCCCCAAATTTCATGAAAATTTTGAAAATTTAGCATTTTTCTAACTTTGAAGCTCTCTGCTTGTAAGGAAAATGGATATTCACAATACATTTTATTTTTATTAACAAATACAATATGTCCACTTTATGTTGGCATAATAAAATGGACATATTTTTGCTTTTTGAAAAAATTAGAGGGCTTCAAAGTAGAGCAGCAATTTTCAAAAAATTCATGAAAATTGCTAAATCTGAAGGGACAGATGTTACAGAACTACAACTCCCAGTATGCCTGGGCAGTCCAGGCATGCTGAGAGTTGTAGTTTGGCAACATCTGGAGGGCTACCGTTTGGGCACCACTGTAACAGTGGTTTCCAAACTGTGACCCTCCCGATGTTGCAAAACTATAACTCCCAGCATGCCCAGACACCCTTTGGCTGTCTGGGCATGCTGGGAGTTGCAGTTTGCCCTTCCTAGTGGTTGCCACAGTAAAGATCGTTTTGCTTTCACTTTCAATTCCCCCCCCACCCCACCGACGATTCCCTACCTGAGCCAGGATACAGCAGTCTCCAGTGAAGATCCCGGGTCCCCAGGCATCTTTCCTGCAGGTACGGCCTCCATCTTCTTCCCACGATCCCCTCGACATCCAGGGGCATGCAGAACGGGGGGTTGCCATGGCAACCCACTGTCCTGCGCTGCCATTGATCATAATCAGTTCTGCTAATGGCAGGGGATAGGAGGAGATCGCAGCTCTGCGACCTCACTCCTATCCCTTAGGCTGATCGGGGCTGTCGCTGACAACTATGATCAGCCCTATTTTCCGGGTAATCGGGTCACCAGAGGCCCAATCAGCCCGGAATTGGAGAAAATCGCATGTCTGAATTGACATGTAATTTTCTCCGATTGCCGACATGGGGGGGTTCTCAGGACCGGCTAGCGGCGGGGACCGGAATTCCCACGAGCGTATCCATACGCCCTCAGTCCTTAAGGACTCGGGATGCAGGGCGTATGCATACGCCCTGTGTCCTGAACAGGTTAAAGGGGTATTCCAGGCAAAACTTTTTTTTTATATATATCAACTGGCTCCGGAAAGATAAACAGATTTGTAAATTACTTCTATTAAAAAATCTGAATCCTTCCAATAGTTATTAGCTTCTGAAGTTTTCTGTCTAACTGCTCAATGATGATGTCACGTCCCAGGAGCTGTGCATGATGGGAGAATATCCCCATAGGAGCTGCACAGCTCCTGGGACGTGAGTCATCAGAAAGCAGTTAGACAGAAAACAACGATTCAACTTCAGAAGCTAATAACTATTGGAAGGATTAAGATTTTTTAATAAAAGTAATTTACAAATCTGTTTAACTTTCTGGAGCCAGTTGATATATAAAAAAAAGTTTTGGCCTGGAATACCCCTTTAAACTCTGTTATACAAACAGAGATACTGTACATTTGATGTGGTGTCCCAGCACCAGTGGCTATCCCATGGTTTTGGACTGTCTCGGGCAGCCTGGAAGCACAAAGTGTTGGTACCACTAAAGTACTGTTGTAGAAATAATTATGTATTTGTTATAATAGCAGAGTAATATATTTTCCTAAACTAATTTTATTATTGTTCCATGTATGTATGTTTAACCCCTTAAGGACCAGGCCATTTTACACCTTAGGACCAGAGCGTTTTTTGAACATGTGACCACTGTCACTTTAAACATTAATAACTCTGGAATGCTTTTACCTATCTTTCTGATTCCGAGATTGTTTTTTTGTGACATATTCTACTTTATGTTATTGGTAAAATTTTGTCGATACTTGCATCGTTTCTTTGTGAAAAATTCCAAAATTTGATGAAAAAATAGAAAATTTTGCATTTTTCTAACTTTGAAGCTCTCTGCTTGTAAGGAAAATGGATATTCCAAATAATTTTTGTAATTCACATATACAATATGTCCACTTTATGTTTGCATCATAACATTTGATGAGTTTTTACTTTTGGAAGACACCAGAGGGCTTCAAAGTTCAGAAGCAATTTTCCAATTTTTCACAAAATTTCCAAAATCACAATTTTTCAGGGACCAGTTCAGGTTTGAAGTGGATTTCAAGGGTCTTCATCTAAGAAAACCCCCACAAATGACCCCATTATAAAAACTGCAGCCCCCAAAGTATTCAAAATGACATCCAGTCAGCATTTTAACCCTTTAGGTGTTTCACAGGAATAGCAGCAAAGTGAAGGAGAAAATTCACAATCTTCATTTTTTTACACTTGCACGTTCTTGTAGATCCAATTTTAGAATTTTTACAAGGGGTAAAAGGAGGAAATGTATACTTATATTTGTAGCCCAATTTCTCTCAAGTAAGCACATACCTCATATGTCTATGTAAATTGTTCGGCAGGCGCAGTAGAGGGCTCAAAACCGAAGGAGCGACAAGGGGATTTTGGAGAGTACGTTTTTCTGAAATGGTTTTTGGGGGGCATGTTGCATTTAGGAAGCCCCTATGGTGCCAGAACAGGAAAAAAAAAACACATGGCATACCATTTTGGAAACTAGACCCCTTGAGGAACATAACAAGGAATAAAGTGAGCCTTAATACCCCACAGGGGTTTCACGACTTTTGCATACGTAAAAAAAAATATAATAATTTTCACTAAAATGTGTGTTTCCCCCCCAAATTTCACATTTTTGCAAGGGTTAATAGCAGAAAATACCCCCCAAAATTTGTAACCCCATCTTTTCTGGGTATGGAGGTACCCCATAACTTGACCTGAAGCGCACTATGGGCGAACTACAATGCTCAGAAGAGAAGGAGTCATATTTGGCTTTTTGAGAGCAAATTTTGCTCGGTGGGCATGTCGCATTTAGGAAGCCCCTATGGTGCCAGGACAGCAAAATAACCCCCACATGGCATACCATTTTGGAAACTAGACCCCTTGAGGAACAAGGGGTACAGTGAGCATTTACCCCCCCACTGGTGTCTGTCAGATCTTTGGAACAGTGGGCTGTACAACATTTTTAATTTGCACAGCCCACTGTTCCAAAGATCTGTCAGACACCAGTGGGGTGTAAATTCTCACTGCACCCCTCATTACATTCCGTGAGGGGTGTAGTTTCCGAAATGGGGTGACATGTGTTTTTTTTTTTTTTTTTGCGTTTGTCAAAACCGCTGTAACAATCAGCCACCCCTGTGCAAATCACCTCAAATGTACATGGTGCACTCTCCCTTCTGGACCTTGTTGTGCGCCCCCAGAGCACTTTGCGCCCACATATGGGGTATCTTCGTAGTCAGGAGAAACTGCATTACAAATTTTGGGGGGCTTTTTTCCCTTTTACTTCTTGTCTAAATGAAAAGTATAGGGCAACACCAGCATGTTAGTGTAAAAAAATTATTTTTTTACACTAACATGCTGGTGTAGACCCCAACTTCACCTTTTCATAAGGGGTGAAAGGAGAAAAAGCCCCCCAAAATTTGTTAGGCAATTTCTCCAGAGTACGGCGATACCCCATGTGTGACCCTAAACTGTTGCCTTGAAATACGACAGGGCTCCAAAGTGAGAGCGCCATGTGCATTTGAGGCCTGAATTAGGGATTTGCATAGGGGTATTCTACGCCAGTGATTCCCAAACAGGGTGCCTCCAGCTGTTGCAAAACTCCCAGCATGCTTGGACAGTCAACGGCTGTCCGGCAATACTGGGAGTTGTTGTTTTGCAACAGCTGGAGGCTCCATTTTGAAAACAGTGGGGTACCAGAAGTTTTTCATTTTTATTGGGGAGCGGGCTGTGTAGGGGTATGTGTATATGTAGTGTTTTTAACTTTTTATTTTATTTTGTGTTAGTGTAGTGTAGTGTTTTTAGGGTACAGTCACATGGGCGGGGGATTACAGCGAGTTTCCCGCTGCGATTTTTAGCTGCCGCGCAAAATTAGCTGCATTGCAAACTTGCAGCCTGATACTCACTGTAAGCCCCCTGCCCATGTGAATGTACCCTGTACATTCACAGGGGGGGGGGACCGCCAGCTGTTGCAAAACTACAACTCCCAGCGTGCACAGTCTATCAGTGCATGTTGGTAGTTATAGTTTTGCAACAGCTGGAGGCACACGGGTTGGGAAACACTGATTTAGGAAACAGACAATGTTTCCCAACCAGTGTGCCTCCAGTTGTTTCAAAACCACAACTCCCAAACATTCTCAGGCATGCTGGAAGTAGTAGTTCTTTAGAGCCAGATGTTGCCGAACTACAACTCCCAGCATGCTTGGAGTTGTAGTTTTACAACATCCGGAGGACTACAGTTTGCAGACCACTAATACAGTGGTTCCCAATCTGTGCCCTTCCAGATGTTGCAAAACTACAACTCCCAGTATGCCAAAACTGTCCAGGCATGCTGGGAGTTGTAGTTCTGCAACATCTGAAGGGCCAGATGTTACAGAACTACAACTCCCAGCATGCCTGGACAATAAGGGCATGCTGAGGATGTGTAGTTTTGAAACATCTGGAAGGGCACAGTGGTCTCCAAACTGTGGACCTCCAGATGTTGCAAAACTACAACTCCCAGCATGCCCAGACGCCAAGGGCTGTCTGGGCATGATGGGAGTTGCAGTATACAGGGTCCCAATACAGCAATGCATGTCGCTTTACGACGACGTGCATTGCTGTAAAGGGCCCGACCGCGGCTGAAGATCCACTCACCTGTCGCCGCCGCCATCTTCATCGCCGGGATCCGGGTCTTCAGGACCCGATCAGCCCGGTATCGCCGCAGATCGCAAGGGCGATTTCCTACATGGCCCCCCTCGGCGTTTGCCCTGGATGCCTGCTGAAGCATTTCAGCAGGCATCTGGTTCCGATCTCTGCCCGGCGAGCGGCAGGGACCGGAAAATGCCATGACGTCCTGGGACGTCATTGGTCCTTAAGGCCCAGGGTGCCATGACGTCCCAGGACGTCATTGGTCCTTAAGTGGTTAACATGTTATTGTGCCTTTAAGAGTGCTACCCATGAGACCCTGCAGTGAACCACATGTGACCCTGCCTGCCAATGAGACCCCAAAGGTTTCCCCTGTATAGTGAGGTACAGTGGAGGGGTTAGCCATTCCACTGCTGGTAATAATCCAGTCTAGTTTCACCCCAGTGAGGCTCCTGAGCCACAGCGTGGCTCAGGTGTGCTGTTTGTTGTGTAATCTCTATCCTGGTTATTCTGCAAGAAAATACTTGCGTGTGGGAAATTCGTACCTCTGCGGAGAAACCTACAGTATATTGGCAGGACCCTAGCTACCAGAATTCATTCATTCAACTACTACAAGTATAAGAATGGCAACAGGGCTCCCAAGGGGTTACGCTGCACTCTTGCACCAAAGGCCAGTTGTCTGTGCAATTCCACCTGCATCTGCTCAGTAAAGACAGTTATCCATAACTTGATGTCAGTGTGTTTATTTGCTCATCATGTCTGGCCCAGGAGAAGCTGCCTCCAACCTTAGACCGTGTATAGGATAACAGTGTCCGGGCATCACAACGTGAACAGGTACTCTTACTAACATCCCATGGCTGCCACATTGAGGTTCTACATGATTCATGTATTTCTTACCTAAAATGGGACCAGATTTCATCATTGCAAAGTAGAAAACTGTTTCCTATATAAATTGTAGTTCTCCAAGTTTACTCCGGTAGGATTAACTATTTATGACAAGAAATGTATCATTATAACATCTTAATCTATCATAATGACTTAAAGCACAACTGTCATGGATATTGTACCCCCAAGACTAATACCATGATAGTATACATGATGACACTTGTAATGCAGCTATTCCTTTGGCTGCTCTTTATCACAGGAAAATTGTTTTATTGCGCAGTCAGCAACAGTCGGATAGGCGTGGCTGTGGTTTGTAATGTCCCACCTCCGCCATGCCTATCTCCTGTAAGTGAGCGCTGGGTCCACTGTGTGATTGAGGTTCCCACCCCTTCGATGTTCATGATGTGCGCGCCGGCATGACGCCACTGAGCATTTACATATTATGTGCACCTTTATGATATACAGTGCCCGTACTCCCCTTCTTTCTTCTCCTTGTGCCTGAGATGCACTGCTTCTGTTTTCATTAGAGGCACAGAGCTCGCTCCCCGCCTTTAGCACTGCACAGGCGCACTGAGCTGGTGGTAGACAATGGGAGTGAGCGCTTTCTCTCTGCCTCTAGTGAAAGCAGAAGCAGCGCGTCTCCGGTACCAGAAGAAGAAAGAAGGGGAGTACCGGCACTGTATATCATAAAGGTGCACATAATATGTAAAGGCTCAGTGGAGTCACGCCTGACTGCACATCATGGACATCGAGGGTGGGGACCTGTGTGTCAATCACACAGTGGTCCCAGCGCTCACTTACAGGGGATAGGCGTGGCAGAGGTGGGGCATTATGAACTCCAGCCACGCCTATCCAACTGTTGCTGACTGCACGATAAAACAATTTTCTGGCTGACAAAGTGTGATAAAGAGCAGCCAAAGGTATAGCTACATTACACGTATCATCATCTATACTATCATGGTATTAGTCCGGGGGGTACAATATCCACGACAGTTGCGCTTTAAGTCTTGCTTCACTTATCTTTTTTAACAAATCTATGTGATTTATTATTAATTTGGCCTATTTTATTTTTGTGGGGACAATAACACATCAATAGAACATTACATGATATTTACATGATATTTTTCTAGTATTACTATAAATATAAAGTACTCTGGTTTCAGTTGTCATGAAAATAGGAAACACGCCAAATCACTATGTAAATATAACTGGATTGCACCACCTAGTGCCTGTGAGGTTGTATTACACAGGGAGTTTTTGTTAATAAACACAAGTACATGTTCACCACTGTGCACCATCACGGAGAGCACACAAGTACACGGCAGAATCAGCTGCTGTCAGGCTGGAGATGGATAGAGAGGTGGTTGTATCGCTGGTCTGTGACTGGAATTTATCAGACTCCAGATCTGGGTTATCATGTGTGAGTTTAGCATAGCTCTCGCCTCCCCGGTAGAGTATATACTGTATTTGGTGGGGGTACTGACGATACCAGAACAGATATGGGCCAGAGCTGCTAGTTGAATAGTTACAGGTTATTGTTACCGATTCCTCGGGTTTAGCCTCCACATAGGGACTTTCTGCAGTTATAAAATTTCCGACCACTGACCCTATTAACAGAAGCAAATGAAAGAATTATAAACTAAGAAATCTTCTACTTAATCTCCTCCGGAATAAACGTTATGTTGACTTTATATTAAAAACATATGAAAACATTACAGTACAGAGGGAATGACACATAGATGCATATATATATATATATATATATATATATATATATATATATATATATTAGTTATAAGGAATACATTTTACTTACAAGATAAAAAATAACCTGTGAGGAAGAAGGTAACAAATACATGAGAAGACTTATTGGTCCTCATTCTTTGTAGAGTCAGAGTAGACAATGCACAATACAGAAGAACTAGATCAGTAAGATCAGTAGGAACTGTGAGAGCTGATGTCTTCTATATAAGCTGTATATAACATGAGAAGCTTCATCTACCAATCAACAGCCTCTCTGGAGTCATGTGACACTGCCCTATCTTACCAGTCTATCCATAGAGAGATAAACTATGTGATGAGAAATCATCAATAACAAAAGTTGGCTACATCTTGTTTAATATTGAAATACAAAATGTTGTATTTATTTATACAAACAGTGACATCCTCCTCTGTTTAAGCAATATACCATTTATAACGCTGTAAGGTAGTGTTTTCCAAACAGTGTACATAATAAATAAATAAATAATTTAGTCATTTTACTTCCAAGATAAAAAAAATAACCTGTGATGAAGAAGGCAACAAATATATGAGAAGACTTATTGGTCGTCATTCTTTGTAGATTCAGATTTGTAGATTTTAATAGTTCAGACATTTAAGCATGCTGCGGTACCACATATAATTATTTTTATTACATAATTTTATTTAAAAAATGGGAAAAGAAGGATGATTTAAACTTTTATTATGGAAGGGGTTAATGCATTTATATTAACTTTTTTATTTTTTATTTTGCCCCCATAGGGGACTATATCATGCAATGTTTTGCCATAGCAAAAGCAGCAGAAGAGCGATCAAACGGCAAGGAGGCTGGTAAGGCCCTCCTGCCATCCACTCAGCTGATTGGGACCCGCAATGTCGCCGCAGATGTCCTGATCAGCTCCAGATGAGCTACAGGCACCATTAACCCCTCATTTTAGATGCCCCGATCAACTTTGATCGCGGTGTCTAAAGGGTTAATCCCGGGCATCAGCCCGATCATTGGTGCCTGGCATTAACCGTGGGTCCTGGCTGCCCATAGCAACCAGGACCCACTAGTTTTAAAGCGTTCTCCGCTCGTGAAAACTGTTTAAACCCTGTTAACTAGACCAGGGCGTACAGGTACACCCTCTGTCCAAAAGTACCAGGATGTAAGGGCGTACCTATATGCTCTTCTTCCTGGACAGGTTCATTGTTTAAGGAGTGTAATTTATTTATTTATTTATTTGAGGGGGGTTGCTCATTCACATTTATTAAAAAATGTATTTTACTTATTTTTAACCTCTTAAGGACGCAGGGCGTACCTGTACGCCCTGCACCCGGTCCCGGTATTTAAAACGGGGTCACACCTGGTAGGTCCCGGGACCCTGGGATAATAGCGCACGGCACAGATCGTTGTGCCGCGCGCTATTAACCCTTCAGACGCGCCGATCAAAGTTGATCGCCACGTCCAAAACGAGAGTAAAAGCTTCCCGGCAGCTCAATCGGGCTGATCGGGACTATCGCGATAAAATCGCGATATCCCGATCAGCTAGGACACGAGCGGAGGCCCCATTACTTTGCTCCGTCGCGTCTGATTGGAGTTTGATTGCTCCAAGCCTGAGCTACATAAAAGTTTGAATCACCCCCCCCCCTTTTCCTATAAAAAAAAACAGTGTAAATAAAAATAAACATATGTGGTATCGCCACATTTGTAAATGTCCGAACTATAAAAATAATAAAATAAACTAAAAAAATAATAAAAAGTAATCAAAAAGTCCGATCAATACAAAAATGGTACTAATAAAAACTTCAGATCACGGCGCAAAAAATGAGCCTCATACCGCCCATATGTTGAAAAATAAAAAAGTTATAGGGGTCAGAAGATGAGAATTTTTTACGTATAAATTTTCCTGCATGTAGTTATGATTTTTTTCAGAAATACCTCAAAATCAAACTTATATAAGTAGGGTATCATTTTAACCGTATGGACCTAAAGAATAAAGATAAGGTGTCATTTTTTCAAATGCACTGTGTAGAAACAGAAGCCCCCAAAATTTACAAAATGAAATTTTTTCTTACATTTTGTCGCACAATGATTTTTTTTGCCATTTCACCGTGGATTTTTTGATAAAATGACCAATGTCACTGCAAAGTAAAATTGGTGGCGCAAAAAATAAGCCATAATATGGAATTTTATGTGCAAAATTGAAAGCGTTATGATTTTTAGAAGGTGATGAGGAAAAAAGGAAAATGCAAAAATGGAAAAACCCTGCTTCCTTAAGGGGTTAAGTCAGGGCATGCGTTAAGGCTGCAAGCCCCAACTTATGACTCTCAAGTTGTTGCAAAACTACAACTTCCAGCATGTCCTCATTATCAGGTAGGGATGCACAATTTGGGGAAAATGTACTCATGTAAATATTGTGATTCCGATATGTGATTGCAATATAATAAACAAATGATGACATTTCAAAATCAGAATTTTTCAGGGACAAGTTTAGTTTTGAAGTGAATTTGAGGGTCTTTATGTTAGAAATACCCCATAATGGACCCCATTATGAAAACTGCACCCCTCAAAGTATTTAAAATGACATTCAGAAAGTCTGTTAACCCTTTAGGCGTTTCACAGGAATAGCAGCAAAGTGGAGGAGAAAATTCAAAATCTTTATTTTTTACACTAACATGTTCTTGTAGACCCATTTACTTCATTTTTACAAGGGGTAAAATGAGAAAAAAAAATAAAAAATGTGTAAGGAAATGCCTCAAGGAACATAACAAGGGGTATAGTGAGCCTTAACACCCCACAGGTGCTTGACAAGCTTTTGTTAAAGTGGGAAGTGAAAATGAAAAATTAGATTTTTTTCACTAAAATGTTGGCGTTACCCCAAATTTTTCGTTTTCACAATGCGTAATAGGAGAAATTGTCCCCCAAAATTTTAACCCCTTTTCTTTCAAATAAGGAAATTCCTCATATGTGGATGTAAAGTGCTCTGTGGGTGCACTACAGGGCTCAGAAGGGAAGGAGCGACAATGGGAATTTGGAGAGGGAAATTTGCAGAAATGTGTTTTTTTTTGGGGGGGGGGGGGGGCATGTCACATTCAGGAAGCCTTCATGGTGCCAGAACAGCAAAACAAAAAAAAAAAACACATTGCACACTATTTGGGAAACTACACCTCTCTCAAGGAATGTAGCAAGGGGTATAGTGAGCCTTTACACCCAATAGGTGTTTTATGAATTTTTGCTAAAGTTGGACGTGAAAATAAAAAAAATTAGTTTTTTCACTAAAATGCTGGTGTTACCCCAAATTTTTCATTTTCACAAGGGGTAATAGGAGAAAAAGCCCCACGGAATTTGTAACACCATTTCTTCTGAGTATGGAAATACCCCATAAGTAGATGTAAAGTGCTCTGCAGGTGAACTACAATGTTCAGAAGAGAAGGAGCGCCATTGAACTTTTGGAGAGAGAATTTGGTTGGATTGGAAGTTGGGGGCCATGTGTGTTTACAAAGCGTCCATGGTGCCAGAACAGCAGAAACCCCCAACATGTGACCCCATTTTGGAAACTACCCCACTTACGGAATGTAATAAGGGGTGCAGTGAGCATTTTCACCACACAGGCGTCTGACAGATCTTTGGAACAGTGGGCTGTGCTAAGGAAAAATGTATTGTTTCATTGTTTCAAATATCTGTCAGACACCTGTGGGGTGTAAATGCTCACTGCACCCCTTATTACATTCCGTGAGGGGGTAGTTTCCAAAATGGGGTCACATGTGGGAGGGGGGGTGGGGGGGAGTGGGGGCACTGTTCTGGCACCATGGCCTTCAATTCCAGGCAAATTCTCTCTCCAAAAGCCCAATTGCGCTCCTTCTCTTCTAAGCATTGTAGTACGCCCACAGTGCACTTTACATCTAGATATGGGGTATTTCCATACTCAGAAGAAATGATTTTACAAATTTTGGGGTCTTTTTTCCTATTTTCTATGACAAATTTAGGGTAACATCAGCATTTTAGTGAAACATTTTTTTTTTCATTTTCACATCCAACTTTAACGAAAATTCGGCAAACACCTATAGGGTGTTAAGGCTCACTATACCCCTTGTTATGTTCTGTGAGGGGTGTAGTTTCCAAAATGGGGTCACATGTGGGTATTTTTTTTATGTTTATGTCAAAACCGCTGTAAAATCAGCCAATCCTGTGCAAATCACCAATTTTGCCCTTAAATGTACATCGTGTGCTCTCACTCCTGAGCCCTGTTGTGTGCCCACAGAGCACTCTACCTCCACATATGGGGTATTTCCGTACTCATGAGAAATTGCGCTACAGATTTTTGGGGTCTTTTTTCCTTTTACCTCTTGTGAAAATGAAAAGTAAGGGGCAACACCAGCATGTTAGTGTAAAAAATAAAAAAAAAATGTACACTAACAGGCTTGTGTAGACCCCTACTTTACCTTTTCATAAGGGGTAAAAGGAGAAATAGACCTGCAAAATTTGTAACGCAATTGCATTTTTCATTTTTATTGGGGGGGGGGGGAGAGGGGACAGTGAAAGGGTGTGTAGTGTTTTACCCTTTATTTTGTGTAAGTATAGAGTAGTCTTTTTAGGGTACATTCATATGGGTGGGGGTTCACGGTGAGTTTCCCGGTAGAGTTTGAGCTGCAGTGGAAAATTTGCCACAGCTCAAACTTGAAGCAGGAAACTCACTGTAAACCCTCCGCTCGTGTGAATGCACCCTGTACATTCACATGGGGGGGGGGGGGCAAACCTCCAGCTGTTGCAAAACTACAACTCACAGCATGCACTGACAGACCGTCCATGCTGGTAGTTGTACTTTTGCAACAGATGGAGGCACACTGATTGGAAAACCTTGAGTTGGGTTATGTTATCTAACTCAGTATTTTCCAACCAGTGTGGCTCCAGCTGTTGCAAAACTACAACTCCCAGCATGTACTGATCACTGAAGGGCATGCTGAGAGTTGTAGTTATGCAACAGCTGGAGGTAGGCAACTACAACTCCCAGACAGCCATTCGCTGTTCGTGCATGTTGGGAGTTGTAGTTATGCATGATTTGGAGGACAACAGTTTAGAGACCACCGCACAGGGATCTCCAAACTCTAGCCCTCCAGACGTTGCAAAACTACAAATCCCAGCATGCCCACACAGCAAACTGCAAACTGCTGTGTGGGCATGCTGGGAGTTGTAGTTTTGCAAGATCCGGAGGGCTACAGTTTGGAGATCACTGTATAGTGGTCTCCAAACTTTGCCCCTCCAGATGTTGCTAAGCAACTACTCACCTCTTGGATCGGGTCACCAGCAGGATCGCCGCCCACCGCACCTCCAGGAGGATCGCTGCCCGCCGCCGATCGGTAGGTCACCGCCGCTGCTCACAGCACAGTTTCCCCTCTCTTCCCGGACTACCGTGGGTGGGCAGAGCAGGGGGAACCGAACTTTAACCACCCCCCGCCCCCATCTGCTATTGGTCAGTCCCTTCTGACCGACCAATAGCAGGGATAAGAGGGGTGGTACCCCTGCCACCTCATTCCTATCCCTTCAAAAATCAGAGGGAGTACAGGTATGCCCTCGGTCCTTAAGTCCCAGGATGCGGGGCATACCTGTGCACCCTTGATCCTGGTGGGGTCAGGTGACCAGGTAGACAGAGCTCTCCTAACAGACTTACATACTTGTTGGATGATAGACAACTTATGTGGCTTCACTCTGCTCTGTGTACGGCTGGGTTCAGTCTATCCAGCAGTCTCTAGAGTGGGGAACACTTGGAACTGCTTTGGGGTATGCAATGCTCTGGGACACTGCTTGGCAACTTATAGCGCATTCTGGTGCTGCCTTGAGGTCACTAACAGACTCTTGCTCTTAAGGTGTTCTGCCCAATGTGAATGCAATGGAATTCTGTCTCCCACACTCAGCATGGAACCTCTGGAGCTCCTTCCTTGTTGCCAACTAACTCTGGACTTCCTCTTCCCTGGTGTGAACTCAGAAGTCCTCCTTGCACTCTCATTCTTAGGCCCCGTTCACACTACGGAATTCTCGCGGCTGAATTCCGCGAGCGGAGATTCCACCTGGCGGCCACCGCCGAAGTTGAGCCGTCACCATTGACGGCTATGCAGTGCTCGCGGAATCCGCGCAAAGAATGAACATGTTCTTTCTTTGCGCGGAACAATTTCAGCGGCGGAATTGTCCGCCACGGAAATCCGCAGTGTGAACGGGTCTCGCGGAGACCCATTCACACTGATATTAAGTTCAGACCACGGAATTCCACTCACGGAGTTCCGCTCGTGGAATTCTGCGATGATTCCGTAGTGTGAACGCACTCTTATGCTCATCTTCACCCCTCTTGCCACCTTAAAGGATCTCTTGTGTGAACCGGCTAAGGATGGCTGTTGCATCTTTCCTGGTGAATTACATTCTTACCACAAATCTGTGGCAATATACTGTACATGGATCCAAGTTGGTGGGGAAAAATCTGCACAGTATAGAGAGTAGGATGCAGATTTTCTCATTTACATTTTGCTCCTCCATGGAGTTCACATTTTCTAATATTCATTAAAAATTGCCAGCAAATCAGTGGAAATATAAGGCTAAGTTCACACTGCATAAAATTTCCCAATATATTTTCCATGCACATTTTCTACCATAACTGTAAAAAAAAAAAAAAAATGCTCTTTTTTTGCAGATTACAGATAACAATCTTCATTGAAAATAAAATATGCTGGGAAATTTTGCACAGTGCAGTGTGAACTTAGTGTTAATTTACAAGTAATAAGGTGTGCCATTTATTGCATATTTCCCATTAACTTGTGGCATAATCTGATACAGGAGAAAAAAAATGCGTAAACAAGAGTGAAGGGAAAGAGTTCCATCTAGTGGAGAATAAAAACATTGCAGCTTAGAGGAAATCTAATTTACCATTCTCTGTGTGTGTGTGTGTGTCTATCATAATC
The DNA here is from genome assembly GCF_029499605.1 of Hyla sarda. Classification (NCBI taxonomy): domain Eukaryota; kingdom Metazoa; phylum Chordata; class Amphibia; order Anura; family Hylidae; genus Hyla; species Hyla sarda. The sequence continues at coordinate 400,530,639 of NC_079189.1, forward strand.
TATTGGTCATTTATCAAACATAAAATAGTGAGTACACAGCGCCAACCTAAAGATGACTATATACACTGTAACACCAGGGACACGATTAGAACTTAAACATACTAAAGCACCAAGTATGTTCTTCTTAAAGGGGTACTCCAGTGAAAAATGTTTTCTTTTAAATCAACTGGTGGCAGAAAGTTAAACATATTTGTAAATTACTTCTATTAAAAAATCTTAATCCTTCCAGTAATTATTAGCTGCTGAATGCTACAGAGGATATTCCTTTCTTTTTGGAACACTGATGACATCACGAGCACAGTGCTCTCTGCTGATATCTCTGTCCATATTAGCAACCAAGCATAGCAGATGTATGCTAAGGGCAGTATGGTGGCTCAGTGTATAGCACAGCTGCCGTGCAGTGCTGGGGACTTGGGTTCAAATCCCACTTAGGACAACAATAAATAAAGCATTATTATTATTATAATAACGTCAGCAGAGAGAACTGTGCTCGTGATGTCATCAGAGAGCATTCCAAAAAGAAAAGAATTTCCTCTGCAGTATTCAGCAGCTAATAAGTACAGGAAGGATTAAGATTTTTTAATAGAAGTAATTTAGGAATATGTTTAACTTTCTGCCACCAGTTGATTTAAAAGAAAAAAGGTTTTCAGCGGAGTACCCCTTTAAGCGACAAAATCAGCAAGGCTATAATAATATAATAATTGATATTTATATAGTTCTGCTACATCTGGGGAATAAAATAGTGACTTGTTCTAGATTCAAATAGGCAGTGTAAACAATCTATATAAAAAAAAACATTTCTGTGCTCTAAAAAAAACAGTTGAGTATGAGGTTTGTGTAAGATGAGAGGTTAGATGTGTCACACTGTGCTGCCTGCAGAGAGCAGAGATAGGTGGCTGAATCCTCCATCTTCACATCATTGATAACCAGTTCTGTAGAGTATCCGTTTACTTTAGATGTAAATCTTTGCTCTGCAAATGGTTCAGTATAACCATGATTTCCTTGGTTAGCATTACGTAATATGAATTGTGGTGCCGATCCCGGAGAGTGACGATACCAGAAAAGATAATAAGTGGTAGAATAGGACATTTTATAGTTGCAGGAGAGAATGACTTTCTGCCCTTCTTCAGAAAATATCTGAGAATTTATTCGCTCAATGGAGTCTCCAATAACGTGTCCTGAAAAAAAAAATCTATAAGTATTCCTTCTATTACCTTCCTTTTCAATCATCACAGATATAAGAGAATTATTCTGACTGTACAGTGTTCCCTCAACATACGATGGTAATCCGTTCCAAATGGACCAGCATTTGTTGAAACCATCGTATGTTGAGGGATCCATGCAATGTAAAGTATAGGACAGGGGTCTACAACCTGTGGACCTCCAGATGTTGCAAAACTACAACACCCTGCATGCCCGGACAGCCAACGGCTGTCCGGGCATGCTGGGAGTTGTAGTTTTGCAACATCTGGAGGTCCGCAGGTTGAAGACCACTGGTAGAGGAAGTTGTACTCACGTGTCCCCGCCGATCCGGACCGTCACCGCTCGTCACCGCTGCCCGGGATGTCGCCTTCCATCGCTGTCGCCACATCCCCGGGTTGTCCCCGATACTCCGGCAAGGCCTCTGCTTCCCCGACGCGATGAAGACGATGGAGAGCGCCGACGATGCAGGGGATCCCGAAGAGGACGCGCCGGAGCCCCGAGGACAGGTAAGTGACCGTCACCGGACCACACGGGGCACCGTAAATGGCTATCCGGTGGCAGCTGAAGCAGTCTGCGCTGCCGGATAGCCGTTTATGCGATGGCCCCCACATACAAAAGCTTCGCATGTTGATGCTGCCTTCAACATGCGATGGTCTCTGAGAGGCTATCGCCTGTTGAAATTATCGTATGTCGGGGCCATCGTAGGTCGGGGGGTCACTGTCACTGTATATAACAATCTTTTTTATCATAGTGATAGTTTCTGCAGTAAATACATCATAAACCAGATTCCTTATTACCTGAGCAGAGAACCAGTATAATACAGACAATGTGATTGTTCTTCATTGTAGATCTGGTGTCATTCATGTCTGGAGAGCAGCTGTTATATGAAGCTGCATTATATGTGAAGAACTGGAGATATATAGAACGGTAGGAGGAGGAGTCAGGTGTATGAAGTGATAGCATCAGCTCATATTGCTTCAGCATATAAAGTAATAAATTACAAGTCTATATTATAATGAACCAAAGCGAAAAGGCCTATTACAGAAATACATTGATATCAGCTTCATTCATTGCTACTAGAACAGAGGCTGAGAACAAGCAAATCCAGATGTTCTTATTACTCAACATTGATCCCTGCACACAAGTAAAATATGGAAATGATGTCAATAAGTGACATCTCACAATTGGAGGTAGATACTGACGGAGAATATGGATTCTGTGGGGAAATATGGGTATTAATCGATTTTGTCAGAACTATGGTAAATCATAAAAGTCTGACATGTTGTACAGTAACTAATCCTGTAGGTTTACTTTAAGCCTTGGTTCACTTGGTTCAGTTTTTGTCTTTTCTTGTTACATAGTTTGTAAGGTTGAAGAAAAAAAGGCATGATTCCATCAAGTTTACCTTAGACCTAACCATGTTGATCCAGAGAAAGGCAAAAAAACAAAAACAAAAAAAAAAAACATAAGGCTGATGCCAGTTAAACCATAACAGAGAAATTGTTTTTTCCTGATCCTAATATGGTCCCCACATAAATCTAGTATCCATAACCTGTATTATAATAGAAAAACATCCATACCCCCCTTAAACTTGTTTATTGAATCAGACATCACAACATCATGTGGCAGAGAGTTCCATAGTCTCCCTGCTCTTACAGTAAAGAATCCCTGTCTGTGATGATGGTGAAACCTTCTTTCCTCTAGATGTAGAGGATGCCCCCTTGTCAAGGTTATCGGCCTAAGTATAAAAAGATCACTAGAAAGATCTCTGTATTGTCCATTTATATAATTGTACATTGTGATCAGATCACCCCTAAGACGTCTTTTCTCCAAACCCTGGTTTCTCAACCTGGGGTACCCCAGGGGCTGTCAGGGGGTACGCAAAAGCGCTGTCAAATACCGGCCATGCATTGGCTAGTATTTGACAGCTACTGTGAGTGAGCTGCATGGTTGCCGGGGAGACATGTGACCTCCCCTGACATTGTGCGGACTTGCCGCACAGCGCAGGAGGACATCATACGCCAGTGCGGTCCCGCCAAATGGGGCACGCTGCTTCCAAGGACAGGCCACAGGGGACGCCAGGTAAAGGATAAAAACAAAAAGTTAAAAACAACTGTATGGCACGGAGGGGGACTGTATGGGGGATGTATGGGACGGAGGGGGGATGTATGGGACAGAGGGGGGGATGTATGGGACGGAGGGCTTGATGTATGGGACAGAGCACAAGGAATTAAGATGGAGGGGGAGAGGGATAATGGCGGAGGGGGGATGGGTAGTAGTAAAGTACAAGGCATTAAAATTCAATGCCTTGTGCTTTATTTCTCCCCATCCCCCCTCCGCCATTATCCCTCTCCCCTTCCATCTTAATCCCCTTGCACCATTCCCCCATCCTATGATCCCCTTTTGCCATATCGGATAATAATGGCACAAGGGAATTAATATGGAGGGGGGAAAATGGCAAAAGGGGATCAGAGGGAGGGGGGAATAATGAAACAAGGGGACCCCCTACCTCTACATCAGATACTATGTCTGGCCTATTGGTTAGTATAGGGTCCAGAAGTGCCCCACCTTGTTGGGTCCTGCACTAGTTGACACAGGTAATTGTCCTTTATTGCCAAAAACCTGTTTCCTTTGCTGGACCTACAGGTTTCAGCTTCCAGGCTTTATCAGGGAAGTTAAAGTCCCCCATAATAATGGCGTCACCCTTCTTTGCTGCTCCATCTGTTTGTCTTATTTTCTGCTACTTCTATTAAACTTGGCGACTTATAACAAACCCCTATTGCTCTTAGAAAAGCTTTTTCTCCCTCCCCTTATTCCACCCACAGAGACTCCACATGATCATTTTCCTCACTTATGTCCTTGCGTAGAGTGGGCTTATAGGGGTGGTCCGCTGCTCAGCGTTTGGAACAAACTGTTCCGAACGCTGGATCGGGCGCTGGGAGCTCGTGGCCTCATAGTCCCACCCCCTCATGACATCACGCCCCTCCCCCACAATGCAAGTCTATGGGTGGGAGCGGGGCTATGACGTCATGAGCTGCCGGCTCCAGCGTTCGGAATAGTTTGTTCCAAGCGCTGAGCGGCGGAGTACCCTTTTAACACAGGATTTTATGTATAAGCAAACTCCACCCCTTTCTTACTTGTACGGTCATTTGTGAACAGAATTTAATCATGTACATTAACACCCAGTCATAGCTTGCATCCAGCCATGTCTCACATATCCCCACCACATAGTCTTCTTTCAACATTAATAGTTCCAGTTCCTCAATCCTATTATTAAAGCTTCTGGCAACAGTATACATAAACCTGATATTTTTAATTCTATTTCCTTTCCTCTTATCAGTTATGACTGTTCTAACCCATCCTGCCGATACACCCCCAGTTTTATTACCTATCCCCAGCTCTCTATCTACAGTGTTCCCCCCCCCCCCTCTATATTGTAGTTTCTCTTCTCTCAGTCCCTAGTTTAAAAACTCCTTGCATTTTCTTTCTTGACTTTTTTTGCATTTTGAAGATCATGTGTTTTTACTGTGAATTTTCCATGGTTTTGCAATGCAGTTACTGGTTGCACAGTTTTATAATTTCATAGTTCAGACAATTATGCACACAATGATACAAAATATGGTTATTTTTTTTTCTACAGGGTCTTATTTGAAAAATGGGAAAACTAGGGGGGTGCTTAGAATATATATATATATATATATATATATATTTTTATTTTTTATTTTTTTTAAACACATTACACCCCCCCCCCCCCCCCCCCCCCGGGCATATTAAAAGTCATATGTAGATGGCTTTCATAGATTAATGTAATGCTATTGTATTACCTTGATCTATGTTATAGATTTGAGTTGTCACGATTCGGCTTCCAGGTAGTGGATCCTCTGTGTCAGCGAGGGATTGGCGTGGACCGTGCTAGTGGACCGGTTCTAAGAGGCTACTGGTGTTCACCAGAGCCCGCCGCAAAGCGGGATGGTCTTGCTGCGGCAGTAGCAACCAGGTCGTATCCACTAGCAACGGCTCTACCTCGCTGACTGCTGAGAAGGCGTGGGACAGAAGGACTAGGCAGAGGCAAGGTCAGACGTAGCAGAAGGTCGGGGGCAGGCGGCAAGGTTCGTAGTCAGGATGGATAGCAGAAGTTCAGGTAACACAGGCTTTGGACACACTAAACGCTTTCACTGGCACAAGGCAACAAGATCCGGCAAGGGAGTGCAAGGGAGGAGATCAGATATAGCCAGGGAGCAGATGGAAGCCAATTAAGCTAATTGGGCCAGGCACCAATCATTGGTGCACTGGCCCTTTAAGTCTCAGAGAGCTGGCGCGCGCGCGCCCTAGAGAGCGGAGCCGCGCGCGCCAGCACAAGACAGCAGGGGACCGGGACGGGTAAGTGACCTGGGATGCGATTCGCGAGCGGGCGCGTCCCGCTGTGCGAATCGCATCCCCGACGGCCATGACAGTGCAGCGCTCCCGGTCAGCGGGACCGACCGGGGCGCTGCAGGGAGAAAGACGCCGTGAGCGCTCCGGGGAGGAGCGGGGACCCGGAGCGCTAGGCGTAACAGTACCCCCCCCCCTTAGGTCTCCCCTTTTTTTTGTCCGGTAACTGCCTCCCCTGGGATGAGGACACCGGGAAAGAATGGAGGGTTTCCTCAACGGCAGGCAGTGCAGCAGGAGTTGGAATGGGGAGGGAGGGCAGAGGGTGAAGCTTGGCACGGGGCAGGGTGACACAAGGACGGGAGCCATGAGGAGGCACAGAGGCTTGCCTGACGGGACTGGGAGGGAGGGAGAGGCACTTCCTAAGGCAGGCAGAGTCCCAGTTCTTGATCTCCCCGGTGGTCCAATCAAGGGTGGGAGAATGAAGCCGGAGCCACGGCAGACCGAGGAGGACCTCAGAGGTACAATTGGGGAGAACGAAGAGCTCAATCCTCTCGTGGTGGGGTCCAATACACATCAGGAGGGGTTCTGTGCGGTAACGCACGGTGCAATCCAGTCTGACTCCATTGACCGCGGAAATGTAGAGCGGCTTGACAAGACGGGTCACCGGGATGCGGAATTTATTAACAAACGACTCCAAAATAAAATTTCCAGAGGCACCGGAGTCCAAGCAGGCCACGGCTGAGAGGGAGGAGTTGGCTGAAGGAGAAATCCGCACGGGCACCGTGAGACGTGGAGGAGCAGACTTGGAATCAAGAGACGCCACACCGACGTGAGCTGGGTGCGTGCGTGGAGGACGGATAGGGCAATCCACCAAGAAATGCTCGGTACTGGCACAGTAAAGACAGAGATTTTCTTCCCTACGGCGATTCCTCTCTTCCTGGGTCAGGCGAGACCTATCCACTTGCATGGCCTCCTCGGCGGGAGGCCCAGGCGTAGATTGCAACGGATACTGTGGGAGAGGTGCCCAGAGATCTAAGTCTTTTTCCTGGCGGAGCTCTTGGTGTCGCTCAGAAAAACGCATGTCAATGCGGGTAGCTAAATGGATGAGTTCTTGCAGGTTGGCAGGAATCTCTCGTGCGGCCAGCACATCCTTGATGCGACTGGATAGGCCTTTTTTAAAGGTCGCGCAGAGAGCCTCGTTATTCCATGATAACTCGGAAGCAAGAGTACGAAATTGGATGGCGTACTCGCCCACTGAAGAATTACCCTGGACCAGGTTCAACAGGGCAGTCTCGGCAGAAGAAGCTCGGGCTGGCTCCTCGAAGACACTCCGGAGTTCAGCGAAGAAGGCCTGGACTGTGGCTGTGGCAGGATCATTGCGGTCCCAGAGCGGTGTGGCCCAAGACAAGGCCTTTCCTGAAAGAAGGCTTACTACGAACGCCACCTTAGACCGTTCTGAAGGAAACAAGTCCGACAACATCTCCATATGCAGGGAACACTGAGACAAAAATCCACGGCAGAGTTTAGAGTTCCCATCAAATTTGTCCGGCAGGGACAAGCGGAGGCTAGGAGCGGCCACTCGCTGCGGAGGAGGTGCAGGAGCTGGCGGAGGAGATGGTTGCTGCTGTAGCAGAGGCAGAAGTTGCTGTAACGTGGCGGTCAACTGCGACAGCTGCTGTCCTTGTTGGGCAATTTGCTGCGATTGCTGAGCGACCACCGTGGTGAGGTCAGCGAGACTTGGCAGCGGCACCTCAGCGGGATCCATGGCCGGATCTACTGTCACGATTCGGCTTCCAGGTAGTGGATCCTCTGTGTCAGCGAGGGATTGGCGTGGACCGTGCTAGTGGACCGGTTCTAAGAGGCTACTGGTGTTCACCAGAGCCCGCCGCAAAGCGGGATGGTCTTGCTGCGGCAGTAGCAACCAGGTCGTATCCACTAGCAACGGCTCTACCTCGCTGACTGCTGAGAAGGCGTGGGACAGAAGGACTAGGCAGAGGCAAGGTCAGACGTAGCAGAAGGTCGGGGGCAGGCGGCAAGGTTCGTAGTCAGGATGGATAGCAGAAGTTCAGGTAACACAGGCTTTGGACACACTAAACGCTTTCACTGGCACAAGGCAACAAGATCCGGCAAGGGAGTGCAAGGGAGGAGATCAGATATAGCCAGGGAGCAGATGGAAGCCAATTAAGCTAATTGGGCCAGGCACCAATCATTGGTGCACTGGCCCTTTAAGTCTCAGAGAGCTGGCGCGCGCGCGCCCTAGAGAGCGGAGCCGCGCGCGCCAGCACAAGACAGCAGGGGACCGGGACGGGTAAGTGACCTGGGATGCGATTCGCGAGCGGGCGCGTCCCGCTGTGCGAATCGCATCCCCGACGGCCATGACAGTGCAGCGCTCCCGGTCAGCGGGACCGACCGGGGCGCTGCAGGGAGAAAGACGCCGTGAGCGCTCCGGGGAGGAGCGGGGACCCGGAGCGCTAGGCGTAACATGAGTCCTCCTTTTAGTAAGGATACTTTGTTGGCATGTTATAAAGTTTCAGAGGCTTTGGGGTCCCAAAATATTTTTGGTAAACAAGTTGAAGTTTTCATTGGTACCATTCTAGGGTACATGTGTCATTCTGACTGTTTTTCTTCTACTTTTTATGTTGTTGTATGAATAAACAATCTATTTTGAGGTTGTTTTTATTTATTTTTTTATGTTTTTCTTGCAGTATAAATAACATGTTAACTTTACTCTGCATGTTGGTATGATTATGACGATACCACATATATATACTTTTTTATTACAATTATGCCATAAAAACTGTTATTGTGAGTTGCCATATTCTGAGAGCTGTAACTTGATTTTTGCGGGATGAGTTGATGTTGTTTTGGTATGAATTTTATCAGTGACCTAGTAAATATCTAACCCCCATACAAATTCGTTATATATCTTTATCAGATTAAAGTGCATGCACATAAGTAAATGACACAGACACACATTGTCAGTGATAGCATACTTCTAAATTTTATTAGTCAGTCGTCCAGTTATATAGACTTTGCAATTAGCGTAAGTTCCTGCCCTCACTAGTGAGGTGAATATGACCTTGGCATACCATATATGGTATGGTCTTCCTGTTAGAATTTTTTTGGAAGGCTTTTAGGCGTTGGCCAGGACAGGAAAATCCTTACACGCAGGGAGGGGGGGGGAGACAAGTTAACATGGAGGATGGGCCTTGTCAAATTGTCTTTTTATACTATATATATATATATATATATATATATATATATATATATATATATATATATATATAATCAATTACAATCCTCCCTTAAAATTACTATTTTACCCTTACCTAATTTTCATCATCCCAACTCATGTGTTTTCTCAAATGCTTCACTGTACTTTAGATGACCCATGGCTTGTCCATGGACCCCATTAGCCTCAGACTTTTTATAGATGGCATTGAAGCTATGTAATGGGGTATAGGCTTTATCAGTAGTCTCGAAGTCCAAATTCGTCATAACTGGCGTGGCATTCTCAACAGCCTTTTCACACATCTTCTTTAAGCAAGGCAAAACACAACACACAACAAAAGCAAGTATTATCAAGATTATAAGTACCATTGGGTCCTGTTTTGGCTGGGATATATGTGCAACAGGTCTCCCCAAACATTTTACATACCCCCATTTTTCTGCTAACACCATATCTAATGCCATACGATTTTGGAATGTCATAGTGTATGTGGCACTTAGTTGTTTGGCCGGACTTTTAAGAGCATCCACTGAGAAATGTATGAATCTCTGCTGGTTATAATAGATATAATGAATCCAGCCTACATTATTGTTTAGGGAAATCTGGGGTATTATAGACTCAAATCTGGATTTTACTGGGACCCCCCTTGGGACTCCTATAGCATAAATATACACCTGGGGGTCAAGGCTCCCAGCAGGGGCTGCACGTTTACTTCTGGAGTGTGGTTCGGGTTCCTCTGTAGGTTCGGTAGGGAAAATGTGTATGGACATAAGAGCCTTGGCTAATGTGCATTGTCTCCAGTCCAATTCCCTTCTAATCAGGTTCTGAGCTTCATATCCCCAAGTATTCCATACCTTATGGTAGTTAACATTTACTCATCCCACTGGCTAGTAGTGTTGAGCGTGAATATTGGAAATGCAAATTTTTTCCGCGAATATCGGCATCTCGTGATTTTGAAAATATTTAGAATATAGCAATATATTTTCACAATGACGAATATTCGTGTTTTTTTTCTTCACAGTACACATCACAACAATGATGTGTACTGTGTAAAAAAAAGTGATCATCCCTCCATGCTTCCAGCTTGTGGTCCAAAGCAGGCTCCAATGTTATTTACTGTGTGAGTCAGTGTGGAACGCAAATATTTCGTATATGCGAATATGCAAATATTTGCCAATATCGGCACTTCCAGAGGCCACTGATCCCTCCCTTCTTTTAGCTTGTGGGCCAATGATATAATCGCACATGCGTACTATACGAATTTCACTACGATTTTTGCATGGAAAAAAACTGAACAAACATAGTGAATATGCAAATTTTGCAAACATAGAACGAATATTCGACCATATATCTGCGAAATATCGCAAATTCGAAAATGGCCCCTGCCGCTCATCACTACTGGCTAGACCTATTCCTTCTATAGTTTTACACCAAGTATTTCTTTTCCTTATAACATTATCACCCACTAAGATGCTTATTCCACCCCGCTATTTGTACAGGACACCAATGTTCACCCACTGATTCTCCTCAGATTCTCCATACAATGTCACATCCTAACAATCTGTTGTGATTATCTTCTCCTCTGGAACAACCATGGTTATGTAAAGACATCGATTTAACAGTTATCAGAGAATATATCTTAGAAACATCTATATGGGATCATCATATGTAAACGTCTCTTTCTCCACTTATTTCCTGACACACACTCAATCATGGATTTAAGGAAATGGTTAACAATTACAGAATCTGGACTAGGCACAACTTTACAAAAGGTTTCTAGTTGCATTCTTTACTGTATCTATGGTTAGGAATCAGTACAGTCAGACAAGGACATACTTATATTGGTCTACCTTAGGCAGTTAGATGAAGTCTACTCATAGGCCCAGATTTATCAAAGAATGTCTACCGTAGAGCTATTTTCCCACATTTATTTGGGTGGTGGGTTTGACTAACGTGCATCTTATTTATCAAGAAGGTGCAGCAGGATGATGAATTTTGCGCAGCTCTGCTGTGGTGGGATAAGCTCTACCACATACACTTTTTCTAGATGCTTGTGAGGGAGGGAAGTAGACACTTTCCCGGGTCCTGAATTTGGCAGGTTAGGTATTTTTACTTAATTTCACAGAGCTACTGGGACATTTTCACTTGCATTTTAGATGCTACAATCAAAATTGCGGTGTCTAAGGTAAGCCGGACATCACCGTGGTCGGTGATGTCTGGCATTACAGATGGGTCCTGATGGCAGATAGCCACCAGGACCACCAAGCTATGACCCGCACTCAGCTCCTGAGCGCGTGTCATAGAAGGGGAGTGGGACGCTGTCGTCCACAAGAGGTTAGAGGTTGAAATGCGGAAGGTAGAAGGGATTCTCACGCCTACTGGTAGGTGGTGTAGCTTTGCACAAAAAGTACCTTTGAGCACAAAATACCGATTTTTGACAAAAGTCACAAATGATAAATACGTGACCACTGCATGGTAAAAAAGAAAAAGTTCTTCGGGTAGGAAAAAAGAGAGAAACTGTCTACATCAAAAGATGCATAAAAGTAGCTAAATATGCTGCTTGCGCCTGAACTGCGCCAAAACATAGACAAAAAAATGCTCTAAAAGCAATGATAAATCTCCCCCATGGTCTCTGAAACAGGTAAGATGATTATGGAGTGTGTTGGTCAGGTACCTTTATTGTTTTACCTAGGTCATAACAGATGCAAATAATGAAGTCTGCACAAACCTTCTTTCTGCATTGTTGAATGCCAATGTACAGACATTACTACACATATAGCTCCCATTTGCTTAGTGTATAGGGCCATAGATGTTAACATGGGGTACAAGGCTGTTGGCACTCACAGTTTCTTAACAACTCTCCAGATGCCGTCTTTGCCCTGTACCACCTCTTTCTTCTTCCATTGGTCTCTCTCAGCATGCATTGCTGGTTCCTGCAAGACACCTAACCATACAGATCCACACCCCCATCCACGTGCATACTCTGTATCATAACTGTGGGGAGGACAGGAGCTCTTCAGCCTTGGCAGCCTTCTCCATCATCCAGTGCCCTTGGCTTCTGGGGTTGTTTTCTTCATGTGGGTCTGATCTTTTATGATGGCCACCCTCTCTGGCAGCTCTAGGACTTTGAACTACAAACTACAGATTATTCATTTGGTTGGTTTGCCCAAAGATTCAAGAAAACCTTTACTCCAATAGGCCCATACTTGTGGGCAGTAATATAAAAGTGTACCCATACTCATTATGTCTTACCTTCAGCCAACTTACACATCTAAGTTAATATCTTCAACTCTACTTTCCAAACCAAAAGCTCAGATCGAGTGGTTTATTGAAGTAGAACTGTATTTTGCATGTGGTCACTATATATCTTGCCTTATGTATTACATCTTTGCATCACTTGGAGCAAGCTCACATTTACAACTCAGCATCAACCATGGATTCTCTGATATCTTATCATGGCTCTTCAATTCTTAACTTCATAAGTTCAAGACAATTAATCATAATCTGAGGGTAGAAAAGCTACCGAAGAACGGTCTTCTTTTTCAGCATCTTCATATTACACTAAATTATCATTATAAAGTTATACACTCACAATTGATGCTATTCAAAAACATTTAATGTAGAATATATAGGTATATCACATTGGGTGTACATGTACTATGAACATACTCAATTTCAAACAGTGGATACATATATTTCCTTCAAGTATAAATGTGACTTTGTGTGTCAGGAGAGGAGGCTGCCAGTCTCCCTATAAGGCCCCACCTTTCTCCTCCCACTCATCTATGTCACTTGTCACCGCCCATTTTAGTCTGTTTTTTTCCCCCCTCAGTTAGGGAAAAATTAGGTTAAATTAGTCATCAATAACCCTTGAATAATACAATACAGAAATTTAGGTGCTCTACTGTGGTAGATGTATACAATGACATTGGCTATCCCTCAACACTGATGTTAAAATTGAGACATTCGCCAGTGTATCCTTATATGAAGGACACACAAGAGCCCGCACACCAACGCCAAGGTTTCTCAAATGGCGCGGGACCTAACGCTAACCTACCTGTGCAAAATAAGCAAAAACCAGGGGTCAGTGGGCAATTACAGCAGCATTAGGCCGACATGCAGCCTGCTCCCAGTTCCCCCCAGTGTGACTGAGCACACATACAATGAGAGGAGGGAGAGACAGGCTACAAGCCCCACCCAAGATGGCTGATATAGGTGCATGGCCTCACAGGTGCAACCTTAATGCTGCCTGGAAAATGTTCAAGGCGCATTAACATATAGAGTTTACACACCTCCAAGTATACATTTTTAAACAACAACAAAAAACGTGGTCTTAAATGGCTGGAGGTGCTCAACCCCAAATGCAGTTGTGCATTTATACTGGGGGAGCAGATTCTGCCCTTGTAGTCCGTTGCTGAATGTCTAGTAATTGACTGGATTCCTGTGTCCCTTTCCAAGAAGACATACAATACACATATAACAATACCGACATGTACAAATGCTGAATGTACAACACACAGGGCCCAAAACACATTCTCACCAAAAATGTAAAAGAATAAAAAATATACAGAGCTCTTTCAAAAATTGGAAAAATCACCTTCAATGTACATTGTTTATAATCCAATAAACCATTAACTGATTTTAAATGCTTAGGTAATACTTAACACTTTTTTTTAGATCTTTTATTTTATTTTTCTTCTCTTGTTACTCCTATAATATAATCAGACAATTAATCGCATTTCCTGATACACTTAATTTTTGGCATCCGTCCAGCGCAACTGTGAAAACAAAACTTATTAGGAAATTAATTAAATATCATCAAATAGGTTCAATTAATACCACATGGATTTTCTTTTGTTCCTCACCAATCTAAAAGGGATCCATTACAACACTATCTTACATAAACAGCTTCAACCATACGTTCACTCAGCTTTCCTAAAGACCTACCACGCCCTCTGCATTCCATAGCACTAAGCACTACTCATCATCTTCACTTTAGCCCCCACCATTGGAAAAAACAACTCCATTCCATCTCCATCTCCATTCATGGAACCTCACACATCTGGGAGTTATTATCTACACCCTGAAACAAAGGCTAACTTATTCAACATCCTATCAACAGGCTACCAAAATGTATGTCTGTATATCAGTGTTAATTTCATTACCCAATTATTTTGATTATAATTATTACAGTTCAGATGACTACAATTTAACTAAATCAAATCATAATTTGCTCTCAAGAATCACGCTGCTGTATATGAATACTGTATATAACACTGTTGTATATATGAATACATCTGTCCATCAACCATCAGTATATTTCAAACTTTCAATTGCCTTAATATCCATAGTCACTCACCACATGCTTTTCCATCAAAACCTTGAGTCTCCATTTTCTGTAGTATTCATCAAAACCTTGAGTCTGCATTTTGTTTTTCTCTCTAATCCTATCAAGCTGCTAACAACAATCGGCTCCTCTTTTACTTGTCTTATCACTTGTATATATCATTAACTTTTGGACTAATTTACCAGCTTTCTCAACAACACAATGCATACTGTTATTTGTCTACTCAAACTACTATACATAATGCCACTAAGGAACATTCTTTGGGAAATAATTGGGCAATCCTACTCAACAACTTAGTTTGCAACACAAACACAGTTTTGAAATTTCCTACAACTCCCATCATACCTTCCTTTCATCCCTTTACACACACACACACACACACACACACACTTTTTCAGTTTCTCTAGTTTATTACTTATTACCATCTCTTTACGTTTCCCATCTTTGCAAACGCATACATCCTTCCCTTGGCATTTTTGCTAATTTTCTACAGCCCAGTCATTCATTTGACATTTGTGTGGCAGTTCCTTCCCCCTCTATCTCTTTTCAACAACTATACCAGTGAGGTCATTCTAAACTGCAGCTCTGCAACCTTTGCTTCTCACTGTCTTACATCTGGCCCACAGGCCCCCTTGTGCTATTCAAGGTGGTACCTATTTGTGGGACTTCCTGCTGCTGCACAAACTGCTCTGCTTTCTGCAAACTACAAACCCCTCTCAACCCCTCCTTTCCTTAGGAGATAGAGTTCAACTAACTGACACATTTAACTGCAGTTCTGCCTTTTTTACTAAGTCTGGTACTAGAAAGGAAATATTTACTCCCTCTTTTCTTCTAAAATAGCTAACATTAATCCATGGACACAATTAAAACATGAAATGACACATATACTGCTCAAAAAAATAAAGGGAACACTTAAACAACACAATGTAACACCAAGTCAATCACACTTCTGTGAAATCACACTGTCCACTCAGGAAGCAACACTGATTGACAATCAATTTCACATGATGCTGTGCAAATGGAACAGACTACAGGTGGAAATTATAGGCAATTAGCAAGATACCCCCAATAAAGGAGTGGTTCTGAAGGTGGTCACCACAGACCACTTCTCAGTTCCTATGCTACCTGGCTGATGTTTTGGTCACCTTTGAATGCTGTTGGTGCTTTCACTCTAGTGGTAGCATGAGATGGAGTCTACAACCCACCCACACAAGTGGCTCAGGTAGTGCAGCTCATCCAGGATGGCACATCAATGCACATCAATGCGAGCTGTGGCAGGAAGGTTTGGTAGCATGGAGGTGCTACCAGGAGACAGGCCAGTAAATCAGGAGACGTAGAGGAGGCCATAGGAGGGCAACAACCCAGCAGCAGGACCGCTACCTCCACCTTTGTGCAAGGAGGAGCAGGAGGAGCACTGCTTACAGCCTAACACCGTGCAGGACGTTTGGCATTTGCCAGAGAACTCCAAGATTGGCAAGTTCCCCATTGGCGCCCTGTGCTCTTCACAAATGAAAGTAGGTTCCCACTAAGCACATGTGACAGACGTGACAGAGTCTGGAGACGCAGTGGAGAACGTTATACCGCCTGCAACATCCTCCAGCATGACCGGTTTAGCGGTGGGTCAGTAATGGTGTTGGGTGGCATTTCTTTGGAGGGCCGCACAGCCCTCCATGTGTTAGCCAGAGGTAGCCTGACTGCCATTAGGTACTGAGATGAGATTCTCAGACCCCTTGTGGGACCATATGCTGGTGCGGTTGGCACTGGGTTCCTCCTAATGCACAACAATGCTAGACCTCATGTGACTGGAGTGTGTCAGCAGTTCCTGCTAAAGGAATGCATTGATTCTATGGACTGGCCCGCCCGTTCCCCAGACTTGAATCCGATTGAGCACATCTGGGACATCATGTCTCACTCCATCCACCAATGCCATGTTGCACCACAGACTGTCCAGGAGTTGGCGGATGCTTAGTCAAGGTCTGGGAGGACATCCCTCAGGAGACCATCCGCCACCTCATCAGGAGCATGCCCAGGCGTTGTAGGGAGGTCATAAGGGCACATAGAGGCCACACACACACACTACTGAGCCTCATTTTGACTTGTTTTGAAGGGGGACATCTTATCCGCCACTGGGGACCCATGCAATCTTTCAAGCAAGACCCATGCAAGCCGCTATCATCAGCCTCTGGAGCGAACATCGCCCCGGGTCTGATGAATCCCGATCACAGGTCGGTCACAGCGGTCCCTGGTCCAGCCAATACACTTGTAGGGGTGTGGTATTGTTTTGACGGCTCTGATCCTTTGCAGGCATGGGGTGGGGTCTATAATTCACATAATGATGCACTGAAAGCCAATGGGGGCTCCTCTCCTTCTTGGACCTATCAGGCGGTCAGGCAACCAGATATGGCCTAAGTAGGGGTACTGCCCAGCCTGGGACAAACATCATGATAAAATATGGGCGCATTTCCTCCATTTCAAAAGCGACAAAATGATGTCCCACAAATAAAGAATTTGTGGGAAAAAAGCTAATTTAACTTTTTTCCACTGACTTTGAAATAATTCTAGCCACACAATAAGGGCTCAACATACTTACTTTTGCCCTAGGTGAATACTTTAGGGAGCGTAGTTTCGAAAATGGGGTCACTTCTGGGGGTGCAGTATTGTTCTGGCAGCTAGAATGCTTTGAAAGGTGAAGTGCGGCCTATAATTTGTATAATGATATCCTGAAAGCCAAATGGGGCTCCTCTCCTTTTGGGTCCCACCATGTGGCCATGCAACCAAATATTGCCTAAGCGGGGGTATTACCAATCAGCGAAATTAAATATGGGGCACATTTTCTACTTTCAGATGCAATGTACAAAAAATATGTCCCACAAATGATGCATTTGTGAAAATAGAAAATGTAAATTTTTTCCACTGAAAACCATTCCAGCCACACGAAAAGGACTCAAAGTACTCACTTTTGGTCTAGCTGAATACTTTAGGGGGTGTAGTTTCCAAAATGGGGTCACTTGTGGGGGTTCTATATGGATCTGGCAGCTAAAACCCTTTGCAGGCATGAAGCGCGGCCTATAATCCACCCGGCCTAAAATGAAGCCCTGAAAGCCAAATGGCACTCCTCTCCTTCTGTGTCCTATCACGTGGCCAAGGAACCAAATATGGCCTAAGCGGGGGTATTTTCAAACACAGGCCGAGCAGCTCAATAAAAGGTAGGGTGCATTTCTTCCAATATCAGAAGCGATGTACAAAAAGTATGTCCCTCAAATTATGCATTTGTGCAAATTTTGAATTTTTAACACTGACTTTGTAATAATTCCTGCAAAAAAGCTATGGTGTTAAAATACTCACTGTACCCCTAAGCGAATAACTTGAGGGGTCTAATTTTTAGAATGGGGTCATTTTAGGGGGAGGGGTTCCTATGTTCTACCCCCTTCAAATTTCTGCAAACCTTGCATAGCACATAAAAAAAAAGATGTACTTTTCAAATTTTCTAAATTTTCTAAATTTCAAGTTAAATTGTTGACTTCTAATTCATAATTGACTTCTAATTCATTTAAACTGTTATTTAAAAACAAAAGAAATGCTTTAAAAAATAAAGTAGACATCCATAAACTATTTGGTCAGAAAGTATAAATATTTGAAACCTATTGGTGTTAAAATAGCGAAAAATCTTAATTAAAAAAAAAAAAAGACCTTGATTTTTTCCATTGTAAAAAAAAAAAAAATACAAATGATATCGGCTTACTTTTACTATGTACATGAAGGACAACTTGTGACAAAAAACTATCTCAGAATTATCGTGATTGGCAAAACGTTACCAGAGTTATTTTCTAATAAAGTCAGACATCCCCTATTTAAAAAAAAAAAAACATGCCTGGTCTATTCAGGGGCGTACAAGTTTACTTGTGTTGGTCATTAAGGGGTTAGACTGTCACTTTCACACTTTCTGAAGTCTAATGTTTATAGTGTGAAGTATAAACTATACATATATGTCGAAATGCAGGAAATGGACCTTCCTGTGATGTACATGTACAGGATAATGCTTGAAAGGGTTAAACAAATATTGTTTGGTGTCATGTCTGTTATTTGAATTTGCTAAGTAGTACATTTATGCCAGGGGTTTTATTTCAAACTATTGCTTAACTTTTTAATATTTTCTCCGTTTCATTGACACGAATAGTCCAGACCATATTTTATACTGTACATAATATATTTTGAGTAATAACCAACAAAGAATTGAATGTAATAAAGAAGTGAATGATAACAAAGTACGTACATAATAAACGATATGGACATATATTTGCATAGAGACATGTTGATTTATTTTGCTTGCTATGTGCCATCAGGAATATTAATCACAAGATGCACAAAGAGAAAAAGGAGGATCCTGGGAATTGTATCTATTTATATTATACAGCATGTTAATGACACTTTAATGCAATTTAGCAATATCTGCAGATACAGAGTGGTTTAATGGCTTCCTGCTATGTTCACAACAAACAGGAAACCCACTAATGTGTGGGCTGAGCGCCTTACTGGCACAACTCAATATCAGAAGAACCATCTTACTGTGGTGGGGGAACAGAACATAAACAAGTTTCTTATACAAGCTACACCGCTTATCAATCAGATATAAACAGTTATGAAAGTATGCAGTTTAGCCACTTAACCACTAAGGACCGGGGGTTTTTCCGTTTTTGCATTTTCGTTTTTTCCTCCTTGCCTTTAAAAAATCATAACTCTTTCAATTTTGCACCTAAAAATCCAAATGACGGCTTATTTTTTGAGCCACCAATTCTACTTTGTAATGACATCAGTCATTTTGCCCAAAAATCTACGGTGAAACGGAAAACAAAATCATTGAGACAAAATTGAAAAAAAAAATGCAGTTTTGTAACTTTTGGGGGCTTCCATTTCTACATAGTACATTTTTCGGTAAAAATGACACCTTAACTTTACTCTGTAGGTCCATACGATTAAAATGATACTCTACTTATATAGGTTTGATTTTGTCGTACTTCTGGAAAAAATCATAACTACATGCAGGAAAATTAATACGTTTAAAATTGTCATCTTCTGACCCCTATAACTTTTTTATTTTTGAGCGTATGGGGCAGTATGAGGGCAAATTTTTTGTGCCGTGATCTGAAGTTTTTAGCGGTATTTATTCATTTTTTCATGATATAAAAAGTGACCAAAAATGAACTATTTTGGACTTTGGAATTTTTTTGCGCGCATGCCATTGACTGTGTGGTTTAATTAACGATAAATTTTTAGAATTCGGACATTTCCGCACGCGGCGATACCATATATGTTTATTTTTATTTACACTGTGTTTTTTTTATGGGAAAAGGGGGGTGATTCAAACTTTTAATAGGGAAGGGGTTAAATGATTTTTATTCACTTTTGTTTTTTCACTTTTTTTTGCAGTGTTATAGCTTCCATAGGGACCTATAACACTGCACACACTGATCTTTTACACTGATCATTGGTTTCTCATAGGAAACCAGTGATCGATGATTCTGCCGCTTGACTGCTCATACCTGGATCTCAGGCACTGAGCAGTCATTCAGCGATCGGACAGTGAGGAGGCAGGCAGGTAGGGACCCTCCGGCTGTCCTGTAAGCTGTTCTGGATGCCATGATTTCATGGCGGCTATCCAGAACAGCCCACTGAGCTAACCGGCATACTTTCACTTTCCCTTTAGACACGGCGTTCAACTTTGAACGCCGTGTGTAAATGGTTAATAGCGCGCGCCGCCCCCCCCCCCCCCCCTGCGCGAGCGGGGTCCCTGTGCCCACTAGCGGTGTCAAATGTGCCCCCCGCGAGCGCTACCATCACCAATAGCGGGTCCCTGTGCCCACTAGCGGTGTCACAAGAATGCAGAGCGCGGTTCTGTTCCCCGTCCCAGGGACCCCGCTAGCAGTGATGGTAGCGATCGCACTCGCGGGAGGCATTCTTGTGACACCGCTGGGAGGGAAAAAAAAGGTATCCGGGTCATACCAGTACTGTATACCGCCCAGCACTAGGCATGAGTGTTATTTATCTAATAGGGTGCCTCCAGCTGTTTCACAACTACAATTCTCAGCATGGCCTGACAGCTAATAGCAACCATGGCATGCTGGGAGATGTAGATGGGAAACAGCTGGAGGCACCCTATTAGATAAATAACACTCACGCATAGATGATGTGAGGGTGGAAGCAAGCGCCCAGCAAGGCATCAGTGACGTTGCGCCTGTTGGGAAGCGCTGCTTCCTGCCCTGCTTTATAGAGCAAATTTAGAAGCACTAAATCTGCTCTATTAAAGCGATTTAAAAAAATTTTGAAGCCAGGTAGGGGGTTAGGGCTAGATTACTACTAGGTAGTGACATATTAGATTATATAGTACTTGGTGGGAGCTACCCTTTAAGGCTAGGACTCCACTGAGATTTTTTCCCACCAGCAAAAACGCTAGGAAAAACTGCCAGGAAAACTGCAACGAATTTTCCTTGCATGTTGGCAGTTTTTCTGGCCTTTTTCCTGGTGTGTGGAAATAGCCAGTTTTGTCCCCTGTGGCAGTTTTCTCACTGCCTTCTGGGTACCACTGTGTGGGTTGGATGCTGAGCGCCCCAGTCCACAGAGTGTAAGGAGATGAGGAATGATATACAGCATCACTACTGACCTACCCCGGCCGTATAATATTCAGGGGGCATAGTGTACCAGTGTATACTGTACAGGAGCCGGTAATCCTGTCACTATAGTACTGACAGGACTCCCTGCTCCTATAGCCGTTTGGGCAGTATACAGTATATACAGCTATCTGTAGATAGCTGTATATTATGTATACAGAAGACGAAGTCCGCTTACTTCCCTCGAGTCCCGGGTAGGTCCGTGTAGCTCTGCCCCCTAGTGATGATGTCATTAGGGGGCGGAGCTACAGAAGGGAACCAGGCTAGTAAATCTGAAGCTCTGTTCACATTGTCCATTTTGTATAATGTGAACAGACCCTTCTGGAAGTGTCTACCCAGACAGGGAAACTCCAGCTGTTGCTAAACTACAACTCCCAGCATGCTGGGAGTTGTAGTTTTGCACCAATTGGTGGCTCCCTGTTTGGGTAGATATTGCATTATGGGTGCTCTCCCCAGCGGACAGCGCCAAAAATGTCATAACCAATTTTTTTTTTCTTCTCGCTTCAGATCCGTGAAAATACGGGAAACCCTATGCGTTTTTTAAAATGTATTTATTTAAATAAAATAAAAAAATGCATAGGGTTCCCCGTATTTTCATTCTCAGCACAATACCAACCAAACAGCAACAGCCTGACGTTACCAGGGTGGGCGAGGACCATTGTTACTGGCCCTCCCCAGCCTAAATAACGCCAGCCTGTTACCGCCTAGGCCCAGGAGCGCAATGTTTTACGCTCCGGGCCTGTTGGTACCAGCTCTTCCCGCCACCCCTGTGCCGGTGGGTACCGGGGTAATAATTGGCCGTTAGCGCTAGCTGTTTTTGGGGCTAGCGCTAAGCCCTGGCTTAGTAATGGATTCCGTCAATAAGACCGGCTTCCACTACTAAGCCTGAAAATTCAATAAAAAAAAAAAACACAACACATTGGAAAAGTTATTTTATTTTAAAAAAAAAACACTCCCCCACAGCCCTCGTTTACCATTTTATTAAAAGAAAAAAAATTAATCCACTGTAATCCATAGATTCCGCCGTAATACTCTGCATACAAGGATCTGAAACGAAAAGAAAAAAAACACAAAAAATTGGTTATGACATTTTTGGTGCTGTCCGCTGGGGAGAGCACCCATAATGCAATGTCTACCCAAACAGGGAGCCACCAATTGGTGCAAAACTACAACTTCCAGCATGCCCAGACTGCCTTTGGCTGTCTGGGCATGCTAGGAGTTGTAGTTTGGCAACAGCTGGTGTCTCCCTGTCTGGGTAGACCCTTCTGGCAGTGTCTACCCAGACAAAACGGACAATGTGAACAGAGCTTCAGATTTACTAGCCTGGTTCCCTTCTGTAGCTCTGCCCCTAATAACGTCATCACTAGGGGGCAGAGCTACACGGACCTGCCCGGGACTCGAGGGAAGTAAGCAGACTTCGTCTTCTGTTTACATTATATACAGCTATCTATGGATAGCTGTATATAGTGTATAAACTCCAAAGGGTTAACCTACACTGACCAGCAGTGTAAGTTAACTCTTTCCTAGCTGGGCTTGCGCAAAGCGCACAGCTCAGCAAGGGGTTAAGTGAGCCAGCAATGTATATACTGTATACACATTGCAGGCTCACTGTAAGTTCTTGCTGGGCAGTAGATATATGATTTATACCTACGCGGCTCAGCATCAGCTGTTCTCCCGGCTCTGTAGCCCTGAGAACAGCTGATCCCGACATTCACATCAGGAGGATCGCAGCGGGTGTCAGGAGGAGTGACATCCACTGTGATCTGTCCCTTACTGCAGGTACTACTGCTCCCAACATGGAGCACACTCTGCTGGGAGTTGTAGTACCTGCATTAATAGACAGATCGCAGCGAGTGTAATTTCTGACACATGATGCGATCTGTCTATTAATGCAGGTACTACAACTCCCAGCATGGTGTACTCCATGTTGGGAGTATTAGTACTTGTAGTTAAGGAAAGATCACAGCGGGTATCACTCCTGACACCCGTTGTGATCCTCCTGTATAATGTATGGATGCAGTGGCCGCTCTTCTATGGTCCCCTGCACTGCCGTATACATACACATATTCCTAGAGCTGTGATAGGCTGGAACCATCTGGCCAATCACAGCTCTCTGCGGGAAATATGAATAGGTGTATATATATACATCAGTGCAGGGGACCATAGAAGAGCGGCCGCCGCATCTATACATTATACAGGAGGATCAAAACGGTCGAACTGTCTATTAGTACAGGTACTACTACTCCCATCATGGAACAGTGTGTTCCATGCTGGGAGTAGTAGTACTACCTAAAAAATTTAAAAAATTACAGTGAAAAACACACACACACAATACATTTTTTTATTATTGTCGGCTACATTTTTTGTGCTTTACTCGCCCACATAAATTGATCCCTGTTTAAAAATGTATAAACATTTCGCAATAAAAAAGATTAATTTTGTTAGATACAATTTTTCCATCACTACTGTATCTTTTTAATAAAAAATTTTTATGGTACCTTACGAAATTTTCATAACAAAGGTATTTCCATAATTTTTTGGGATCGCTAAAGTCCAAAAATGAATAAAAAACGCCTGCAAAAACGCAAAATTTTAAACCAACATGGCGTTTTTCTTAGCGTTTTTGCTCTCCCATATACTTCTATGGGAGGAAAATGCCACTATTTCAGGGAAAAAAACGCCAAACTATGTTTTGTCGGGCGTTTTGAAAATCCAGCCTCTGAGCCCGAAATTGCTGAAAAACGCCAAAAGGATAAAAAAACGCCAAACTGAAAAACGCCAAGTGAATCTGGCATTTTGCAGTTTACTATTGACTTGCAGCTAACATCTGGATGTGGCGATTTTTCACTGAAAAAACGCTGTGCGGGAAAATTGGCGTTTTTAATGGGGTTCCTCAGTGGAGTTCCAGCCAAAGGCTAGGTTTCTACTTGTTTTTTTTAAAACCTAAAAAAACACCAGCAAAAATGCCCAAAAAACTGCCACCGCTCTTTCCTGCGTTTTGGCAGTTTTTCTGGCGTTTTTCCTGGTCTGTGGAAACAGCCAATTTCCGCCTGTGGCAGTCGGATGCTGAGCGCCCGGTCCACAGAGTGTAAGGAGATGAGGAGTAATGTACAGGATCACTACTCACCTCCCTCGGCTGTATAGTATACAGGGGGGCATAGTGTACCTGTGTATACTATACCGGAGCTGGAAATCCTGTCACCAGACTAACAAGACTCCCTGCTCCTATAGCCCCTTTGGGCGTTATACACTATATACAGCTATCTATAGATAGCTGTATATAGTGTATACAGAAGCCGATGTCCACTTACCTCCCTCGCTCCTGTTGCGGCCTGGTCTGTGTAGCTCCACCCCTACTGATGATGTCATTAGGGGCAGAGCTACAGATGGAAGCCAGGCAAGTAAGGCTCTGTGAGGCTCTATTCACATTGTCCATTTTGTATAATGTGAACAGACCCTTCTGGCAGTGTCCTCCCAGACAGGGAAACTCCAGCTGTTGCTAAACTACAACTCCCAGCATGCCCAGATAGCCGAAGGCTGTCTGGGCATGCTGGAAGTTGTAGTTTTGCACCAAGGCTCCCTGTTTGGGAAGACATTGCATTATGGACGCTCTCCCCAGCGGACAGCGCCAAAAATGTGCTAACCAATATATATATATATATATATATATATATATATATATATATATATATATATATTTCTCATTTCAGATTCGTGTATGCAGAGGATTACGGCGGATTCGATGGATTACGGCAGATGAACTGGATTTTTTCCTTTTAATAAAATGGTTAACGAGGGCTGTGGGGGAGTGTTTTTTAAAATAAAATAATTTTATAATGTGTCGTCTTTTTTTTAATTGAATTTTCAGGCTTAGTAGTGGAAGCTGTCTTATTGATTAAATCCATTACTAAGCCAGGGCTTAGCATTAGCCCCAAAAACAGCTAGCGCTAACCCCCAATTATTATCAATTATCATTATCAAAAATGGTGCTCCTGGGCCTAGGCGATAACAGGCTGGTGTTATTTAGCCTGGGGAGGGCCAGTAACGATGGTTCTCGCTCACCCTGGTAACATCAGGCTGTTGCTGCTTGGTTGGTATCTGGCTGGTAATGAAAATACGTATTTTTATTCTTAGCCAGATACCAACCAAGCAGCAACAGCCTGACGTTACCAGGGTTGGCAAGGACCATTGTTACTAGCCCTCCCCAGCCTAAATAACACCAGCCTATTACCGCCTAGGCCCAGGAGCACCATTTTTGACGCTCCGGGCCTGTTAGTACCGGCTCTTCCCAGCACCCCTGTGGCGGTGTGTATCTGGGCTATAATTGGGGATTAGCGCTAGCTGTTTTTGGGGCTAACGCTAAGCCCTGGCTTAGTAATGGATTCCGTCAATGAGACAGCTTCCACTACTAAGCCTGAAAATTCGATTTAAGAAACATACCAAAATCATACCAAACTAAACCACTTTATAAAATAATAACTAGGCACAAATGTTTTTATGGTAAATAATTTGGCCATATCCTTAAATAAAGGTACAAAGGATTTGTGGTGGATTGTCAACAATGTTTACAGGAGAAGTAAAATAGATGAGATTTCCAAAATCAGCAAAATGTCAATTTTGGATCATTTGCAATAAATCTGGAGGGTTTTACAGATCTGCAAGCAAATCTGCAACTGCAGAAATAAATATTTTAGCATAGTTGTCCCCAAGACCATAGAGGCAAATGACTTAGCCATAAGGTCAAGAGAATCTAGGAACCAAACGAGCAACCTTTTTCCATATGGTCCATATTTCTGTCATAGCATAGAGGGTCACATTTAAAATGTCAAGAACTATTTCAGATAATTTCTGTAAAGGCCAGCCATTGCATTGCCTGAAAGAGTAACCACCCATCACTGGCAAAAACGTAAACTCTATCTATTGAACCATTTTGTGATATTTTCAAAGAAGTGATAGATGCAAAGCAGGTATTTTTTCATCTGTAAAATTAAATTGCACCAACTTCTACAATATCATTGCTGCCCAATTGAATGATGGCAAAATCCAGATATGGGAATTGTTCACTTATTAGTAGGAGTTGTTATAATAATCCATGTCACTTCTGTCTCTGACTCCCATCCAAAGGACTTGCATCTGCCGTTTCTGCAGAGTTATTTTCTTACCATAATAATGCTTTACTGGCTGTTCTCCCCACTGTCCAATGATCAAACTAATCATCCACAATACAAATTGCGAAACCTGCGAAGGCTACAGAGAATAATAGTAATTCATTCTAAAGGCATACAATGCATTCATAGCATTTTGTTATGTTGTAGCCTTGCTCTATAATAAAAAAAATAATAGTCAAGTTTCCCTATAATTGTGCACTCAATAACCCATAATGACAAAGTAAAAAACAGAAATGTTGAACCTTTTGAACATTTATTAATAAAAAAAACTTAAAAAAAACTAAACATTTGCACGGACATAAGTATTCAGACCTTTTGCTATAACACTTAAAGCAAAACTGTCAGCTTGATCACCCACCCTAAACCCAGAACACTGTGTTATAGACTGGGTGACCAGAAGTGCACTTACTAAATTTTGTCCACTGGGTATGGAGATATGGGCTTGAGAAGATTTGTTACTCTATCCAGTGAATTGTGCGCTGGAGGTGAGGCTCTGAAGGCTGGCCGCCTCTGCCTCCATCAGTCAGCTCATAATACTTTCCCCGCAATTTGCATATTCATTATCTTTGACTCCACGTCCTGGTGACGTCGAGGCACAGGTCATGTGAGCGCTGAGCTCTGTCAGCAGAGCGCATGCGCTGGAAGATTACATCCAGCTCTCACGTCCTGATGACATGAGAGCTCTCCCCACTGCGAGCACTTTGCACGTGACCTGCACGCAACAGAGCATAGTGCTCCACGTCACTAGGAGATGGAGTCAAAGATAATGAATATGCAAGTTGCGGGGGAGGTATTATGAGCTCACTGACGGAGGCTGAGGCGACCAGCCCCGCCTCCAGCGCGCATTTCGCTGGCTTGAGCAACAGATTTTTTCAAGCCCATATCTCCACAACCAGTGGATGAAATTTAGTAAGCCTCATGCATGCTAATATGCAGTACAGTTTTTGACTAAAAGTACAGTTTTCTCTACCGTTTGCTCAGTATTTTGCATTTAAAGCTTTATGATGCTTCAATGTTTTATCTGTATTTTATGTTTATTTTTTGGTATATTTATTTTCTTTTATATTTTACATCCAAGTAATAGTCTGCAGTATAGACGTGTATTTAAAATATGCATTTACATTTTTTCAACTTTTTTTTTACTTTTAGGATATCATATGACAACAGAGTATATTGCGCAGTAATTTATACACATTTTGTAAGGGATTACAGCCATGAAAATACAGAGAAATGCACTGCGCCATTGATTTATGCTGACTCAGCATCATCACTAAGGTATTTTTCACAATGTATTCAGGGCACATGCCCATGTTGCACATTTGAAGTGTGCCTCAGACATATGCATAATTTTTTTTGTGGAAACCCCTTGATTGAAGTATTAAAAAGGACATTCTTTTATCTCACCTTTGGCTTATTAAGCCTAAAAGTACCTTAGAAGTGTTGAATATGAAATAACTGGTAATGGAACAAGAGCTTAAGCAAAACAACATAAGAAACATACAAACTATTAAAAAAAAAACTGCTATATGTCTAAGGTTGTAGACCTAGGGGATAATTTAATGACATGAGCAACTTTTGCTTTTGTTTTTCTGTGTGGCGCACTGGAGTGTGCCAGGTGCAGCTGGTCGGCATTTATCATGAATCCTGCATCCTTTCATAAATGTTTACAGAGTTAATCTGTACGGGGTTATCCAGGAAAAAAAAACTTTTTTTTTATATAGGAACTGGCTCCAGAAAGTTAAACAGATTTGTTAATTACTTCTATTAAAAAAAATCTTAATCCTTTCAGTACTTACGAGCTTTTGAAGTTAAGGTTGTTCTTTTCTGTCTAAGTGCTCTCTGATTACACGTGTCTAGGGAACCGCCCAGTTTAGAAGCAAATTCCCATAGAAAACCTCTTCTAAACTGGGCGGTTCCCAAGACACGTGTCATCAGAGAGCCCTTAGACAGAAAACAACAACCTTAACTTCAGCAGCTCATAAGTACAGAAAGGATTAAGATTTTTTAATAGAAGTAATTTACAAATCTGTTTAACTTTCTGGAGCCAGTTGATATATATAAAAAAGTTTTTTTCCTAGAATACCCCTTTAATGTGGAGCACACTTGTCAGTCAACCAGGAACAGGCAGCTTGGTCTTGGCTGGAGCGGCCATTGGGAAAAAGTGTGCGATCTTTGCAAAAATGGCACTTCATAAAGCATTGTATAAACCTTATGCCTAGCAAACCATGCCCATTCAACAACCATTGGATTTACCAGCACATAAAATCAAAAAGTCACATCATATACAGTATGGGGCGAACACTGTACGTTGCAACTTCACATATAGGCCAATTAGGGCCTATATAAATGACTACCTTAATGTTTATGTATACAGGGCATGGTACATTAGTCAAAGAGGTGCTGAAATGTGAGGACAAGCAAGGAGGCATGCCAGGGTGAGACACCTGAGCAGCTCGGCTCTGCCTCCTTGACATGTGGGGAAGATTTTATAATTTGGCAACCACCATTAGCTCCAAGAAAGGTGCGGTTAGCTTTTATACCCTAACAGTTATCAAATAGTGTCTTCAGCTCTTTGGAACTAATACAACTGCTGGGTCTCCTTTAAAAAGAATAAAGAGAAAAAATATACATATTACATCAAATATTTCTGCATATTTTATTGTTGATGTGAAAAATATATCATACATGAAAGCTTGTATGTCAATAAAGAAAAAAAGCTCAGTACTGATAGTTAGACAGACAGATCATCACATAAAGGAACACAGTACTGATGTAACAGAAGGGTACATATGACCACAGATTCAACAGGTAAAATGGGGCAGCACTCCAATACATTGAAGGAAAAACTGGGATTTATTGTAACATATGTATGCAATGCTTCAGTTCCTCCATAGAAACTTTTTCAAACAGATAGATAGTTATATAGGTAGATAGATATTGCACATAAATTGTATATTAACATTGAAATAAATGGCATGAAGAATATGACTGTTCTCAGGAGCAGATCCTCAATGCAATTCCATCTAAAAATAAATAAATATATAAATAAATAAAAATAAGATGACACATTCAATAAAAAAATAGCACTCTATCTTCTACCACTCAAGGATGCTGCTCCTTTTAGAGTGTATTGTACAGTTTTTATTCATCGCATACTAAACGCTATCACTGAGAGAATTTATTTTTCCATAGTTGCTCACCATGACAGGCGTCCCACTTTTGGTAATGCAATAACCTAGCTTCCATTTATACCTATTAAGAGCGTAGTTTATAGTCCGTGCTGGAAGAATGGAAACGAAACGAAGTGGTCGCGCAGGCTCTACTGCGCACCCGTTCGTGAGATACATGCATTGGCGTGGCAGAAGTATCCACGCATGCGCTGCGGCATGAATGAAGACAGCATCTTAGTCCAAGAGACAGCGCAGGGGTCATTGCGCAGGTAGCAGATGCGAGTAATGAAGTGCCGGCGCAGAGGTCACGGCGCAGACACGTCACACGTCATGTGACCTGGCTGTCATGATGGGCGTGGGTACGTCACACGTCATGTGACTTGGTTGTTATGATGACAAATACACAATGAAGGTGATTGGTGGAAACATCGGCATTGGAATAGGACGGCACAGCAATCAATCAATGGGAACTTGAGATGATTGGTGGAATGGCATTTCCACCAATCAAGACAAGGCACTTCCTGCACGATGATGTCATGATAGGAGGTTACAAAAACCCCTGTAGTGGCGTTTTTTGTTCATAGCCATATAACCTCTTGACAAAGCCGTGTTCAACGGCGAAACATGTCAAGGAGGGCTGTAAACTGATTTTAAATACAGCGGTGTTCTTCCCTATATGTATGGCACACTGCAGGTGCATACAGAACTACAATTAACCCCTTAAGGACTCAGGGTTTTTCAGTTTTTGCACTTTCGTTTTTTCCTCCTTACCTTTTAAAAATCATAACCCTTTCAATTTTCCACCTAAAAATCCATATTATGGCTTATTTTTTGCGTTGCCAATTCTACTTTGCAGTGACATTAGTCATTTTACCCAAAAATGCACGGCGAAATGGGAAAAAAAATCATTGTGCAACAATATCGAAAAAAAACGCCATTTTGTAACTTTTGGGGGCTTCCGTTTCTACGCAGTGCATATTTCGGTAAAAATTACACCTTATCATTATTCTGTAAGTCCATCCGATTAAAATGAAACCCTACTTATATAGGTTTGATTTTGTCGCACTTCTGGAAAAAATCCTAACTACATGCAGGAAAATTTATACGTTTAAAAATGTCATCTTCTGACCCCTATAACTTTTTTATTTTTCCACGCACAGGGCGGTATGAGGACTAATTTTTTGCGCCGTGATCTGAAGTTTTTATCGGTATGATTTTTGTTATGATCGGACTTTTTGATAACTTTTTATTCATTTTTTAATGGTATAAAAAGTTACCAAAAATGCGCTTTTTTTGACTTTGGATTTTTTTTGCGTGTACGCCATTGACCGTACGGTTTAATTAATGATATATTTTTATAGTTCGGACATTTACGCACGCAGCGATACCACATATGTTTATTTTAATTTTTTTACACTGTTTTATTTTTTTTATGGGAAAAGGGGGGTGATTCAAACTTTTATTAGGGAAGGGGTTAAATGATCTTTATTAACACTTTTTTTTTTACTTTTTTTTTGCAGTGTTATAGGTCCTATAACACTGCACACACTGATCTTTTACACAGATCACAGGCGTGTATTAACACGCCTGAGATCAGTGTTATCGGCGCTTGACTGCTCCTGCCTGGATCTCAGGCGCGGAGCAGTCATTCGACGATCGGACACCGAGGAGGTAGGTAAGGGCAATATTCGCATTCAATGCTAATTTTGAGGTCTATTATGTTTCAGTAGAATTTTTCAGTACATAACATCTTTTATTGTTGTTCTCTTAAGTCTCAAATGTATGGCATAAATTATCTATATATCTTTTCTGTTTTATTGTTTTGTTTATATATATATATCTATATTTTTGTAATAGCAACTAGTGTTGCTCGCGAATATTGGCAATGCAAATTTTATTCACGAATATCGCATATTCCCGTATTCACGAATATTCGCGAATATAGCACTATATATTCGTAATTACGAATATTCGTTTTTTTTTTTTTTTCACAGTACACATCTCAGTGATCACCCCTCTCTGCTTCCAGCTTGTGTGGTGTAAGAAGGCTCTAATACTACTGTGTGAGACTGGCTTGCAAATTTCCGCATGTGCGAACATTTGCATATGCTAATTTTTGCATATGCGAATTTTCGCTTATGCTAATTTTTGTATATGCTAATTTTCGCATATGATAATATTCGAATACGCAAATTTTTGCTTATGCAAAAATAAAACGTGAATATTACGAATATGCGAATTTGGCGAATATATGACAAATATTCGTCCATATATTCGCGAAATATCGCAAATTCAAATATGGCCTATGCCGCTCAACACTAATAGCAACAATGGTATCTTTGTTTTTAATTCACTGATATGGTAGGAAGTGAAATTAGGCAACAGATTATGTGGGTGGGAATATTGTGCAATAGATTATGAATGAAGGTTAGTGCAGCCTGAAATGCATCGATCTGTTCTGTTTCTTCATTTCCTTCGTTTTTTAGTACTGTATATACTCGAGTATAAGCCGACCCGAATATAAGCCGAGGCCCCTAATTTTACCCTAAAAACCCAGGAAAAGTTATTGACTCGACTATAAGCCTAGGGTGGGAAATACATCATCCCCCCATGTAATCATCCAGACCCCCGTCATCATCCAGACCCCCGTCATCATCCCCCCCCTTCATCATCACCGCCTGTCAATCCCTTCATCTGTGGTTCTCAACCTGCAGACCTCCAGATGTTGCAAAACTACAACTCCCAGCATGCCCGGACAGCCATTGGCTGTCCAGGCATGCTGGGAGTTGTAGTTTTGAAACCTCTGTAGGTCCGCAGGTTCAAGACGACTGCGGCCTTCGTCATCATCCAGACCCCCCCCCCCCCCCCTTTTGTACTCACCTCCCCTCGGCGGGAAGTTAGGGTTAGCTGGTCCGGGCCATCTATGCTGCAGGGACCGTCCGGTGAGGATGGTTAGTCATTGCGGGCTGTCCATTTTTACCGGGGGGGCCTCTTCTCCGCGTTTCGGGCCCGGACTAGTGACGTTGCCTTGGCGACGATGCAGAGGGACGTTGCGCATGAACATCCCTGCGCGTCATTGTCAAGGCAACGTCACTACTCCGGGGCCGGGCCCGAAGCGCGGAGAAGAGGCCCCCCCGGTGAAAATGGACAGCCCGCAACGACTAACCATCCCCACCAGACGCAGCATAGATGGCCCTGCAGCATAGATGGCCCGGACCAGCTCACCCTAACTTCCCGCCGAGGGGAGGTGAGTACAAAACAAAAGGGGGGGGGGAGGGCGGCTGGATGATGACGAAGGCCGCAGTGGTCTTCAACCTGCGGACCTCCAGAGGTTTCAAAACTACAACACCCAGCATGCCTGGGCATGCTGGGAGTTGTAGTTTTGCAGCATCTGGAGGTCCGCAGGTTGAAGACCACTGATGAAGGGATTGACAGGCGGAGAGTTCACTCGAGTATAAGCCAAGGGGGGTGTTTTCAGAACGAAAAATCATGCTGAAAAACTTGGCTTATACTCGAGTATATACGGTACTGCACATTCCTGTATGGCTGTTAATGGACTGTAATAAAATCTCATTGATCTGAAGTAATGGAGCTGCTTTTCATTTCAATGACCACGTACCTGCCTGCAGCCCAACAGCACAGGAAAAAATGCACACATGATGCAATACAAAAATATCGTGGTGTGGTTTTACAACTAAAATACTATAAAAAGTAATGTCTCCAATAAGTGATAATGCATAGAACATGTGTGGCCATGGGACTCAATAATAAAATTTAGCATGGTGTGGTGTCCCAGTACAGGATATGCTCCTACAGTCCTGTCAGGTTGAGCCCCTGTACGTCCTCAGGGCTCTACTGCAGTGTTCCCCCATAATATGAATAAGTTGTTAGTCACATGATAATGTTTGTTTCCCAAAGAGCACCAAGTGACCAGGTGACCTGCAGATAGCCTATGGGCTCCTTGCACAGACCCCCTTTATAAGATAGGGAGGAGCTGCAATCTCGCTCTTGTGATTCTTTCCTGCTGAGGTTCAGTCCAGTCCAGATTTCTCCGGGTCAGTGTCCAGCACATCTGGAGGCCTCAACCTAAATTGCAGCCACAAGTCAGTAAGTCAAGTCATCTTTATCATCTATCATCTTCAGTCAAGTCAAGTCAATTGTAGTCAGTGTGTCCTGCAAATATAGTCTGTCAAGTCACTGCAAGTCCCAGCAAGCTGCGAGGTCCCCTGTGTTACTGGTCACCTCTCTGGGATCCTGGCCGAACTGTATAAACTGTACCATCTGTCTACCTCCGTAAAAGCTACTGTTAACCTTAACCTGGCCTTGGACGATTATTTGTCCCTGCCTAACCTAGGACTTGCGTTGCTACCTTCGGGTGATTAAGGTTAAATCACACCCTGGCATCACGAACATGAAGGGGTTAATACCATCTACCCCTGGGCAACACCATCCGCCCTTACACCTCACACCACACCCCATGACTCACCACAATGGAACCACATCTGATTTTCAATGCCATATTACACAAACTTCACTAACTGCTCTTAATCTCTAAGTAGACATGGGCCTCCTTAGTTGTTGGGCCCTATGGTAACTGCTATGACTGCTACCCTAGAAGTTACTTTCATGCCTTTTATACAGATTTAATACATAGTAAAGGACTGCAATGGGATTGGTGTCCCATGGGTCCCGAAGGACCCATTATAAAACTTGCCGGAGTGGGCAGGACATCACGGAACATACAATGGATCCCACAAAATCCTGCTCAGTCCCGCAAACCTCTAAAATTCCACAGGGGGCTGATGAAATGACACAAGAGGGTAATGGAATGGCACAAGGGGGTAATGAAATGACACAGGGAGGTAATGAAATGGCACAAAGGTAATAACATTTCACAGGGGGACTATCTCTAAAAGCTGTGTCAAAATATTTGAGGGAGTGGACGCATATGTTGCAGGACCAGGCTGGAGTAGAACACCTGGATTGTGAGAGCGAGCAGTAATGGTCAGAAATCCAGCAGCCGCACAGGGCTCTAATAAATAGCTCCTTCTTATGTGTTAGAGTGCAAACTGAAAGCTAGATATTACCTCATACGGCAAGGAACTTAGCCGTTATAATGGTGTTGAAGGCTATCACTTTGGTGAACAGCACTCTTATTCCGATGACATACAAAGAGAGAGTGTTGGTTCTTTCTGAAAAGTAGCAAAATTATGTTATGATTATTGTTCAAGGGAATCAAAATACCGGTTTTCGCGTTAATAGTTTTATCTCTAAAATAGAATACATTTAATATGGGAAGTTACATTTGATATGAGAATTTACATTTACATTACATCATTTTAAGAATACAGGAATCATTTTAAAGAATTTATTTTTCGGCTCTAAGAGGCAAATGTGCAAGAGAACACAAGTCTGTAGATTTGCGGGTCATTTTACTAACCAGAAGGCTTTTGACAATTTCTGGAATCTGGATCATCCCCTTGTTTAGGTTGATTATTCAGTCCTGTGATGGGAAAAAAAATAAACAATCAGTTTTTCTATATGCATATATAGAAAAGGGAGCAAGCACCAAAATTCCTCTACTCTACTTGTGGTTTATAGGACTGTCAAACCTGTGACAACAAACCACAGAGGAAGGACCACAGTGTAGTCAGAGGTTTAATTCGAAAGACTTCTTTTCTCAAGTATTAGAAAGGCAGCCTTTCTGCCAAATTGTTGTTCTTTATGTGATGTAACTAAAGCAGCTGAAGATTTTTTGTAACATCTTACCAGGGCCATCTTTAATGTGGGGCAAAAGGGGCAGCTGCTCTGATCCCTGTTATTCTTTGTGGCTAAAAGCAGCTAGCTCTTTAGCCCTACGCTAAAGCAGCTAACTGCCACCGCCAGTCCGGGCCATGATGCTCAGCACCCCTGCTGCCTGGCCCCAGCATCTTCATAGCAAAGCCCCCCACCTTCCCCCCCCCCCCCCCCCGGTCCTCAGCTGATCCGCCCAGCAGCACCTCCTGTATCGATGTCAGCTGCGAGGGTAGAGTTTGTTAGTCTGTGAGTGGGGGAGCTGCGCTGAGCTAAGGTTGACGTCCTTTACGCAGGCCGCATCCTGGAAGGGCATCCCCGGCGTGTCAATGAGGAATTCACCCCTGACTGGTGAGCCATGTGTGGACCGGAGGGGAGAGGGGGGCAGGGAGCGGGGGGCATGGGGGGGAGATGGGTGGGAGTGATGGGTGTCTGGGGGGGGGGGGGGGAGAGATGCATTGTGCATCCTGTCATGATAACTCCAAATGCCATATGTCTGCATCATCACCCCAACCCTCACATTACTGTGCATCATAGTTACATAGTTCATAACATGATGCACAGTAATGTGGGGGCTGGAGGGTGATGAAGCAGAGATGATGAGGCACAGTAATGGGGGTGATGATACAGACATGAGGACAATAATGGGGGTAATAGTACATATATGATGACAATAATGGGTGACAAATTGTCACCCACTGATTGTCATCATGTCTGCATTATTACCCCCATTATTGTCATCATGTCTGCATTATCATCCCCATTATTGTCCTCATGTCTGTATCATCACCCCCATTACTGTGCCTCATCATCTCTGCTTCATCACCCCCTAGCCCCCACATTAATGTGCATCATGTTATGAACTATGTAACTATGCTGCACAGTAATGTGAGGGATGGGGTGATGATGCAGACATATGGCACAGTAATGGGGTTTATAATGTGGCCATGATGAGGCACAATAATTTGGGGCTTTTAATGGGCTACAAAGGATATTCAGAGGATACAGTGTGTGGCAGTATTATATTCAGAGTGCGCAGTGTGTGGTGGTATTATATTGCAGTGTGAGGGTGCAGTGTGTGAGAATCATATTCAGAGGATACAGTGTGTGGTAGTATTATATTCAGAGGGCGCAGTGTGTGGTAGAATTATATTTAGGGGTGCAGTGTGTTGAAGTATTACATTCAGTGGGTACATTATGTGGCCATGATGAGGCACAATAATTTGGGACTTTTAATGGGCTACAAAGGATATTCAGAGGATACAGTGTGTTGCAGTATTATATTCAGAGTGCGCAGTGTGTGGTGGTATTATATTGCAGTGTGAGGGTGCAGTGTGTGAGAATCATATTCAGAGGATACAGTGTGTGGTAGTATTATATTCAGAGGGCGCAGTGTGTGGTAGAATTATATTTAGGGGTGCAGTGTGTTGAAGTATTACATTTAGTGGGTACATTATGTGGTAGTATTATATTCAGAGGGTGTAGTGTGTGATGGTATTATATTAATGATTGTTTTCATATAGTAAGTGACAAAGTGAGGAGTCAATGCCATCTGGACGTTAAGTTCTGCAGACAGAAAATTAAGCCTGAAGAAGTCATGTCAGTATGTACCAGCTGAATTAGACAACAGAGAAGTGTCAATAACTGTGAGTCACCTATATCATTGTCCTATCAGAGCTGTAGTCACTTGTATGTTCTGCAATGCAGAGATGAGGGGTGTAACAACAACTCCCAACATACTCATTCCACTATTGGGTTATACTGGGAGCTGTCATTTCACATGGTAAAAATGTCTGAACCACTTTATCCTAACTTGTCAATTTGTATAGTTGATTAAAAGATTGATAAGCATAACCAGACACGAGGTAAAGTTTACATTTCTACAAATCTGTTTAATTACCTTATAAATCTACTGCTATATCTATGAACTCCCAAAATGCAGCATACATACAAAAATTGGAGTAATTACAAAAACTTAAATTGTACAAAAAGTTGCTTCAATAATCAATGCAATATACATAAAAATGCAAGATCCATGCATCAGAGTCAAATGTTTTCCCAGCATCACACATACGTAGAAAGTCACAGCAATGCAAAACATGCTGCAAGACACAGGAGTGGCACCACCCAAATGCAGTGTTTCGTAAAAAAACCTTTGTCAAGGATGGGTGTTATGTACCGTCGGGGGGTGACACCAACCCTAGCAACGCCACTGAATGAGCCTGTGGCCCAGGACTGACAGGGAACGTCGTGCAAGGGACTTTCCCTCCACAGATCCGCGCAGGAGGATGTCAGTGATGTCACACGTCAGTCCCAGTGGCCGCAGGAAAGAAACCATGGAAGGCCAGGTGAGTGTTTTCTGTATGTGTCACTAAAAAAATTGCTTGCCCAGGGTCCAATCAAAATTAAAGATGGCTCTGCCTCTTACTACATTGTGATCCTTTCATTTTGATGTATGTTTTTCATATTAACCTCATGGTTTCCAATATTAAAATGGAAACCAACTAATCCTTACAAATCCCATTAACTTAAAAAGAGGTCCTTATGTCTTCATGGGGCTTATTTTAAGCAAGAACTGTGTTTCAGACTGCACTACTGTTAACATCAAATACATGAACCACAAATGGAATGATAAAAAATTGAATAGAGCTTTATGTCTTAGGGTTAATCTTTCCCTTTTTTGTTGCATATTTAATCTGTAAACATGACCGTGTAAACATGTCCTTGTGCCATTAACAGTGTACAGCGTGGGCTCCTGACTCAAGCCCGTGCCAAACCGGGGCAGCCCTCAGCTGATTCTTATAGTTGAGGGTTGCCATTAATAGCTGACATGTGGTGAATGACGCGGCAGGCTATTAACTCTTTAGATTGCCTTTAACCCCTTGCCAGCTCCCCTGCTATCACAACTCACAATTTTTTTTTCCGTTTTGGAGCGTATGTTATGAAAAAATCAATGAAGACCTTACAATGAACAATGGGTTCCACAAATAAAAAAAAGGGAAAAAAAAAGCTGTTATATCAGTAAGGAGATAAAACAAAAATTATGGCTATAAATGAAAGTGCAACAACTAAAATTGGCCCATTCCTTTGGGGGTTAATACAAACCTATGTATGTTTATCCTAAATACATGATAGATGTGAACAAGCCTACTTGATGAAGTAAAACAGATAATACTGTATATAATTTTCCCTTTTTATTTCTTTTTGGTTAGTTTCATTATTTCATATCTCAATGTTGTAAAATCCAATTCACTATAAGGAACACTTGTAAAGCCTGTAAAAGTAAGAGGTGGCTAGCAATAGAGTAATTTACTATGTATAATTGGCCTTCTTACTTATGAAGTAGAAGTTTCAAAAACATTTAAATTAAAGGAGTAATTCAAACAAAACAGATATACTGTGTTATACGCAATGCAATCTCTAAAATCCAGTGTCATTCATCTCCTTAAAGGAGTACTCTAGTCCAGTGTATTCCTGCTCCATTCTGCCCGGGCTGCAAAATAAATGAAAATGAACCCTCACTCACCTCCCTGGGTTCCCGCGGAGCGCCACTACAGCTGTTCGGTCCTCCCGTGCATCTCCTTCATACTTCCGGGTGTAACGAAGCGTCACATGGCGCTCAGCCTATCGCCGGCCGAGGCTGAACATCGCGGCGGCCGGCGATAGGCTGAGTGCCATGTGACACTTCGTTACACCCGGAAGTATGAAGAGGATGGACCGGAGGACTGAACAGCTGTAGTGGAGCTCCGCGGGAACCCAGGGAGGTGAGTGATGGTTCATTTTCATTTATTTTGCAGCCCGGGCAGAACGGAGCAGGAATACTCTGGACTAGAGTACTCCTTTAACAGAGCCATACTAACAACATCATCTACTCTAGCAAAGTTAACTAATACAATGAAGAACAACATAAAGGCACAGTTTTGGGTAAACATTTTGGGTGCCTAATTTACCCTAATTGTGGGTGATGTGGAGAAGTCCTTTTATTTTTAAAGTCTTCACATTCTCATTTTACCTTTGAGTTTTGAAGTAGTCTCCAAGTTTGTCACCCATTTTTCTTGGTGTTTGGCTTGACACTGCACGTCTTTTGTCTCCAAGTTGGCCACAAGCACAGCACTGTATTTTCCCTTTGGTGACAGCTTAGTGGGGATTTTGTCACGACTAATGCTGTTCTTTGTGGAATTTATATAGATTTCAAGATTCTTTGGGTAAAAATCTTTCACCAAACAAGCCACGAGGGGATTTTCCTTCAGAGGCTTTAACACAAACACCAAAGGTGGAGTCACTCTGTTGTCTCCTGCGGTGGTAGAGAAGAGTAACTTAAGATCAAGTAAGATAACAGCAACACATAAAAAACTTATAGTTCAATTGTATTAAAGTTAGCAACTGTCCATAGTTTAGCAATAATGAAATAGATCTATCTCGTGACACTGATATTTCTAAATAGGCATAAATAAATAAACAAAATAAAAATAAAAAACGGGTTCAAGCAAAGTTAACCAATTATGTGTACATAAAATATATTTATAGAGACTACAATCACACAAATACATACAAGCACCTTATTACATTCTCTATGAGGGTCTCTATGAAGTGTGGAAGCATATTTTAATAAACTATGAATATAGGGGGGCAAAAATTGTATAAATAAAGATAAGAAAGACCTGAAATTTGTTTTAAGTTTTATTTGGTTTGTTTTAGATTTGGATCTTCATTCAGATTTAAAAGGTGTGCTGGCAGGGACACACTGAACCTCTCTCTTTTTTTTTTTTTTAACAAAGAATATGTGTTACTTTAAGAGAACTGAAGCTATAATGCAATAGGATTTTCAGTGTTTTAAAAGTCCTTATAGCTTGTAGTGAATTAAGGTGCAGGAGATTGGCCATTAACTAACATAACAACTGTAAGGCTGGATTCTCAACTATGTTGGAGGTTTATTTGGGTTCTTATGTCTCGTAGCTTTCATAAGGGGGGAATTTGGCACTGCATAACAATTAATCATAATTATGTTTTTCTAATTGTTATACTATATGCAATCATTCTTACCATCTTATGATCATAAAATTGTACAATTGTATTCT
The DNA here is from genome assembly GCF_029499605.1 of Hyla sarda. Taxonomy (NCBI): domain Eukaryota; kingdom Metazoa; phylum Chordata; class Amphibia; order Anura; family Hylidae; genus Hyla; species Hyla sarda. The sequence continues at coordinate 400,570,663 of NC_079189.1, forward strand.
TTCTTTTTACTAAAGAGAGTTTGTTTGTTTTCCCCATTACCATAGGAGTGTCCTAGAAGCCTTGGATACAGGTTTCAGTGAATAAACTCAAGTTATAATATTTTCATTTAGTAAGCTCTGTGTACCTATATATTTGAGGTATGGCATTTCCACATCTTATATACTCTTTCCAGTAGTTTTGATGTCCGGGACCTAACACACGAGAGCCTTAAATGTATGCCCTTGGGCGTTAAGTGACTTTCAAGTGAGTGCAGGAGCTGGGCTCGCTGCATAGCGGTGAGTGTCGGCTGCTATCAGTGTAAACATAAATAAATGCAGATTTCTGGTCACATCATATGTCCATAAAAATGAATAAACACTACAGATCATGACACAAAATATCTGAAAAAGTTCAGAAAAATGACAACTTTAGGCATACCGATAAGTAGTAAAAATAATAGAAAAATAATAAGTAGAATAATAATAGAAAAGCTATATACATTGGGTATCATTATAATCACATTTTTAATCATTTTTACCATATGCTGCATAACAACAAAACTCCCTAAAAGAAGAAAATTTTTGATTTTTTGTTATCAATTTTTTCCCCACAAAGAAAAATTTTTGGGTGTCATCGTACATTTTATGATAAAATGAAAGGTGTCATTACAAAGTACAATTGGTAGTGCAAAAAACAACAACAAGCCTTCATATGGGTCTGTGGATAGAAAAAAAAGTGATGCCTCTTAAAAGGCGAGGAGGAAAAAGTTAAAATACAAAAATGAAAATTAGCTGTGTCCTCCAGGCTGAAATGGGCTGTGTCCTTAAGGGGTTAATGTACTGAGCAGCATGAAAAATGGCTTTTCTATACTAAACAAATAAATTATTACTGGCTAGTGTGAATGTTTTGAATTTGTATTTTTCATGTTGTTTGGTAAATAAAATATAATAAGAGAAAAGAAAAATATAAAAATGTCCATTGCAATAAAAACTATAATAAATGTAAAGGAAGCAACCTATATTTGTGTCCATCAGTCATAATACCCCAACCCCAAAGTTTCAGATATAAATTTCCACAGAACACAGTGGTGATCCTATTTCAGGTTTTTAAGGCTAAATGCTAAGCCAATGGAAAGTACATGCTGGTTTGTAAATAGTCAACTCATAAGTAATCATTTTGCAGCAGTTATAGCACATCAATAAATCCTGTTAAGTATTGAGAAGTTCTCACCTGGTTCCACTGTCAGTCTGGTACCTTCTTGAAACTCTAATGATCTCGCACCAACATGCACAGTGAATGACTGCTTTGTAAAAATTCTGGTCCTGTAGGGTAAGGGTACTCTTACACAGCTGTTACATAAATATAAGAGCAGCCTAATACTCAAGTAAATTTAAATAAATAATATTTTGAAATAATAGGTAAAAACAAAGACATCTGTTTCTTTTATTTAAAGGGAATCCTTATTTTTTATTTATTTATTGATTTATATAGCGCCTACAGATTCCACTGCGCTTACAATTATGGGGTACAAACAAAGACAAGTATCAGACATAATATTACACAATAACTATTCAAACAAGAGGTGTGGGGATATATTGAGAATATGTTGAGGCCAATTAGAGAATGTTATAGGCCTGTCTGAAGAGATGTGTTTTTAGGCCACGTTTGAAACTATGGATGTTGTTGTTGAGTCTGAGGGATTGAGGGATAGCATTCCAGAGAACCGGTGCAGCACGAGTGAAGTCTTGGAGACGGGAGTGAGAAGTTCGGATTATAGAAGATGTTAGTGTGAGGTCATTAGCAGATCGGAGAGAATGTGTAGGATGGTAGACAGAGATGAGAGAGGAGATGTAGGGAGGTGCAGCATTGTGGAGAGCTTTGTGTGTGAGACTGAGGATTTTGTACTGTATTCTGGACTGAATTGGTAACCAGTGTAGTGACTGGCACAGGGAGGAGGCGTCGGGGTAGCGGCTGGAGAGGAAGATGAGTCTGGCTGCGGCATTAAGGATGGACTGGAGAGAGTTTGGAGAAAGGAAGGCCTATTAGTAAAGAGTTACAGTAGTCGAGGCGGGAGTGAATCAAAGCAATAATGAGAGTTTTAGCAGTTTCAGTAGTGAGAAACGGGCGGATTCTTGAAATGTTTTTGAGCTGCAGGTGACAAGAACGTGAAAAAGACTGAATATGGGGAGTGAAAGACAGATCAGAGTCAAGTATAACTCCAAGACAGCGAGCCTGCTGCCCGGGAGCTATGGTAGTACCACATACCGAGATGGAAATGTCAGGGTTAGGTACAGAATCAGTTGATGGAGAAAAGACAAGAAGTTCTGTTTTAGAGATTGAGTTTCAGATTTAATGGGGGCATGATGTCTGAGACGGCAGAGAGACAGTTACTGGTATTCTGTAGGAGTGCAGGGGTGATGTTGGCGGAAGAGGTATAGAGTTGGGTGTCATCAGCGTAGAGGTGGTACTGGAAACCAAATCTACTGATTGTTTTTCCCATGGGAGATGTGTAGAGTGAAAAGAGTAGAGGACCCAGGACCGATCCCTGGGGAACCCCGACAGCAAGGGGAAGAGGAGAAGAAGTAGAGCCAGAAAACGAGACGCTAAAGAAACGGCCAGAGAGATAGGAGGAAAACCAGGCGAGAGCTGAGTCCTTGAGACCGATGGAGCGGAGAATACTGAGGAGGAGTTGGTGATCCACAGTGTCAAAAGCCGCAGACAGGTCCAAGAGAATCAGTAAAGAGAAATTGCCATTTGATTTGGCCATCAGAAGATCGTTAGTGACTTTGGTTAGGGCCGTTTCTGTGAAGTGAAGGGAGTGCAAACCAGACTGTAAGGGGTCAAGGAGAGAGTTCTCGGAGAGATAGCGGATAAGGCGGGAGTAGACCAAGCGTTCCAGGAGTTTGGAGATAAAGGGGAGATTTGAGACGGGTCGATAGTTGGCTGCAGAGGACGGGTCCAGAGATGGATTTTTTCAATAGTGGGGTTATGATAGAGTGTTTGAAGGAGGAGGGAAAGACCCCAGAAGAGAAGGAGAGGTTAAAGATTTTAGTTAGGTGACAGGTGATAGCAGGAGAGAGAGAGACTGGATAAGGTGTGAAGGCATGGGGTCACTAGAGCAGGTAGTGGGGCGGGCGGAGGAGAGGAGCCTTGAAACCTCATCCTCCGTTACAGGCTCAAAAACTGAGAGTGATGAAGAGGAGACGTGGCTGGGAATTGGATCAGAACTTTTAGGGGACTGGGAGAGGATGAATCCTTCAGCTCATATGAAATATAGCCACTGACAGATAGGTGAAAAGATGACATATGAACATGCCATTGTTAGTGTTAATGGGTTTGCCACACCTTATAAAATACAGTGATCCCCCGACCTACGATGGCCCCGACATACGATAATTTCAACATACGATGGCCTCTCAGAGGCCATCGTATGTTGAAGGCAGCATCAACATATGATGCTTTTGTATGTCGGGGCCATCGCATAAATGGCTATCCGGCAGCGCAGACTGCTTCAGCTGCTGCTGGATAGCCGTTTAAGGTGCCCTGTGTGGTCCGGTGATGATCACTCACCTGTCCCCGGCGCTCTGGACCGTCCTCTTCAGGATCCCCTGCATCGCCGTCGCTCTCCTTCGTCGTCATCACGTCGCCGCGCACGCCGTCCCGTCATCCAATAGAAGTGGCGTGCGCAGCGACGTGATGATGGCGATGAAGAGCGACGATCCCAGGCAGCAGAGACAGTCCGGAGTGGCGGGGAAACCCCGTGGACGCAGCGACAGCGATGGAGGGCAACATCCAGGGCAGCAAGGACAGTCCGGAACGGCTGGGACAGGTGAGTATAACTTCCTATACTTTACATTGCACGGATCCTCAACATATGATGGTTTCAACTAACGATGATTCATTTGGAATGAATTACCATCGTATGTAGAGGGACCACTGTAACAAAATTCTTGCAGTGCTTAAAGGAGTCCTCCGCTGCTCAGCGTTTGGAACAAACTGTTCCGAGCGCAGAATTCAGTGCCGGGAGCTCGTGCCGGGAGCAGTCATGCCCCCTCCCATAGACTTGCATTGAGGGGGCGGGCGTGATGTCATGAGGGGCAGGACTATGAAGTCCCGAGCTCCCGGCGCCGGCTTCAGTGTTTGGAACAGTTTGTTCAAACGCCAAGCAGCTGGGTACCCTTTAAGTGTCAAGGAGGTGGGGCCAAGCTGTTTAAGAATCGCTCACCTTCTTTACTCTCTGACTGGCTGATTAATGTAGAGGGCTCAGCTTACAGTGCCAAGCCCTATATCCAAATACCTTGCTTTGCTACTTAAGCAAATTGACCCCGCCACCATAATACTTGAGCCCAAGAATAAAATCATTTTATAAGTTGTGGCAAACCCATTATCACTAACAAAGGTATGCTTTATATTGTTATCCTGTCTGCAGCTCATATCATACGTGTACAAATTCCCAATGTACAGGTAAAATGTTATAACAGTATTCTATGCACTGAATCATTCACGACTACTATTAATAGCTAATGGCATCCAACTTGCATGAAATAGACCTGTTTTGTTTTAGTTTTTATATATACATAGCTATATATAGGGATATCTGTCCAGCAATTGATCTGGTAATCTGCACTCTGGGAAGTGTCGGTATAGTAATCTGATATAGTCGAAAATATTTCTTTCCCTTCAGTATAGGAGCTCAGCTTTGCTGCTAGGAGAGTAACAAGTTTGTTGACTGCTTCCTATAGCCTTTAGCAAAATAGTGACTACAGCTCTGGACTACAATGGAGGCTTTAAATAAAACCACAACTTTCAATGTAGATTATAACTATATACAAATTGTGCATATATATATATATATATATATATATATATATATATATATATATATATTTTTTTTTACAAATGTAAAATTGTCTGAACCATACTAATACCTACTATTATTTCCTCACTATTCCCCTCCCCCAATACACTAGCTACCTTTAATTGCTATTCTTATTTAAATTCTAGTAACCGCTAATTTCACATTTCCAAGGAGAAGGGTCACTTACTTTGGAAGCTTTTCAGGTATGTTTCCTTGTCAACTCTAAGCCTAGCAGTCATGCTCACAGTATAATAGAATAGTTCAAAAACGGGTTCCTGTACAGCTGGAGAAGTCATACAGTGTGCATGTGTATATTGTGACTGTATATACTTCATACACATGATCTCTTTGTTATTATTAAATTTTAAGGGAAATTAATGCAACCTGCATGTAAACCAATCTATATGTTATAAATTCATTATGTTAGAATGGCCAAATATAATTCAATAGTCTGTATGTTTGTAGTTATTCGGTTTTTATAACAAGTCAGTCTGAATATTTTAAGGGTTCAGAAATCTTTCTAGTTAAATCACATATCTCCTAGGTAGATTACATCATAGGATGTGGAGCAGAGTCCTAGGCTATTAGCATTGTACAGGGAGGTCGCGCTCCACCTATATAGCCTGGCTCTGCCAGGTAGAATTATAGGAGCAACGATCTGGCGACAGGCGTATGGCATGTAACCTCCGGCCACCAATTTAACTCATCGGACCCCCCATGATTGCCCTGCAACGATCCAATGAACACCAAAAAACAACTGACCCCTGTTTTTTTAGACATTGTGATTGGCATTGGTCCTGCCATCTAAAGGGTTAATGTTTGGGAGAATTGGGATCGCTGCTGTCATTAGTGGTGAGTGTCCGCCTACTGATAGTAGCCATCCCTTGTTGTCGTGCTCACTTAATAGACATTAGACACTCCAGGGTGTACAGGCATGCCCTGGTGCATTAAGTCTCAGATGGCAAGGGCATATAGATGTGTCATCTAGGGGTTAAATAACTTTTTTTTTTTTACACTTTTACAACACTGCAGGTGAAAAATGAATTATAATTTTGAAATAATATTTTAAATATTTTTGGTCCACCCTGATACCAGGGGCTACAAGAGAGCAAGGAAGGTGAAGTAAAGTTTTTATTGTTTTATTAGGCTGGCACGGCAAAAAAATAAAAATAAAATTAAAATCACCGGACAACTCTTTTAAAGAGTGCCTGTCATGATTCACTGCCCCCATCATGATTAACCACTCCCTGCCTTTATTTTTATTAGTTTAGTTTTCTACCTTGACATTGCTCTGTATCTTCTGCTCAGTCTCAGTTAGATTTAAAGACTGGGAAGGGGCGTTCCCCAGCAGGCGTGACATCATCTGAAGCCATACAGGGGAGAACTTCCTCTCTTACTCTGCTACACACAGCCCAGAGCAGTTCAGTGTGTGAGGTGAGTTATGATTGGATAAGGCTGCACACACCCCCCTCAACACTCTAGACTGCATTTCCTGATTTTGGACATCTGCACAAATAAAACATAGAAAACACAAATAAAACATAGAAAACTTTTTTTAAACAAAGTTTATTTACCATAAGGAATGCAATAGCAAAAAATAGTTTTAATGACAGTGCCCATTTAAGTAAGGAGATTATCAAAGACTATTAATGCTCATATTCATGTACAATAAGCAAAATTATAATAAATTTAATAGGAAAAAAGTTAGCATTGTTTTTAATTTCATTACTGAATTATTGCCAAATGTCAATGCTCATTTGTCCATAATTATTATTCTTATTCAATGCTCTATATGTTACCACTAGGGGTCCAGAACACTGTCTTGTCCCTGCAGCTATTGCCTAAGTGTCTTATAGCAGAGACAAAATACAGAAAGTGTTGGCAGTACAAGCAGGGCTCTGTGCAGGCTCCTGGCATATATATAAGCCTACTTACAGAGCAGCTAGTCATTAGCTTAGAGAAATGAAGGAGGAAGTTCCCACATGAGACGTGGGGGAAGGCAATGATTCAGGATATAATGCCCACAAGGTTTGTACACATGGATTTGGAGGTTTTCTGCAATTCTCTGCAAATCTCTCAAGCTCTGTCAGGTGGGATGGGGATTGATGGTAGACAGCCATTTTCAGGTCTTTTCAAAGATGTTTCATTAGGTTCAAGTCTATATATATATATATATATATATATATATATATAGAAAATGAGAGAGAGAGGGTGGAGGACAGCACTGGACCTATCCGATGTGCCCGTGGTCACCTGGATTGCCAATCCAGCAGATGACCATAGAAAACAGCAAAGGCCACAGCACCAATCTGGAGCGGTCAATGGTGAAAGAGCTGAAGTTTATTGGTTGCAAAAAGTGACTAGTTGGGAAATCCACATTATGTTAATAAACACCTGCTGGGATATATATATGTATATATATATATATATATATATATATATATATATATATATATATAAGCAAAAAGACAACCTTAGGGGAAATGGCACCCTCTTTAGCTGTGCACCCCTCCCCCTTTCACAGGAGGTGTTTTAAATTGATAATGAATCCAGCATGTCACCCAGTCAGAGGCTATATGCCCAACAGAGGTGAGTGGTTATGAGTGTTAGGCTCTGAATTTGTGTTAGGGTCCCATCCTAAATGAGGCCACCTCCGCGTGGTGGATGGAGGGGACACGTTTTGATCAAAAAGTGCGCTAAGAGCCTCCCTTTTTTGACCTAGTGTGCTGCTACAATCTTTTTATATATATATATATATATATATATATATATATATATATATACAAAAGAATGCATCAGCACACTGCCAGCACAAGGATATAGGTGAAACATGAACATGCAGTTAAAACATGGAGCACTATACAGCTATGGTGTAATAGATGAAAATGTGAAACTATGAGATAGTGAGGCACTTAGCTCGCAAATTTGTCTCCGCCGGCGGTCAAATAGCTTGGACCATCCCACCGTGATAAGGACTGGGACGGACCCTACACTGTGAATATGCCTCTGTGTGAACAGTTCAGTAAGCATGGCAGGGTCTGGAACATCCAAGACACCTTATATACACACCTGATAGAGGTGGGTGGGGTGCAAGGCCAACATGGAGGTAGCCACTCCCCCGTATGTGCAATACAGACAAAGAATAAGTCAGCCAGCACAGGTGCTGGCTGACTTATTCTTTGTCTATATATATATATATATATATATATATATATATATATATATATATATATATATATCCCAGCAGGTGTTTATTATCATAATGTGTATTTCCCAACCATATCCGCTAGAAGTTTGTTTCAAACATCTACTGTAAATAATACTGTAAATAATATTTTCTCCTGTTTCTTCTAAGCTTATCCTAACTATCTTCATATTGTGCCCCCTTGTTCTTGTGTTGATTTTAGTCATAAAAGGATCAGCTAAATGGAAGCCTCATTTAGGTAATGTCACCTGAACCACCAGAACAAATGGCTTATTTTTATTATTTTGGGAATAAAACTTGAGGGTAGACTAGGTAATTGATGTCTTTTTTAGGCTAGGTTTCCACACAGGTTTTCTCACGGCAGAAAAAACCTAGAAACCTAGCCTCATAGTGGTGGTGTTCATCTCACAGTCTACCCATCAATCAATCAACTTTTTGTTTTAAAGGGGTATTCCAGTAAAAAAAACGTTTTTGTATATATCAACTGGCTCCAGAAAGTTAAACAGATTTGTAAATTACTTCTATTAAAAATCTTAATCCTTTCAGTACTTCTGAGCTTCTCAAGTTAAGGTTGTTCTTTTCTGTCTAAATTCTCTCTGATGACACCTGTCTCGGGAAACGCCCAGTTTAGAAGCAAATCCCCATAGCAAACCTCTTCTAAACTGGGTGTTTCCTGAGACAGGTGTCATCAGAGAGGATTTAGACAGAAAAGAACAACCTTAACTTCAGAAGCTCATAAGTACTGAAAGGATTAAGATTTTTTAATATAAGTAATTTACAAATCTGTTTAACTTTCTGGAGCCAGTTGATGTGTATAAAAAAGTTTTTTACTGAAATACCCCTTTAAAACAAAAGGTTGATTGATTGATGGGTAGACTGTGAGAGAGAGAGACCTTTTCAGATGCATGGGGGTGGTTTTAGTGGGATAGCCAATGGAGCCTGGGGCTATTTATATGTGATAGAATTGGGTAGAGGAGACTCCATTTTTGTGTTCAAAGACTCCATTTTGTATGAAGAATTGATTATTCTCGGTCTAAGTGACTGTATTCTATCTTTCTTGTTTTTTTCTACATAACAAACTTTAAACTTTTGAACTAAGAGACGATGGGCATCTTATCTTCATGAATGCAGACACTCTTATCTTTTTTTTTACCCCAGATGCCTCCTTGAAACAATGGTTCATTATATTTGAGCTTAAGCAATGTATATTTTGTATTTAACTTTCTTCTTACTATGTGAAAGATTTATGGTTTTCCTATGTTTGTACAATGTAGAGTTTACTGCGCATGCCTAATTGAAAGTGGGCTATAAAATACTCCTGAAAAGAGGGTTAGACCAGTTCTGCCTTCAGCTTACAGAGACAATACTTGTGTTTGTATCGTGATTTTGAATGGCAGGTAGTGTTGGAAGGAACGTTGGGTGACTGCAGCCCCATACAGGCTTTCCACGCACAAATTGGGCATCCGCCGACAGAAGACGTCTCGGCCTTTGGGGTCGAACCTAACACATGAATGGTCAACCCCTCCATTTCCTCTCTGGAACCCAAAAGCTTTTGGTTGGAGTTATGCATTTTGTTGTTGATAACTCACAGCTAGCTGTATTTGTGTAGCATATTTGGAAGATCACACATGGAGGGGTACTTGCTCACCATGAGTCTGGTGGTTGTCAAACTGCTTTATAGCGTTTCTGGTTAAGAACTCAACGAGTGGTTAGATTTACAGCGAATTTTTGAGAAATTCGATAAATGTTTAACCCATTACCTTTCCAAAGTTAATATGTTTCCTTTCAATTTAAAGGGGAGACAGGAATTGTTGAAATGCTGATATCACAGGGTCCAGGTTTGCCTGCCTGTACTCTCTCTGAAGCAGAGGTAGTCGCGGACAGGAAACTTAGATACTTAGACATTAAGTTGAGTTATATTTTCAACCACTGTCCCTTGTGGTCTAGATCAGCTGGTAGAGTTTTTGTATGACTCAGATTTCTATAGTACACATGGTGCCATGCTCTAGAGCACAGTAATAAGTGCCTATGTCTGATCGCTGAATATTTTTGATTGTCAGCGGGAAGGTTCTGCTCTCTGGGTAATGACTGGCAGTAATTCGGTCCTTGTACTCTTTATCCAGATCTCCTTTTTTGTATTGATCATGAAGAAGGAATATGATAGATCTGCCAGGCTTCTGCACATACCAAATCAATACATACTTGGTGGAACTGTAGCTACAATTAAAAGTTATGGTTTCCCCTTCTCGCACTGTCTTTTCAGTATCAGTTTGGGACACTTCATTGCATTTCAAATGTGTCAATAAAAAAGAAAAGATGAGAGTGGATATCAGAAATGTACTGAATTTGAGGTTCATTTCTGAGACTAAAGAGTCAGAACAGCTGGGATCTTGAAAGCTTTTCACCCTCCTGTAGATGAATGCCACAATACAGAACAATAAGCAGTTGTATATTACCACTGCTAATACCACACCTTTAAATGAGTCATCTAGAGGAGAAGGGAGTAGAGTAACCCCATGAGCGCAAGTTTGCTACTTTTGAGACCACTATATAACATATTTAAGAAGTATACTTAAAAATTATTATTACAATTATTAATTATTATTAAAATATTTGTGGTGTCCCGGTACAGTACCTTGTGTGCTAAGTCCTCAAAGTCAGAGTTCCTATGTACCAGTAGGATCCTCCTGGTGGGATAACCCCTAGTCACCTCTTCCTTCTTTAATTTCATTATGTTTGATGTGTATAAATTGTATATATTTTATTATGTTTATAGTACTTTCAGGACCTTAGGTCACATGACTACTAAGTCTAAGGTTAAGTTGAGCTTAAGGACCTTCCAGGGCACGTGATGTGGTCACATGATGTACCATAATGCTTTGTGAAAGGACTGAGAGCTGGTGGGAACCAATAAGCTCTAAGCCTGCCCCTCTCCATATAGGGGCGCTATAACCAATCTCTCGCTCTCTTTTACCCGGGATATGACAGCGAGCAGAGCTCAGCACAAATCTAAAGACAAAACTAGGCCTGAAGCCTACCACTTCAGCAGCTTACTAAACGTGAGTCTACCAAATCTAAAACCCGTTAATACTGCATGACTGCTGGACCTAAATAATTTCCCTAAATCCAGCGGAACAGTGTAATTCCAGACTCAGAGTTTATATACTACAAGATCCCAACCAACGGTGAGGAATTTACAGACTACTCTGCTGTATAGACTGTTTGCTTTTATCAACCTGCATAAAAGCTGCAGTAAAGTTATTTACAGTTTACTAAACCTCCGGTTGTGGACAATCCTTTATTCCTCCCTATCGTTCCTGGGACGGGTGGCGGTAGGATATCTCTATAGAGGAAGAAACCACACCCTGGCGTCACAAAAGTTAAGGGTTTATCCAACACGCTTTCATCACTGCACAGCTACACCACCTACACCCTACACCACCAAGCTACCACATAGCTTTTTGGCATCTCACGAACAGGATACGGGTGTGTGCCTACAGCTGTTGCCACCATTAACAGAGTACCCCCCCCCCCCCCCATGTAAAGGACTGTTTTAATGTACTGTAAATCGCATTCAAGTGTACCGGACTGTGCTTATGGTACGGTGTGCAAGAAGTGCGCACGAAAAGCAAGGGGGGAGGTGAAAATGTATTTCCTGCGAAGATGTGTAAAGTGCGTAGTGAAGCCATGCTACGATCCTCTGGGCCATACAGTACTGCAGGGGTTAACTGCTTGCCTGAAAAGCACTCAAAGAAAGCCCGCGCTGCTCCACGACCCGCCCCTGGGCGTGGCTACCAAGTACATGTGTCGCAGCCAAATGGGAACTCAAATTCACTGCTGTTGTTTGCCAGGACTGCACTGATGATGTCCTTCCGGTCGGCAGCCATTTTGGAGAAGCTCATGATAAAAGGAGCACTGCACAGCGACCTCTTCAATCTGCACGAGGAAGAGAAGGAGAGTACAGACATGGCGGAGAGCAGTGTTCCACGTGGCGAAAGTACCAAGATGGTGCTGGAGCAGCAGAAATTTGTGGCAGTCGCAGCCCAACTGTTCCAAGAACTAGCCGACCAACTGCAGCAGTTGTCGCTGAACACGGAGGGGGCCTACGACCTTCCCCCGCTGACCGATGATGACACAGACTTGCCGGCAACCCCTCCGGGAGAATTTCCAGGGACATCCGGAGCGGCATCACCAGTGAGACTGTCCCCTCACCACCAAACATGGGGGTCCTGGGCCGAGATCCCCACAGAGAAGTCTTCTGTGAGTACCCCTGCGGAAGCCGCATTTATATCCTCCAGCCCAGAACCAGAGATACTCCTGTCCCAGCTAACCCTGCCGAGTGCACGAGTGCGCTCACCCCCTCTGCCTAAGTGGGTATTTGGGGACGAACCAGGGTTGATTGAGTTTATGCACAAGACTGTCCTCCCTGAACCCGGGAAGCCACTCCCACCGGTCCCTACAGCACAAAGGGAGAGGGCCCGCAGGGAGGCCGAGAAGGCTGAGCTTATGGAGAAGCTCCAAGCACTACATAGGGCACTCTATGCTCCTAAATCTGTTTATTTGCCGTATGAAGAGAGGGTCCGTCAACAGCAAAACACCAAGGACCTGGAGGCTCTCTACATCCATATGTAGGACTACCCCCGAGAAGGGGAAACACCATTAGAGCCCCACCATGCTACGGTGGCCAAATTTGACAAGGCCAAGGGATACAGTACTCTTCTTGACTGCAGGACTGGGAGAACCATCCTGGTGAACAGAAGGGCCGTCCAAAGGGAGTATCTGCGGGTACCGACCACAGTGCCGCGGCCTACTCCTACTAAGTAGGTTTGGCCGAACCAACCGTCACCAACGGGAACAGCAGCCGTCAATTTCTTGGTGAATGTAAACCCCACGGTGTCCCAGTCCACTCCGTCTAATGTTGCGTGGGACACCACCATTAACCCTGTAAAGGGGTCTTCAGCTCATCCTGACTCCCAGAGGTGCAAGAGTGTCACCAATAGGGGAGGGTGTATCAGGAGGGGGTTTATGTGAAGCCTGCCTTGATTATGTTTTCTCATTTGTTGTTGTTATCCAACTTTACCTCAACAGACTGCAATGTTCAAGGAAGCACCTAGCAAGACTATGCTAAGATAGTTCCAGTTGTAGCCAAGAGACTCCTGGCCATCAGGAGATTCGTAAGTGTGTGCCCTGCTAAATATGGTAGCCGTGTTCTATTGGACTCCTAGCACAGGTGGACTGTCGATCTTTGTGTGTCTGTTTACTTGTACATAACCTAAAAGTAATATATTATTTTCTTATTTGCACTTCTATCAGGTGAATGCACCTGGAAATTGTTGTTGTTACGCCTAGCGCTCCGGGTCCCCGCTCCTCCCCGGAGCGCTCACGGCGTCTCTCTCCCTGCAGCGCCCCGGTCAGTCCCGCTGACCGGGAGCGCTGCACTGACATGGCCGTCGGGGATGCGATTCGCACAGCGGGACGCGCCCGCTCGTGAGTCGCATCCCAGGTCACTTACCCGTCCCGGTCCTCTGCTGTCATGTGCTGGCGCGCGCGGCTCCGCTCTCTAGGGCGCGCGCGCGCCAGCTCTCTGAGACTTAAAGGGCCAGTGCACCAATGATTGGTGCCTGGCCCAATTAGGTTAATTGTCTTCCATCTGCTCCCAGACTATATCTGATCACCTCCCCTGCACTCCCTTGCCGGATCTTGTTGCCTTGTGCCAGTGAAAGCGTTTAGTGTGTCCAAAGCCTGTGTTACCTGAACCCTTGCTATCCATCTTGACTACGAACCTTGCCGCCTGCCCCCGACCTTCTGCTACGTCTGACCTTGCCTCTGCCTAGTCCTTCTGTCCCACGCCTTCTCAGCAGTCAGCGAGGTTGAGCCGTTGCTAGTGGATACGACCTGGTTGCTACTGCCGCAGCAAGACCATCCCGCTTTGCGGCGGGCTCTGGTGAACACCAGTAGCCTCTTAGAACCGGTCCACCAGCACGGTCCACGCCAATCCCTCGCTGACACAGAGGATCCACTACCTGTAAGCCGAATCGTGACAGTAGATCCGGCCATGGATCCCGCTGAGGTGCCGCTGCCAAGTCTCGCTGACCTTCCCACGGTGGTCGCTCAGCAATCGCAGCAGATTGCCCAACAAGGACAGCAGCTGTCGCAGTTGACCGCCATGTTACAGCAACTTCTGCCTCTGCTACAGCAGCAACCATCTCCTCCGCCAGCTCCTGCACCTCCTCCGCAGCGAGTGGCCGCTCCTAGCCTCCGCTTGTCCCTGCCGGACAAATTTGATGGGGACTCTAAACTCTGCCGTGGATTTTTGTCTCAGTGTTCCCTGCATATGGAGATGTTGTCGGACTTGTTTCCTACAGAACGGTCTAAGGTGGCGTTCGTAGTAAGCCTTCTTTCAGGAAAGGCCTTGTCTTGGGCCACACCGTTCTGGGACCGCAATGATCCTGCCACAGCCACAGTCCAGTCCTTCTTCGCTGAAGTCCGGAGTGTCTTCGAGGAGCCAGCCCAAGCTTCTTCTGCCGAGACTGCCCTGTTGAACCTGGTCCAGGGTAATTCTTCAGTGGGCGAGTACGCCATCCAATTTCGTACTCTTGCTTCCGAGTTATCATGGAATAACGAGGCTCTCTGCGCGACCTTTAAAAAAGGCCTATCCAGTCGCATCAAGGATGTGCTGGCCGCACGAGAGATTCCTGCCAACCTGCAAGAACTCATCCATTTGGCTACCCGCATTGACATGCGTTTTTCTGAGCGACACCAAGAGCTCCGCCAGGAAAAAGACTTAGATCTCTGGGCACCTCTCCCACAGTATCCGTTGCAATCTACGCCTGGGCCTCCCGCCGAGGAGGCCATGCAAGTGGATCGGTCTCGCCTGACCCAGGAAGAGAGGAATCGCCGTAGGGAAGAAAATCTTTGTCTGTACTGTGCCAGTACCGAGCATTTCTTGGTGGATTGCCCTATTCGTCCTCCACGTCTGGGAAATGCACGCACGCACCCAGCTCATGTGGGTGTGGTGTCTCTTGGTTCTAAGTCTGCTTCTCCACGTCTCACGGTGCCCGTGCGGATTTCTCCTTCAGCCAACTCCTCCCTCTCAGCCGTGGCCTGCTTGGACTCTGGTGCCTCTGGGAATTTTATTCTGGATTCTTTGGTGAATAAATTCCGCATCCCGGTGACCCGTCTCGTCAAGCCGCTCTACATTTCCGCGGTCAACGGAGTCAGATTGGATTGCACCGTGCGTTACCGCACAGAACCCCTGCTGATGTATATTGGACCCCATCACGAAGTGATCGAGTTCTTCGTCCTTCCCAACTGTACCTCTGAGGTCCTCCTCGGTCTGCCATGGCTCCGGCTTCATTCTCCCACCCTTGACTGGACCACCGGGGAGATCAAGAACTGGGACTCTGCCTGCCATAGGAAGTGCCTCTCCCCCCCTCCCAGTCCCGTCAGGCAAGCCTCAGTGCCTCCTCATGGCCCCCGTCCTTGTGTCACCCTGCCCCGTGCCAAGCTTCACCCTCTGCCCTCCCTCCCCATTCCCACTCCTGCTGTACTCCCTGCCTTTGAGGAAACCCTCCATTCACTCCCGGTGTCCTCGTCCCAGGTAAAGCACTTGTCGGAAAAAAAAAGGGGGAGACCTAAGGGGGGGGGTACTGTTACGCCTAGCGCTCCGGGTCCCCGCTCCTCCCCGGAGCGCTCACGGCGTCTCTCTCCCTGCAGCGCCCCGGTCAGTCCCGCTGACCGGGAGCGCTGCACTGACATGGCCGTCGGGGATGCGATTCGCACAGCGGGACGCGCCCGCTCGCGAGTCGCATCCCAGGTCACTTACCCGTCCCGGTCCTCTGCTGTCATGTGCTGGCGCGCGCGGCTCCGCTCTCTAGGGCGCGCGCGCGCCAGCTCTCTGAGACTTAAAGGGCCAGTGCACCAATGATTGGTGCCTGGCCCAATTAGGTTAATTGGCTTCCATCTGCTCCCAGACTATATCTGATCACCTCCCCTGCACTCCTTTGCCGGATCTTGTTGCCTTGTGCCAGTGAAAGCGTTTAGTGTGTCCAAAGCCTGTGTTACCTGAACCCTTGCTATCCATCTTGACTACGAACCTTGCCGCCTGCCCCCGACCTTCTGCTACGTCTGACCTTGCCTCTGCCTAGTCCTTCTGTCCCACGCCTTCTCAGCAGTCAGCGAGGTTGAGCCGTTGCTAGTGGATACGACCTGGTTGCTACTGCCGCAGCAAGACCATCCCGCTTTGCGGCGGGCTCTGGTGAACACCAATAGCCTCTTAGAACCGGTCCACCAGCACGGTCCACGCCAATCCCTCGCTGACACAGAGGATCCACTACCTGTAAGCCGAATCGTGACAGTTGTATTCATTAATAAATGTGAGTCCAAAGGTTAAACCAATGTAAATGGTTATTGTATAGGAAAATCCAACACCCTTTCATCACTGCACAGCTACACCACCTACACCCTACACCCCCAAGCTATCACATATTCCTAACTAAAAGTCACTTTCAAAAGACTATCATCAATTTAGGCAGTATATGCATGGAGAACTGAGCCATATCACAGGATAACATTGCTATATGTTGAACATACAGTAAGTATAAGTGCCCTCACAATATGCTGCATCCCTAATGGAAAACAGTCATTCCGTTCACCCACACTAAACCCAATACACAGGGTGTGGCTGAATAGGTGTCCATTGAGGGGTCCCTTACTAACATAAGTACCTCAGGTCCGGAGTTATGTTCCATCAAAGATCCTCTTCCATCTTCACTGATTTGTGCGCTGGAGTCGGACCCCGTCGGCTGTATTTGCATATTCAACAGCGCTGGTCTCCATGTCCTAGTGCTGATCACGTGAGCACTCAGTAAGCACATTTGCTCACTTGACCAGAGGACGTGGAGACCAGTGCTGATGAGTATGCAAATACAGCCAATGGGGCCCGCCTCCAGCACACAATTCAGAGAAGATATAAGACGATATTCGATGGGACATAACTCCAGACCTAAGGCATGTGTAGTAGTAAGTGGCCTCTTAACGGACTCCGCTTAACCCACCCTATAACCCAGCCTATGGGTTTAGTGATGGTGAACAGGATGACCGTTTTCCTTTAATATAATATATTTAATAACAGAATCTGTCGCCTTTTCCTACACAAGAAAACAAAAATATCAAATTGACAATTGGGCGTCATGTGTAAATTTAGGTGAAACAAGTGTGAGGAAATGCATTTCACTATATTTGTTAATATATTTTTCCTTGTAAGTTCCCTGTTTTTTCACCCCTGTTCACCATTTGCAGCAAATATTTTAGGAAGTGGGCATTTTTCCCTTTTTTCACAATCCATATGAATTATGACATTGTTCACCCTGTTTTTGGCAGAGAACAGAGATTTTAACAGAGCGATTAAATAAATGAAAACCACCAAAGTTTCAGAAAATATATGAAAATGTGTACACAGAGGAGGGAAAATTTTATAGAAAATTCACAAAAAAACTGTGAAAAAAGGGGAAATGTAGTACATGAGCCCATTATCTTCAATGCATTATAAGACACTTCAATGCATTTTTAGACATTATTTACATATGCCAGTCCCTCATAGTCTTGTGACATAACTGGGCTTAAGTTTGGCATAAGTTTTGTTGCTGCTACAGGATTCCAAAATGATGCATGCACAGTATGGCTACAGACAGCAGATAGGTGCACAAACAACACAACTTTTACATCAGGTAGGTCCAATATAGGCAAAAATACAACTAATATATGTGAACCAGCCCTCATTAATAGGCAGATGAGGCTGAATGGAGCCCTGACCATATATATATATTATCCCCATTTTGGCCTTGAGGACTCAATTTAATTTTTACGTTTTCATTTTTTCCTCCTCGCCTTCTAAAAATCATAACTCTTTTATATTTTCATCCACAGACTAGTATGAGGGCTTGTTTTTTGCGCGACCAGTTGTCCTTTGTAATGACATAACTCATTATATCATAAAATGTATGGTGCAACCAAAAAACACTATTTTTGTGGGGAAATTAAAACGAAAAACGCAATTTTGCTAATTTTGGAAGGTTTCGTTTTCACGCCGTACAATTTATGGTAAAAATGACGTGTGTTCTTTATTCTGAGGGTCAATATGATTAAAATGATACCCATTATTACATACTTTTCTATTATTGTTGCGCTTAAAAAAAATCACAAACTTTTTAACCAAATTAGTACGTTTATAATCCCTTTATTTTGATGACCTCTACCTTTTTCATTTTTCCGTATAAGCGGCGGTATGGGGGCTCATTTTTTGCGCCATGATCTGTACTTTTTTTTGATACCACATTTGCATATAAAAAACTTTTAATACATTTTTTATAATTTTTTTTAAATAACATTTATTAAAAAAGTAGGAATTTTGGACTTTTTTTTTTTCGTTCACGCCGTACACCGTACTGGATCATTAACATTTTATTTTAATAGTTCGGACATTTACGCATGCAACGATTTCAAATATGTCTATAAAAAAAAATTTTACGCTTTTTGAGGGTAAAAAAGGAAAAAAACGGACGTTTTACTTTTTTATTGGGGGAGGGGATTTTTCACTTTTTTTTAACTTTTACATTTTTTTACATTTTTTTTACACTTGAATAGTCCCCATAAGGGGACTATTCATAGCAATACCATGATTGCTAATACTGATCTGTTCTATGTATAGGACATAGAACAGATCAGTGTTATCGGTCATCTTCTGTTCTGGTCTGCTCGATCACAGACCAGAGCAGGAGACGCCGGAAGCCGGTTATGCACAGGACGTAAATGTACGTCCTGGTGCGTTAAGTACCACCGCGCCAGGACGTACATTTACGTCCTGCGTCCTTAAGGGGTTATATATATATATATATATATATATATATATATATATATATATATATATATGTGTATGTGTATATATATATATATATATATATATATACACACATGTGTAGTCACATGTTTTATGTACAGTGGATTTATTGTATATGCAAACATTTAAATGAACTTTTCATCCTCTTCCTGTTAATGAAGAAATGTTTCTGTACAGATAAGTCACACATTTTATCAATTGTGATAGTCACCCAATGTGTTATAGAGAGAACTCTCTATAGAGGACAATCTACAAGGAATTATTTTATATTGCTTTCTGTTTATATGTCTATGCTTATACTGTAAGATGTTCTTCTCTGCACTGACATGACTGTAGAAAACACCCCATCACAATGTATTCATAATATATAGAGCTGTTACTAAAATATCACTAGTACAGTACTTACCTAGAAGAAAGTGTACACATTAAATATAGAAATATTTCTGCTTCGTATCACTTATTACTTGATCTTCTGTGGTTTTGTGGTAAAGCATCTGCCAGCTGAAAGGACACGAAAACTACAAAAAAAGTGTAGTTAGAACAAATTTTATATAATAACAATGGTATCATAAGGACATATGAGGGAGAGCTCCTCTGCATGTTTCTTATAAAACATACTTAAAAGGGTATTCCAGGAATTTTTTTATTTGACTATGCTACAGGGGCTATAAAGTTAGTGTAGTTCATAATATAGTGTCTTCACCTGTGTGTGATGTTTTTCTCACAATTCTTCTGTGATTTTCACACTAGTCAGCTGAGGACAGGGAGCCTGTCTGCTTCAATGGGTGGAGGGATCAATCTGCAACTAATGCAACAGCTGTAGGCACCCTGATTAAAAACCACAGGTTTTTACTGTAGACCACTGCCCGCTTATCTCAAGGTAATATAAACCTGTATTTTCCGGTATCGTGCTCCACTTCACTGCCACCGCCTTCTTCCTGGTCTGGCCAAGCCAGCATGTTACAATGCCTGTCAGTAAATCGTCAGCCGCAGCGATATCCAGCCTTCACCGGTGATTGACTAAGCAGCAGTGTGATACATTGAGCCACAGCATTGATCGCCTAGGCCCAATACATTACACTGGCGGTCAGCCTATTGCCAACCAAGGCTGGACATTGCTGCAGCCAGCAATTTGCTGACAGGCATTGTGACGCACTGACCACAGCCAAACCAGGAAAAGGATGTCAGCAGAGGAGCTGAGCAAGATACCGGGACATTGGGGGAGAGGTGGCAGGTGAGTCCTTTTTTATTGTTTTATTTGCAGGCAGCCAGGTCATTAGAGAGAGAAAAAAATTCTACAGGAGACATCTCCTTTACTTTGTCTTCCATGTGTACTCCCAGGTTTTTTCTGCTACTAACGTTAAGAAGAAGTTGGGTTCCCCAGTTCATTTTAGACTGGCCCTTATGTCTCTGAGGAAGCGAATAAGGCACTTAACTCTTCTATAAGTGAGGACGAAGTTCTAGACACTATTAAGACTTTATGGATGAGCCATTCCCCTGGACCAGATGGTTTTACATATTTGTACTACAAAATCTTTCCAGATCTGTTACTCACTAAATTGTCACATTTGTTTAATTAGTATAATTTTGTTTTTCATTAATTTGGACACAGAAAAGGCTTTTAAGAGAATGGGATGGCCTTAGGTTTCTGCACATCTCGGGACAGTTTCTCAATGCTTTAGAAATGCCTTTATTCTCATCCCACGGTATGAATTCAGCCTTTTTACCATACTACTGGTAGGTTTTTCATATTACCCCTTCTCCCATATAATTTTTGTCTTATGTATCAAGCTCCTGGCTTCCCATATCCACGATCATCCAGATATCCCTGGTGGGAGATAGGGCTTTTAGAATATGCTTATTTGTGGATGATGTTTTTTTGACTCTGACCTGTCATCTTGTTTCTTTCCCTTATCTTTACAGCTTGCTTAGTGGCTATGGAGAAATCTCCGGCTATAAAGTGAAATTCTCCAAAACAGTAGCCATGACTTTAAATTTACCCTCCTCTATGGCACCTTACGTCGTTAAAGGAGTACTCCGGTGAAAAGCATTTTTTTTTTTTAATCAACTGGTGCCAGTAAGATAAACAGATTTGTAAATGACTTCTATTTAAAAAAATCTTAATCCTTCCAGTACTTATCAGCTGCTGCATACTACAGTGGGGATCAAAAGTTTGGGAACCCCAGGTAAAATTTGTATTAATGTGCATAAAGAAACCAAGGAAAGATGGAAAAATCTCCAAAATGCATCAAATTACAGATTAGACAGTCTTATAATATGTCAACAAAAGTTAGATTTTATTTCCATCATTTACACTTTCAAAATAACAGAAAACAAAAAAATGGCATCTGCAAAAGTTTGGACACCCTGCAGAATTTATAGCATGCACTGCCCCCTTTGCAAAGACCGGCCAATGTCATGGATTGTTCTCAATCGTCATCTGGGAAGACCAGGTGATGTCAATCTCAAAGGTTTTAAATGCCCAGACTCATCTGACCTTGCCCCAACAATCAGCACCATGGGTTCTTCTCAGCAGTTGTCTAGAAATCTGAAAATATTTGACGCTCACAAAGCTGGAGAAGGCTATAAGAAAATAGCAAAACATTTTCAGATGCCAATATCCTCTGTTCAGAATGTAATTAAGAAATGGCAGTCATCAGGAACAGTGGAAGTTAAAGCAAGATCTGGAAGACCAAGAAAAATATCAGACAAAACAGCTCGCAGGATTGTGAGAAAAACAATTCAAAACCCACATTTGACTGCACAATCCCTCCAGAAAGATCTGGCAGACACTGGAGTTGTGGTACACTATTCCACTATAAAGAGATACTTGTACAAATATTTGTCCTCACCACAAAAATCTGCGGGAACATATAGACAAGCCTGATGCATTTTGGAAACAAGTTCTGTGGACTGATGAGGTTAAAATTGAACTTTTTGGCCGGAATGAGCAAAGGTACGTTTGGAGAAGAAGGGGAACAGAATTTAGTGAAAAGAACCTTTGTCCAACTGTTAAGCATGGGGGTGGATCAATCATGCTTTGGGGTTGTATTGCAGCCAGTGGCACAGGGAACATCTCATGAGTAGAAGGAAAAATTGATTCAATAAAATTTCAGCAAAGTTAAAGAGAGGATGGCTTCTACAAATGGATAATGATCCTAAACACACCTCGAAATCCACGGGGGATTGCCATGGCCTTTACAATCTCCTGACCTCAACATAATTGAAAATCTATGGATAGACCTTAAAAGAGTAGTGCGTGACAGACAGCCCAGAAATCTCAAAGAACTAGAAGACTTTTGTAAGGAAGAATGGGCAAAGATACCTCAACCAAGAATTGAAAGACTCTTGACTGGCTACAAAAAGCGTTTACAAGCTGTGATACTTGCCAAAGGGGGCAGTACAAGATATTTACTCTGCAGGGTGCCCAAACTTTTGCAGATGCCATTTTTTTCTGTTATTTTGAAAGTGTAAATGATGGAAATTAAATCTAACTTTTGTTGACATATTATAAGAATGTCTAATCTGTAATTTGATGCCTTTTGGAGATTTTTCCATCTTTCCTTGGCTTCTTTATGCACATTGATACAAATTTTTACATGGGGTGCCCAAACTTTTGATCCCCACTGTACAGAAGAATTTCTTTTCTTTTTGAATTTCCTTTCTGTTTGACCACAGTGCTTTCTGCTGACATCTCTGTCCATGTCAATAACTGTCCAGAGCAAGATAGGTTTGCTATGGGGATTTACTCCTACTCTGGACAGTTCCTGACATGGACAGAGGTGTCAGCAGAGAGCACTGTGGTTAGACAGAAAATAAATTCAAAAAAGAAAAGAACTTCCTGTGAAGCATACAGCAGCTGATTAGTACTGGAAGAATTACAATTTTTTAATACAAGTAATTTACAAATCTGGCACCAGTTGATTAAAAAATAAATAAATAAATAAATGTTTTCCACCAGAGTACCCCTTTAAGATTACACAAGTGGATACCTTTACATTACTAATATCTGAGGTCAAATTGGCTCTGTCGTTTACCTCTAAACAACAAATTTTTCCCCTTTATTACGCAATTTTTAGTTTCTTGCAGAAGTGGAAGTCCCATCATCTCTCCTACAGAAATACAGAAGTGGCAGTCTCATCATATTTTTGTTGTATCGCTGCTGTGAATATGATAGTTTTCCCTTAGCATCTCTATTTTTTGAGATGCTGCCTCTTTGTCTACCTATGTCTGTGCCTATTTCTCTACAAACTTGTATTTTTAGGTTTATAGGATGTTAAATGGCATAGGCTTCCTTAGTCATGTTGGTCAGAAAGCCCCATGGAGGCTTGGCAAAACCAGATGTAGGTAATCATTATTTAGCAGCCTATCCTAGACATTTATCCTTTTGGTCCTCCAATTCTGCATATAAGTCGATGTAAGTGGAAAAATGATGGTTGCCGATGAATCCTTACCCCCATCTAGCAATGGTCTACTACAATCTAGCAGTAATAGACGATTGCTAGATGGGAGTAAGAATGCATCAGAACCAACATTTTTTCATCTACATCGACTTATTATATGCAGAATAGGAGGACCAAAAGGATAAATGTCTAAGATAGGCTGCTAAAAAATCTTTTTCACAACTTATTGCTGCAGTTATGAAGACAAAAAGAGCCCTCAGAACTGCAGCAATAAGTTGTGGAATAGATTCCACCAGGTGAAGAAATTCGACAAAATACATCCATGGGATTATGACTGTTTACACCTAACAGGAAGAGTATATTGATATATGCTGCTAGTGACAAATTGTAACCCCTCCATCAGCATGGTGGAACAGAAATCTGGATTTCTAACCAGGTAATGCTTCTCCAATGTTCAGAACTCCTTTGCTTAACAGAGTTTTACCTTCCGTATTCCCCTAGACAGTAACTGTTCTGGACCTAAATATTTGCTGTTATAGCCCATCCCTGCTAAGGAGTTGTGCTTGACAGCGCTTCACCTGTTCATCAGAAATACTCTTAACCTCCTTTAGAGACCGCTGGTGTAGGCAAGTTGTTCACGTTCATATATCCCCATTCACTGGAGGATTTTCCTCAATCACAAAATTGTCAGTATGATCTCAACATTGTTACAGAAAAATAAATAACTGGTTCCTGAGATGTGCTGTGCTGTTCTCCTGATATTTATTTAACTGTCCACTGTATTATCAATTCTTCCTTCACCATGTTGTTTCCATGTATTGTCGTTTTGCTGCCATCTGCTGGCCAGAATTTGTATGCTGCATGCCTCTGCTTGTTAATACAATGTTTCTCTTCTGGGTGTGGTTTTAGGCAGCCTGGGTCCATGTCACTTCCTGCAGCCATCTTTTTAGTCTGCTTAGCTGTGTGACTGGAAATTCATCACTTGGGCTCGTGAACAAGACAGCATCAATACCACTACTACCAAGGCCATTACAGTATTATGTCACTCTACTTGAGTCAAATAAACCCACATTGATTCAAATCACAGTGTCTACGTTTGAATCCATCTAACCCGAGCTTCTGCCGGTCCGGTTTGCTTCATTGTTTGGATACGAAGGTAGGAAAGTCACACAGCCGCTATCAGTTACACCTTCATTCGCCTTCATGTGGCACAGTGGCAATGAAAATGACATAGCTAATGATACTCATGTATTGAGAGACACCCTGTGGAAATAAAGAGAAATACAACACATAATGCACATAATGATAAACAGTAGTCCCCACACCATGATGACATACTGACCTCTCCTCTTTACTCCGTAACACCACAACCACAGACTATGTGGACAGTGTTAGGGAGATGCCTGTGGCATGTCTGAAAAGGACGGTAAAATTCCAGGCAAGGTGAGTATCTGCTGCTAATGGTCAAGGGTCTCCTCAGATTTCTGTAATTACAATGCATTCAGAAAGTCTTCAGACCCTTTCATTTTTTAACAATTTGTTATGTTCAATTGGGTTCAAGTCAGGGCTCTGTCTGGGCCACTCAAGGGCATCCAATAGTTGTCACTAAGCCACTCCTGTGTCGTTGCTGAAAAAAAGACACTTCTGTGTATCTGCTGAAAAACATCCCCACAGCACAATGCTACCACCACCATGGGCTTGACAGCAAAATGACATGATTTTACAATGACTGCTTTTTTTTTTACAGGTGATACATGTTATCAGCTTCCAGAACAAAGTTGAAGAGGTTGTCTCCACGTGCTCTCTTTGGGCATATGAAGATTAAGGCAGAATGAAGAGCCACTGTGGTGTTTACGGGTGTAATGCACACTTCGTGATGCCAGGGCAAAGTTAACCTCGACATTGCGAGGATGAGATAGCTCTCCTGGGCCAAGCACAGGGACAATGATGAAACTATCTTTACTGAGGCAGGGAGGTTGTTACAGCTTTCACAGTACAGTACTCTGCACAAAGGGAAGTGCAGAGTAAGCCCTGGAAGCCTGCCGCCTTGCTGGGACTTGTAGTGGTTGAAACTGCAGACTTGAGATTAATGGCATCCCATGCTGAATTAGAGGCTTAAGACTGACTGACAGACTGAAGACTATTTTTCCCCCTGAGCTTTGTGCGTACCGCCAGGCTTGAACCTCACCTGAGTGATGGTGTTTTCTGAGATTGGCAAGGCTGCAGAATTTTAGGTTTCTTCTCCTTAGGCCTCCTCAGACTTCTCCACACTCCTAGACACCTCACACAACACTGACTGGACTCTAACTCCTCACTAACTAAACTTACTAGCTCCTCCTCCCTACACTATATAGGAATAGTGTTGAGGGCTCCCATTGGAGCACCAGGGTCACCTGAGTCACTCTGCAATTCTACCTTAAGGAGACAGTAACATAAATGATGAGTAGTGGGCCTAGAGCAGTGACACAGTAGTGCTTGAGGCAACATTTAGCCAACAGGGAGACATCCTGTGCTGGGACACCATTCTACCATGTGTAAGGTTTTGGGCAGGATTGAACCCTCCTTGTATTGCATGGATGTCCATTTATCTTAATGATCATCGTGTACTTCGTGTACTGTAAGTGTAGGGTCATACAGCACACGCAGGTTATTTCACGCTGTGCAAAATCCGCTGCACTGAGGGAAATACACTTCTTATTCTCCTATAAGCAGACACACTGGGACTCCCTGTGGCAGCCATGTGCGTGCAATGAGGTTTGGAGAGGGGGCCCCTGTGTCGACGTGACTGTCACACGGGCCTGCCTCCACACCACACTGCGCTCACAGGGCTGCCATCGGGTAGCCATGTGTGTATGCACATAGGAGAATACACAGCATATTTCCCTCTGCCCATTGGATTTTGCTCAGCGTGAAATATGCTGCATGTATGCAATGTTTGATCCTACCCTAATACTGAATTCTACTTGCTAGTTTTTTGACTGGAATGATCCTCATGCATCCTCAAACTTTTATAATACATTTTTGGCTCTTCTACATTTGTACAGACAGACAAGATCTAGGAAAGTAAGTACAACATTTGGCAAGTATTATTTGAATATGAACATTATGGCTATAAGTGAAAACATTTTACATTAAGCTACAAAAGTATTGTTTGGATGCATTGAGGAAACATTAATCAATATGTTTGGTTCAGAATCTACAACAAAAATACATGACAATTTATAGTACAATGTATCCCCTCATTATTCCCGTTCTTTATAGCAGATCTACTCCTCACCCTCCATCCTTTACAGTGTATCCCCTCATCACCCCCATCCTTTATGGATTATCCACTCCTCGTCTACATCCTTTAGGGTAGGTTCACACAGGGGTGGATTTTTTTGCGGGTTTTCCACAACAGATTTTCCACGGCAGAATTTTTGCTGTGGAAAATCCGCCGCATGTCCCATTGAAGTCAGTAGGGACTGCGGCGGATTTTCCGCAGTGTAAATTCCGCTGCGGAAAATCTGCTGCGGACAGCCGAGAAGAGCCCGCCCATTTCAAATACGCAGCAGAAAACCCGCAAAAAAATCCGCCCGTGTGAACCTACCCTAATAGTGTATTCTCTCCTCGACCATCCTTTATAGTGCATCCATTCTTTACCTCCATCTTTTATAGGGCAGTGGGTGTACCACCACCTCATCCTGTGGTGCACTATAACATATAGGTGGGAAGGTTGTGACCTATATATACTGTAATAGGAGGTGGGGGGGGGGTTGTATATAACAGATGGAGGTTGAGGGTTTTGTGCTGTGTGACTACTGTGTGTGGGAGCTGGAGTATGAATTTATTTAGGCTTATGGGGTATGCATTAATTTAGAGATTGGGAATTAATATATATTCTGGGGTCTTAATTTATCCAGGATAACATACATATGCAGTGGCGTTGCTAGGGTTGGTGTCACCCGGTGCGGTAGAAAATGGTGTCACCCCCATACCTTCCCCCCCTCAGTAAGTTTTTAGCTTATTGTGACAGACACCACTGTTGTAGCCCATTGTGAGAAATTCCAGTATAATAATCAGATATACCAGTTGCCACAGAATGGGAAAGTGTTAAAGAAGTTTTCACCATTTAAATATACAGCTCCCAGAATTACTTAAAGGGGTACTCCACTGGAAAACATTTTCTTTTCTATCAACTGGTGCCAGAAAGTTAAACAGATTTTTAAATTAAAGGAATATGGATACCGCTCTCACCAGCGCTGGACACCTCTCACACCTGTGCTGCGGACTGCCGGCACCGCCTCCGGCAACTCCTTATGCTAGAAAGAACTCCGTCCGGCACCAAGGTATGGGGTAAAAAAGGCTTGTCTTTATTTATTCCACTGCAGGATACATACAGATCAAGATGTCTGACGCGTTTCGCCCTTTACAGGGCTTAATCGTAGACTCACGATTAAGCCCTGTAAAGGGCGAAATGCGTCAGACATCTTGATCTGTATGTATCCTGCAGTGGAATAAATAAAGACAAGCCTTTTTTACCCCATACCTTGGTGCCGGACGGAGTTCTTTCTAGATTTTTAAATTAATTCTATTTTAAATCTTAATCCTTACAGTACTTATAAGCTGTTGTATTCTCCACAGGAAGTTGTGTAGTTCTTTCCAGTCTGTCCACAGTGCTCTGTCTGTCCATGTTAGGAACTGTCCAAAGCAGGAGAGGTTTGCAATGGGGATTTGCTCCTACTATGGAGAGTTCTTGACATGGACAGAGGTGTCAGCACAGAGCACTGTGGTCAGACAGAAAATAAATTAAAAAAGAAAAGAACTTCCTGTGAATCACTTATACAGCAGCTAATAAGTACTGGAAAGATTAAGATTTTTAAGTAGAAGTAATTTATAAATGTCACGATGCCGGCTGGCAGGTAGTGGATCCTCTGTGCCAGAGAGGGATTGGCGTGGACCGTGCTAGTGGATCGGTTCTAAGTCACTACTGGTTTTCACCAGAGCCCGCCGCAAAGCGGGATGGTCTTGCTGCGGCGGTAGTGACCAGGTCGTATCCACTAGCAACGGCTCAACCTCTCTGACTGCTGAAGATAGGCGCGGTACAAGGGAGTAGACAGAAGCAAGGTCGGACGTAGCAGAAGGTCGGGGCAGGCAGCAAGGATCGTAGTCAGGGGCAACGGCAGGAGGTCAGGAACACGGGCTAGGAACAAACAAGGGAACGCTTTCACTAGGCACAAGGGCAACAAGATCCGGCAAGGAAGTGCATGGGAAGTGAGGTATAAGTAGGGAGTGCACAGGTGGAAACTAATTAAGCTAATTGGGAAGATTGGGCCAGGCACCAACATTGGTGCACTGGCCCTTTAAATTGCAGAGACCCGGCGCGCGCGCGCCCTAGGGAGCGGGGCCGCGCGCGCCGGGACAGGACCGACGGAGAGTGAGTCAGGTACGGGGACCGGGGTGCGCATCGCGAGCGGGCGCCACCCGCATCGCGAATCGCATCCCGGCTGGAGGAGGTACCGCAGCGCACCCGGTCAGTGGATCTGACCGGGGCGCTGCAGCAACGAGGATGAGGCGAGCGCTCCGGGGAGGAACGGGGACCCGGAGCGCTCGGCGTAACAGTACCCCCCCCCTTGGGTCTCCCCCTCTTCTTGGGGCCAAAGAACCTGAGGAAAAAAAACTCAATTTTTCCGTGATGAGGTCCGATGCACATTAGGAGGGGTTCTGTGCGGAAACGCACGAGACAGTCCAATCTTTCATTGTTAACACAATAGATGTAGAGGGGTCTGGCGAGACTGGTCACAGGGACGTAGAACCTGTTGATAAGAGAGGCCAAAAAAAATTTTCCTGCAGATCCGGAATCCAAGAAGACCATAGTAGAGAAGGAGAAGGTAGAGGCAGATATCCGCACAGGCACAGTAAGGCGTGGAGAAGCAGAGTTGACATCAAGAACTGTGTCACCTTTGTGCGGAGTCAGCGTACGTCTTTCCAGGCGGGGAGGACGGATAGGACAATCCTTCAGGAAGTGTTCGGTACCGGCATAGTACAGGCAAAGATTCTCCATGCGGCGTCGTGTCCTCTCTTGAGGTGTCAAGCGAGACCGGTCAACTTGCATAGCCTCCGCGGCGGGAAGCACAGGAACGGATTGCAGAGGACCAGAAGAGAGAGGAGCCGGGGAGAAAAAACGCCTCGTGCGAACAAAGTCCATATCCAGGCGGAGCTCCAGACGCCATCCGGAAGAACGCATGTCAATGCGAGTGGCAAGATGAATGAGTTCATGTAGGTCAGCAGGAGTCTCTCGTGCGGCCAGAACATCTTTAATGTTGCTGGATAGGCCTTTTTTAAAGGTCGCGCAGAGAACCTCACTATTCCAGGACAACTCGGAAGCAAGAGTACGGAACTGAATGGCGTACTCGCCAACGGAAGAAACACCCTGGGCCAGGTTCAGCAGGGCAGTCTCGGCAGAAGAAGCTCGGGAAGGCTCCTCGAAGACACCACGGACCTCAGCGAAGAAGGACTGGACTGTGGCTGTGGCAGGATCATTGCGGTCCCCATCAAATTTGCCCGGCAGGGACAAGCAGGGTTTAGGAGCGGCCGGTTGCTGCGGAGGAGTTGCAGGAGCCGGCGGAGGAGATGGTTGTTGCAGCTGCTGTGTCTGTGACTGAAGTTGCTGTATCTGCGGCAGCAGCTGCTATATCTGTGACTGAAGTTGCAGTGTCACGGTGGTCAAGTATGCCAGCTGGTGATTTCGTTGGGCAATCTGTTGGACTAGCTGGGTGATCTGTCGGGCTTGCTGGGCGACCACGGTGGTGAGGTCGGCGACAACTGGCAGAGGAACTTCAGCGGGATCCATGGCCGGATCTACTGTCACGATGCCGGCTGGCAGGTAGTGGATCCTCTGTGCCAGAGAGGGATTGGCGTGGACCGTGCTAGTGGATCGGTTCTAAGTCACTACTGGTTTTCACCAGAGCCCGCCGCAAAGCGGGATGGTCTTGCTGCGGCGGTAGTGACCAGGTCGTATCCACTAGCAACGGCTCAACCTCTCTGGCTGCTGAAGATAGGCGCGGTACAAGGGAGTAGACAGAAGCAAGGTCGGACGTAGCAGAAGGTCGGGGCAGGCAGCAAGGATCGTAGTCAGGGGCAACGGCAGGAGGTCAGGAACACGGGCTAGGAACAAACAAGGGAACGCTTTCACTAGGCACAAGGGCAACAAGATCCGGCAAGGAAGTGCATGGGAAGTGAGGTATAAGTAGGGAGTGCACAGGTGGAAACTAATTAAGCTAATTGGGAAGATTGGGCCAGGCACCAACATTGGTGCACTGGCCCTTTAAATTGCAGAGACCCGGCGCGCGCGCGCCCTAGGGAGCGGGGCCGCGCGCGCCGGGACAGGACCGACGGAGAGCGAGTCAGGTACGGGGACCGGGGTGCGCATCGCGAGCGGGCGCCACCCGCATCGCGAATCGCATCCCGGCTGGAGGAGGTACCGCAGCGCACCCGGTCAGTGGATCTGACCGGGGCGCTGCAGCAACGAGGATGAGGCGAGCGCTCCGGGGAGGAACGGGGACCCGGAGCGCTCGGCGTAACAATAAATCTGTTTAACTTTGTAGCACCAGTTGATTAAAAATTTTTTTTCCAGTAGAGTACCCCTTTATGCAGTGGTGAGGTTATGCTGGGAGTTGTAGTTTCACTCATCATAACTGTAGAACTGACAAGTGACTACTGCTCTGATAGGACATAGTGAGGAGAATGTACAATGATATCAGTGATTATAGGTGACGTCTTCTCTATAGTCTTCCCTTATCTAATTCAGATGAAACATACCGCCTGGTCCAGCTAAAACTTCTCTCTGCAGAATGTGACGCCCAGACGTCTCCTCACTATGTCAGCGCATTCTCATCCTCTATATGAAAACAATAATTATTATAAACCTGCCAGACACTGTATCGTCTAAATATAATACTACTATACACTATACTCTTTGATTATAAACCTTCCATACACCATACCCACTGAATATAATAATACCACACACTGTACATTCTGAATACCAACACATACTGTACACTCTGAATATAAATCTGCCACATACTGTACCCCTGAATATAATACTGCCACATACTGTACCCACTGAATATAATACTACCACATACTGTACCCTCTGAATATAAATCTGCCACATACTGTACCCTCTGAATATACCGTCACACACTGTACCCTCTGAATATAAATCTGCCACATACTGTACCCTCTGAATATAAATCTGCCACATACTGTACCCTCTGAATATAAATCTGCCACATACTGTACCCTCTGAATATACCGCCACACACTGTGCCCTCTGAATATAAATCTGCCACATACTGTACCCTCTGAATATAAATCTGGTGGTGTTGCTAGTTGATGATGGGGGTGCTAGTACTGGGGAGGTGTTGCTGGAGGATGATGAGGGTGCTACTGGCCATACCCCCTGGCAGTATCACCCCCATAGTCCATCGGCAGGATCATCCTCCTGGCAGGAGCACTCCCATCATCCACCATCAGGATCTGCTGATGGAGGTGCTGCTGCTGGGGGGGGGGGGTTTGCTGGTGGATGATGAGGGTGCTACTGCCAGGGGGGGAGCATTAGGTAGGCAGCAGTTCCCCCACTTAAGGTAGGTAGCAGTTCCCCCACATTAGGTAGGTAGCAGTTCTCCACATTAGGTAGGTAGCAGTTCCCCCACATTAGGTAGGTAGCAGTTTCCCCACATTAGGTAGCATAGATTCCCCACATTTGGTACCAGTTACCCCACATTAGGTAGTTATTTCCCCACATTAAGTAGCACAGATTCCCCACATTAGGTAGCACAAATTCCACACATTAGGTAGCACAGATTCCACACATTAGGTAGCAGTTTCCCCACATTAGGTAGCACAGATTCCCCACATTAGGTAGCAGTTTTCCCACATTATGTAGCAGCCTTCGCACATTAGGTAGCAGTTTTCCAACATTAGGTAGCAGTTTCCCCACATTAGGTAGCATAGATTCCCCACATTTGGTAGTAGTTTCCCCCCATTAGGCCGCAGGTTTCCTTGCATGTTCCCCACAATAGGTCAAAATCTCCCCACATTAGGTCAAAGTCTCCCCACATTAGATTACTGGTTCAAACAAACCCCCCCTCCCCCCACACACACAAAAAAAAACACACACGGTTCACTGTGCAGGTGATTGGGGGGGGGGTGCTAGTACGGAGACGCAACAAGTGAGGACCGGGGGGGGAATGCTCTTACAG
Source organism: Hyla sarda (assembly GCF_029499605.1). Taxonomy (NCBI): domain Eukaryota; kingdom Metazoa; phylum Chordata; class Amphibia; order Anura; family Hylidae; genus Hyla; species Hyla sarda. The sequence goes on from NC_079189.1 coordinate 400,603,254, forward strand.
AGGCAGCGCAAGTGGGGGCCGTGGGGGGCTGCTAGTATGGAGACAGGCAGCGCAACTGAGGACCGGCGGCGTACCTGGTGTCACCCCATCAGGATGGTGTCACCCGGTGCGGGCCGCACCCCCCGCACCCCGGTCGCAACGCCACCGTACATATGGATAGTATATTGACTGTTATTGCAATCATACCCCATTTATTTTTTATCCCTTGGTAATACCCTTTTAGAACAGCAAAAGAAAGGGAATAGTTTAGAGTGAGAAACACATGGGGGACGATTTATCAAAACCTGTCCAGAGGAAAAGTTGCTGAGTTGCCCATAACAACCAATCAGATCGCTTCTTTCATTTTGAAAAGGCCTCTGAGAAATGAAAGAAGTGATCTGATTGGTTGCTATGAGCAACTCAGCAACTTTTCCTTAGGACAGGTTTTGATAAATCCCCCCCATGATTGGAAAAACAGTGAGCCTGTAACCATGGAGACACATATCACTGGGAATTATGATGGGTTATGCTGGGTGAAGTGGTTCCTGATAAATATGTTGTGGCAAAGTAGTCCTAACCTGATGTCCTCTGTGACCCCGACAACTCTTTTTGTCAGTGAAGTTGTTACCGCAAAGGCCAGGAATGAGACTTCTGATGCTGAGAATTCTGTGAAACAAATTGTAAATATTACTGAACTTCAGTAAAATAAAGCTGTTTTGATACAACCTTGTTAAGGGGTAGTAAAACAAAAACCTTTTTTTTTAAATAATTATGTCCAGGCTGCCTTGTAATAGTCTCTGTCACGCTGCAGTACCTGGTGTTGTGGTCAATAGGTCACATTGCCGCTCAGCCAATCACAGGGTGAGACAGCACCGTATGAGTAAGGAGAATAGAGATTTAGTCAATGAGGGGCATTTATCAATCCTTTTACCCGAGTTTTTCTGTGTAATTTGTTGCAAAAAAGTCGCTACTGCGACACCGTGACTTTTCGTGCGACAATCATCTATGCGAGCGAGAAGAGCAAGTTTTGTTTTTTGACTACGGTACGCGGGTTTGAAAACTTTACTTGGTTTAGTCAGGTATTTATTAACTGCGACAGTCGCACCTGCGCAATAAAATGTCGCAACGGCCGTAAAAATTGACTATATTTACTCCAGCTCTAACATGGAGCAGGAAAAGCTACTGCCGCCCGGGCTCCGACATACTTTCTCCCCGCTACCCTCACTTCACTACAGGGACACTGCAGTGATTTACATCCCCCATCTCACCTGCCAGCGCCGCACAACTCCCATCTATCTGCTAACTGTTGCAAGACTACAAGTCCCAGCATGCCCTTACAGTGAGGACATGTTGGGAGTTGTAGTCCTGTAGCAGCGGGAGCTGAGCGGCGCGGGCGGGAGACAAGGGGGGGGGGGGGGTATCAGTGTCCCCGTGACTGTAATGTCAGCCCGGGCTCCTTACATATACCGGCGCCGCGGACTCCTAAATCCCCTGTTGTCATTTGACATTTCCCGCTGTGTCCTGTGATTGGCCAGGACCAGCAGCCAATCACAGGACCCGACCGGAACAGTGACATGATTAGGAGATTTAGGAGTCTGTCAGAGGGAGGTCCGTCAGCATACACCCCCACCTCCCCCCACCGGCCTTCACCTGCGCTGTGCCCAACCGTAACCCCCCCCCCTGGCCTTCACCTGCGCTGTGCCTGCCCGTAACCCCCCCCCCGGCCTTCACCTGCGCTGTGCCCGTCCGCCCAACCGGCCTTCACCTGCACTATGCCCGCCTCCGCTGCCACGTCTTCGGTTGCGCCGGCCTCCACTCCGACGTCCCTCCGTCAGACGTCACTCGCAGGGCGCCCAGAGAGAAGGATTGCTGCGCTGGATGGGTGAGTGTTTGTGTGTCTGTCTCTATCTCTGTCTGTGTGTCTCGGTCTGTGTGTGACTGTGTGTGACTCTGTGAGTATTTGTGTGTGTGACTGTCTGTGTGTGACTCTGTGTGTGTGACTGTGTGTGTGTGACTCTCTGTGTGTGTGTGTGTGCCCGGGCTCCCTTTGCAGGACTACAACTCCCAGCATGCCCTTACTGTAAGGACATGCTCGGAGCTGTAGTTGTGCAGTGCAGGCGAATGGCAAGCTTTTCCCCTGCCCCCAGCTGTAGGACTACAACTCCCAGCATGTCCTTACTGTAAGGGCATGCTGGGAGTTGTAGTCCTGCAGCTGGGGGCAGGGGACAAGCTTGTCACTTGCCCACACATCTCCTGCACCACACAACTACAACTCCCAGCATGTCCTTACTGTAAGGGCATGCTGGGAGTTGTAGTCGTGCAGGGCGGAAGATGTGCGAGCAGGTGATAATAAATGTACTAACCCATTTTTATTATTTTTTTATTCTCATTTCAGATCCGTGTATCCTGATGACTCCTTCAGATTCGGTGGACTACTTTGATGACCAGCGTTTTTCTTTGTTTGATTTTAATAAAATGGTTAACGAGGGCTTTTGGGGGACAGTGCTGAAATTCTCCCTTTTGGAGCTAAAATGTAACAGGGTTCAGAAACAGCTTGATTGTGGATAAGATCGGTCATAAGACAAATGTGCGACCTATGTGTAAGGTATACCTAACTTTAGCAAACCTAGGCCAACTAGACTCACCAGTGTCCTCAGTGAGAGCAGAGCTAAGGGACATACATGTGACTCTAGGTAAGTCCATGCCTCAAAACTAACTAGTAAGTTCTAACAGGTTTTAGGTCTACCTATTTTCCCAGGCATGGAGGGTTGGACTAGAGACGTTTTCCTGTGATTATGGGTCAGTAGCTGACATGTGACTAAATGGCTATTCAGCTGTACATTCAGTGTCAGACATGTGAGAAATATTAACCCTGAGCAATCTGGTTACCTTAGTGTATGCATATACAAGATTCTCCAGTGACTGAAATATACAATATGCATCCAGAAAACCATACGACATCTCACTAGTGGATAGCAGTTGGAACAGCTGTACTGGGAAACCACATACGTCTGTAAAGACTCTGCATACATGTAGATTTTATGGTATAAAATTTAGCTAGGGTTTATGCAGATACCGCAGTTAAGTCATGGTAACTAGGGGCCATATATTCGAATTAGCGATATTTTGTGAATATATGGACGAATATTCGTCCTATGTTCGCGAAATTCGCTATGTTTGTTCACTTTTTTCCATGAGAAAATCAAACGAAATTTGTATATTGTGTGCATGCACGATTATATCTTTCAACTAACTAACTCTATACCTTACACTAGAACCTATCTACTAAACTAATCTACCCTAGCTAACACTAACTGTCAATTGAGTACCGTATATACTCGAGTATAAGCCGAGTTTTTCAGCACGATTTTTCATGCGGAAAACACCCCCCTCGGCTTATACTCGAGTGAACTCTCCACCCGCAGTGGTCTTCAACCTGCGGACCTCCAGAGGTTTCAAAACTACAACTCCCAGCAAGCCGGGGCAGCCATCGGCTGTCCGGGCTTGCTGGGAGTTGTAGTTTTGAAACCTCCGCAGGTCCGCAGGTTGAAGACCACTGCGGCCTTCGACATCATCCAGCCGCCTCTCACCCCCTTTAGTTCTGTACAGTACTCGCCTCCTCTCGGCGCTGGTCCGGTGCTGCAGGACTGTCCGGTGGGGAGGTCGTCCGGTGGGATAGTGGTTCCGGGCTGCTATCTTCACGGGGGAGGCCTCTTCTAAGTGCTTCGGGCCCGGCCCCAGAATAGTCACGTTGCCTTGACGACGACGCAGAGGTACGTTCATTACCAACGTACTTCTGCGTCATTGTCCAGGCAACGCATCTATTCCGGGCCCGCAGTGCGGAGAAGAGGCACCCCCAGTGAAGATAGCAGCCCGGAACCACTATCCCACCGGACGACCTCCTCTCCGGACAGCCCTGCAGCACCGGACCAGCGCCGAGCGGAGGCGAGTACTGTACAGAACTAAAGGGGGTGAGAGGGGGCTGGATGATGTCGAAGGCCGCAGTGGTCTTCAACCTGCGGACCTCCGGAGGTTTCAAAACTACAACTCCCAGCAAGCCCGGACAGCCGATGGCTGCCCGGGCTTGCTGGGAGTTGTAGTTTTAAAACCTCTGGAGGTCCGCAAGTTGAAAACCACTGAGGGTGGATGATGACAAGAGGATGATGAAGGGGGGGTGTGGGATGATGAAGGGGGGTGGGGATGATGACAAGGGGATGATGAAGGGGGGTGTGTGGGATGATTACAAGGGGATGATGAAGGGGGGGGGATGATTACAAGGGGATGATGAAGGGGGGTGGGGATGATGACAAGGGGATGATGAAGGGGGGGTGTGGGATGATTACAAGGGGATGATGAAGGGGGGTGGGGATGATGACAAGGGGATGATGAAGGGGGGGGTGGGATGATGACAAGGGGATGATGACAGGTGATGATGATGAGGGTCTGGATGATGACAGGCGGTGATGATGATGAGGATGTTAATGACGGGGGTCTGGATGATGACAGGGGGGGATGATGTATTTCCCACCCTAGGCTTATACTCGAGTCAATAACTTTTCCTGGGATTTTGGGTTGAAATTAGGGTCCTCGGCTTATACTCGGGTCGGCTTATACTCTAGTATATACGGTATAGGGATGATCACTTTTTTTTTACACAGTACAGATCATTGTTGGGATGTGTACTATGAAGGAAAAAAACATGAATATTCGTCATTACGAATATATAGCGTTATATTCTAAATGTTCGCAAAATTGCCAAGTGCCGATATTCGCGGTAGAAATTTGCATTTCAAATATTTGCACTCAACACTAATGGTAACTGAATTTTCCACCAATGAGAAAAAAATAATAATCATAAAACCTGTGCAGGGGAAAAGTTGACCAGTTGCCCATAGCAACCAATCAGCTTGGTTCTTTCATTTTGCAGAGGCCTTGTTAAAAATAAAAGAAGCGCTCTAATTGGTTGCTATGGGCAACTGGACACCTTTTCCTCTGCACAGGTGTTGATAAATCTCCCCCATAGAATTAACATCAAATTGTATGAAGTATATCCAAATGTACATGTACATGTCCAATTACCTACAGGTGCCTTAGTACATATATTTACACACCCATAGAAATAAACCAACAAACACATACTGTACAAACACACCATTCAAGGGTATGCTTGGCGCACAATCCAATAATTACAGGAGATGGCCTCCAAAGACTATAATGAGGCCTATCTCCTATAATCAGCCAGACTGTACACCAAGCTGGGGAGTAAAGGACACGACTGAAACTTCACCAGGCTATAACTATCCATTGGAGGGGTCTCAACACTGAGACCAGACCGATCTTAACTTTTGACATGTGATTTGACAATGACAATAACACTTGTCTTGCAGCATATGTGTGAATGCATGTTCAGACTGGCCCACTCACACAGGCTGTACAACACATCTGGTTACTAACAGTAATGTCAGATAACTAGGCATACTAAAGAAATAGACCAATAGAAAAAATCATGCATAAACAATGCACATCCTAGAAAGTACCAAAATACAAAATCTTTATTAAATATAATCTCAATACACGCAGAGGACCACCAACCTGGTAGTATGTATAGCCTGTTAGGGTTATATGTTTTTAAGTTTTTTTTTTTGCATGTCATATGCAATATATTGTATTTATTTTTAGGATCTCTTGGTCTCTCTGGGACATATTTTTGTTTCTTATGTATGTATTGTGAAGATATTTAACAAAGAGATATTGTATTTTGATACATTTTGGGAGTGCATTGTTTATGCAGGATGCTTTCCTCTAATGGGTTTGTCCTAGTTCTTTCATGTGAATTTGCACTCCAATTCATGGTTAGTGCCCATTCTTGTGTTTTTTTCAAAATGAATGTGGCACCACATCGAACCACAGTTATTAAAGGGGCATTCCAGGATTTTCTTTTTATTTGACTATGCTACAGGGGCTGTAAAATTAGTTTAGTTCATAATATAATGTCTGTACCTGTGTGACGGTTTTCTCACAATTCTAATGTGATTTTCACTCCAATATTTATTTTTAACAGCATACAAAATGACTGTTGTTTCATTTTTCCCAGGTTGCAATGCGACCGAGACCTGATTCACTAGTCAGCTGATGACAGGGAGCCTGTTTGCTTCAATGGGTGGAGGGATTGCTTGGTGGGAGAGAGATCAATCTGTAACTAATGCAACAGCTGTAGGCACCCTGATTAAAAAACACAGGTCTTTTGAATGGATGCAGCTCATTTATGTTTCAATGTGTGGGGTGGCTGATGTGTGGGAGGGAGGAATTATGGGATTTGTAGTCAAAGAAGAAAACTCAAAAAGGAAATACCAGTTCACAAAAAACTAGCCGCAGTGTTATGGTAATCTCACAACATAGCCATTTAGCCCCAAGACAAGATCCTTTCTAAGTATGTCCATTACTGTCTGCTAGGTTTGTACTGAAATCACCTTATGGTGGGTAACCCCTTTAAAGCGCAACTGTCATGGAAATTATAGCCCCCAGACTAATAACATGATAGTATAGATGATGATACGTGTAATGCAGCTGTACTTTTGGCTGCTGTTTATCACTCTTTATCAGCCAGAAAATAGTTTTATCGTCCGGTCAGCAACAGTTGGATAGGCGTGGCTGGGGATCGTAATGCCTATCCCCTGTAAGTGAGCGCTGGACCACTGTGTGATTGACACACAGGTTCCCACCCCCCGATGTCCATGATGTGCGGGCAGGTGTGAGGTGAGATTTCCGAACCCATGCTCACCTCACACCGGCGTGACTCCACTGAGCCTATACATATAATGTGCACCTTTATGTTATATGAAATACAGTGCCCGTACTCCTCTTCTTTCTTCTCATGGTGCCGGAGACGCGCTGCTTCTGCTTTCACTACAGGCAGTGAGTTCGCTTCTGTTGTCTGCCGCCAGCTCAGTGCACCTGCGCAGTGCTAGAGGCAGGGAGCGAGCTCTCTGCCTGTAGTGAAAGCAGAAGCAGCACGTCTCTGGCACCATGAGAAGAAAGAAGAGGAGTACGGGCACTGTATTTCATCTAACATAAAGGTGCACATTATATGTATGGGCTCAGTGGAGGCCCGCACATCATGGACATCGGGGGGTGGGGACCTGTGTGTCAATCACACAGTGGTCCAGCGCTCACTTACAGGGGATAGGCGTAGCGTAGGCAGGGTATTACGATCCCCAGCCATGCCTATCCGTTTATTGCTGACCGCATGATAAAACTATTTTCCTGCTGAAAAGACTGATAAACAGCAGCCAAAAGTACAGCTGCATTACACGTATCATCATCTATACTATCATGTTATTAGTCTGGGGGGTATCATTTCCATGACAGTTGCGCTCTAAATATGTGGCCAGAACTAGGCTCCATAAATACAGTACCAGAACTAAGCACAATAATTAAATTTGGTACCAAAATTAAATGTGGCACCAGAACTAAGCACAGTAAATACAATACCAAAATCAAGAGCAATAATATAATGAAAAAAAAAAAGAATTAATTTTAGTAAATAAATAGAGTACCAAAAGAGCATAGCAAAAATATAGTACCAGAACTAAGCTCAGTAGATAAACAATATATTAATTACAGCAAATAAATATGTTACCATAACTAAGCACAATGATTAAAATAGTAACTGATCTAAACTCAGTAAACACAATAACATGATAGGCTACCTTTTTGATTTCCAACCACCTGCATTACCCTCATATTATCCTAGTGTGTTGCTAGGTATAACTAAAACTTATAAGTGTGTTTGAATTGTTATTGTATCTCTAACAGGGCATTAAAGAGCTAGTGAGAGATTAGGTCCTGTATGAGACTCCCTCATTCTTGTCCTGGCCTATCCCACCAGTCCTTTAGTTTGCATGATCAGGTAAGAATTATAGTAGGTCAATTCACTGGCCACAAGACAATCTCTCACAACACACAGGCATTTAAAACACATAAAGGGCTGAAGAGCTCACACAGTCCATACAACCCTTACTATGGCTTTCCAAACCCTCATGGGCTCTCGGTACAGGCCATATACCTGACTGTAGGTTTTCACAGCCAAGTACAGTCAATGTAAAGGACAGTTCCTCAGTCTGCTCATTGACTGCCCTTGCTGTGACATACAAGTCTGATATTTCTCTAACTCTGGGTCCCTATTAAAATAAAAAATGGGAGAGGTTCTTATTCTGCTGTGCTTCAATTTGACCGTGCTGGCCAATCTGTTACCCATACCCATGGTAACTGCAAATGTAAACAAAAGACAGATTATTGGGGCTCAATAAGGACTACTGACAGAACACTTGCTAACAAGTCATAGATTTAAAGATTTTTTTTATATTATTGCATATTTAGAAGAAGAAAAACTACCACAAGAGGACATCGTTTTAAATTAGAGGGGCAAAGGTTTAAAAGTAATATCAGGAAGTATTACTTTACTGAGAGAGTAGTGGATGCATGGAATAGCCTTCCTGCAGAAGTGGTCGCTGCAAATACAGTGAAGGAGTTTAAACGGGATAAACATAAGGCTATCCTTTATATGAACTAGAGACAGGGACTATTGATAGGATTCAGATTATTGGGCAGACTAGATGGGCCAAATGGTTCTTATCTGCCGACACATTCTATGTTTCTATAATATAAAAGGTGTTAGTTATTATGGTATAATAATATATATTCTTTTAAATTAGATTAATTTTCAAATCTATGCCATATTAAAACCTAATTTTATCCTTTAATGCAAAAAAATGGAAAGTTTAGTTGATGCACAATTGCTACTTAGGCACTTTATCACGTCACACATCTTCCAACCCATCAATGGCCCCTTGACAGACAAGATCAAGCCAACTCTTGTTCTTGTAAACCTTTATTACATTTTTATACAGTCATTAATTTACATATATTATTAATATACAATTCATTTTGGTAACATTCCTTTAGCAGGCCTTCCATAAAGCCTGATATGTTCTAGATTATCATATATTCTGGATTATCAGTCAGTAATAGGAAAATACATAAAGTGGCAAGAAACAGTAGTGTATATTTTCCTAAATCCTTGAGTAACCATTATTTCTAATATTAAAGGCTTATTCTTTTTATTAGTTTCTTCAGAACTACTTTTACCTCCTTATTTCTTAAACTGTAGACAATCGGATTTAAAAGTGGCGTAATGAGTGTGTAGAAAATAGCTATGGTGCTGTCCAGTGAGGAACCAGAATATGGCCGCATGTAAATAAATACACATGGAATATAAAATAACAATACTACAATCATATGAGAAGCACATGTAGAAAATGTTTTCTTTCTGGCATTCACAGTGTTTATTCTCTGAATTGCATTGAGAATATGGAGATATGAAGTCAGTATTAGGATAAAACAGAGTAAGGCTACAGCTCCGATATTGGCTAGAGTGATGTTCCTGTTGACTGTAGTATCAGCACAGGCCAGCTTCAGAATAGGGATAATGTCGCAGAAAAAATAGTCAATTTCATTGGAACCACAGTAAGGTAGCGTAAAAGTTAACACTGTGTGATTCATTGAGTGAAGAGATGCAGTTAACCAACATCCAAAGGCAAAAGACTTAACTATCCTCCAGCTCATCATGTTGGAATAGTATAAAGGCCGACATATGGCCACATATCGATCATATGCCATGACAGTGTACAAGAAACACTCACAGCTTGCCAAGAAATGGAAAAAGTACAACTGACACGCACATCCACTAAATGGAATCATCTTATAAAAAAAGAAATTCCCAAGTAACTTTGGTAATATGGCAGAAGAAAGGCAAATATCTAGAAAAGAAAGGTTTATAAGGAAGAAATACATAGGGGTATGTAGAGTGGTAGTTTCTTTAACTGCTACAATCAAGAAAGAGTTCCCTAAAAGTGTGAATATGTATATAAAGGAGAAGAGTACAACAAGGGGCACACGCAGTTCTACTGGGTATGGAATTCCTCTTAAAATGAATTCAGTTATCACAGATGTAGTGTTATCCATTATATGATCTGCCCGTCACAGAAGTCTAACCTTTAATATACCAGATGAGCATAGGATCATGGGAATCTTCACAGCTAACAATCCATGTGAAAAGAATCACCCTAAAATACACATTGCAAAATAAATTACAGGAAGCATACATCCAATAGATATAGGGATATAAGCTCCAAATGATCATGTAAAATAAACCGTAGCTTCATATTTATAGTAATATGTGTATACTCATTACCCGCAGTAATACTCATGAGTATTAATGGAATATCCTCCCTAAAGAATAATATTAATACAGTCAAGACACAATCTAGGGAATAAAATAAATAATAAGTGCATAAGATTTTCTGTATAGTGTGTAGTGAGTGCCACGACGATTCTCCCTCCCGGAGATGTGTGGACTAGAGATAGTCTTGTGTGAATCCTCCTAAATCGGATCACCGTAATCTAACTCAGATAAAATCTAGCAACTCGAGTTGGATTTGTTTTTATGGTGCAGGCAAGACTTAGTTATCTTTCTTGAAGCAAGCATGGTTGGAAACTGGGCTTACTGACTAGGCCTAAACCCTTTTACAGAGCAAAGCAAATCTAAATAGATGTTCATTCTTCTATAGTTAAAGCCAGACTAAAATGTTTATTTTAGTTCCCACCCTTTGAGGAGAGAAGGTTGGACCTTTGTTTTCAGTAAGTGGTTTTAAAGGGGTACTCCGGTGCTTAGACATCTTATCCCCTATCCAAAGGATAGGGGATAAGATGCCTCATCGCGGGAGTCCCTCCACTGGGGACCCCCGTGATCTTGCACGCGGCACCCCTTTGTAATCAGTCCCCGGATCGTGTCCGCTCCGGGACTGATTACCGGCGACTACAGGGCGGGCGGCGTGTGACGTCATGCTCCAGCCCCCATGTGATGTCGCGCTGCGCCCCTCAATGCAAGCCTACGGGAGGGGGCGTGATAGCTGTCACGCCCCCTCCCATAGGCTTGCATTGAGGGGCGGAGCGTGACATCACACGGGGGCGGGGACGTGACATCACATGCCGCCCGCCCTGGGGACTGATTATAAACGGGGTGCCCAGCGGCGTGACTCCCACGATCAGGCATCTTATCCCCTATCCTTTGGATAGGGGATAAGATGTCTAGGCACCAGAGTACCCCTTTAACCTGGGAAAAGGGGCTGGGTCAAGGAAAGCAAAGCTTAGTAAAAGTTTCTATGAAAAAACAATGTGGGTAAATCATGAGGCCAATGATCCAATTTACCTTTACAAGTATTAAGCCAGATTAGGGTTGTATTTGTGCAAGGGGCGAAAGTTTCCGAGCCCCCCTGCACCTCTAAGTGGGGCTTATATGGATTAGGGGAGGGGTGTGGGTTCATAACTCCCCCTTCTTCATTCAGGCAGGACATTTGTGACGTTTGCGGACGCAGGAAGTGATGATGCTCCACGTGGGGATAAGGACATCCAGGGGGTAAGAACAAGCCTCCAGCGTTCAGTGTTAGAGCGGGGACGCATCTGCCCCATTATGTTCCATACTGTACTGTGTATGCTACCAGTACTGTTACGTTCTGCACACCGGCCAGACACACTGGCCGTGAGCGATTTCCTTCTCCTCCCTCCTCAGCCCGCGCTCGCATGCGAATCCCAGCCCGTCACTCACCTCCGCTCTCCACTAGTGTTGCTCGCGAATATTCGCAATTCGAATATTATTCGCGAATATCGCATATTCGCGAATTCGCGAATTTCGCGAATATAGCGCTATATATTCGTAATTACGAATATTCGTTTTTTTTTTTTTTTTTTTCTTCACAGTACACATCACAGTGATCATGATCACCCCTCTCTGCTTCCAGCTTGTGTGGTGTAAAGAAGGCTCTAATACTACTGTGTGAGACTGGCGCGCGAAAATTAGCATATGCGAATTTTCGTATATGCGAATTTTACCTTATGCTTATTTTCACACCTGTAAATTTTCGCATACGCGAAGTTTCGCATATGCGAAAATAAAACGAGGATATAACGAATATGCGAATATTCGCGAATATATGACGAATATTCGTCCATATATTCGCGAATATTCGCGAATTCGAATATGGCCTATGCCGCTCAACACTACTCTCCACTGCTCCCTTTGTGCTTCATCAGCGCCGGCACCTGTGCCCCGGCGCCGGAGCTTTGAGATTTAAAGGGACAGTGCACCCTTAATTAGTTATTACACCTGCACCTCAGTTATAAGTTTCAGTACCTCCCATAACTCCTTGCCGGATCTTTGTTGCCTTAGCGCACTAGAGAAAGCGTTTGCTTGTCTTGCCGAGTTCCAGACCCCATTGTTCCGTGTCCTTACCTTGCTCCTGTGCTGCCTGCCAGTGATACCTTAGACTCTGCTCCCTGGCACGGCCCTTGTCATCAGCCACACAGATCCAGCGGATCCCCTACTACCCTGTTTACTACAGTTTATTGCCATGAGTCTTACAAGTACTACTATCCTTACATAGCTGTACCTTTCCTGCATTGTGTACTGTTGCTGCTACTTCTTGCGCTACAAAGCTTCATATCTCCTGCCTTGCTGAGTGCACAGGTTTTTCATGGCAGTTATGAGGTACATATACTCATGGCGGTTATGCGGTACATACGCTCATAGCAGTCATGCGGCACATACGCTCATAGCAGTTATACGATGCATACGCTCATAGCAGTGATGCGGTACAAACGCTCATGGCGGGTATGCGTACATACGCTCATGGCAGTTGTACGCTACATTCGCTCATGGCAGTTGTGGGGTGCACAGGCTCAGAGCAGTTGTGCGCTGTATAAGCTCATGGCAGTTGGGCGGTGTGGATGCTGATAGCAGTTGTGCGGTACATACATGCATGGCAGTTATACAGTATATATGCCCATTACATTTATACATATATAGCAGTCATACAGTACATACGTTCATAGCAGGTATACAGTACAAACGTTCATAGCAGGTATACAGTACAAATGCTTGGTGGGCATGCAGTACATATGCATTACAGGTATGTGGTACATGTTCAAAGCACTGGTATGGTTACACGCTCATGGCAGTGGTGTGGTGTGGATACTAATAGCTGTCATGCAGTACATACGCTTATAGCAGTTATACAGAATATCTGATCATAGCATTTATACTTACACTCATAGGAGGTATACATTACATTTGCTCATAGCAGTTATATAGTATACACGCTCATAGTAGTCATACAGTTTATACGCTCATAGCAGTTACACAGTACAAATGTTCATAGTAGTCATTTGGTACATACGTTCATAGTAGTTATATGGTACATGCGTTAATAACAGTTATACAGTGCTTTTGCTTATAGTAGTTATAAAATATATACACTCATAGGGGTCATTAAGTACCAACGCGCATTGCACTTATACCGTGCATGCACTTTCCCATTTATACTATGCATATGATGTTGCATATTCTACAGAATTTACTATGCTTTGATTATTTTGAAGTTTAACATGCCATATAGATTTTTATATCACTTATACAATATCATAATATGTGTAAACAGGAATACTCTGCACTTGAGTTATGCCTTTTTCACGATACAGTGGTGTGTTATGTATACACGGGGATAGTTTTACTTTGTGATTATTATTTATTCCACATATAGGCCAGATAGTGTTATTACATTCACACGCATGAGTCGCTTGTATCACGTATTAGCTACAATATCTGTTTGGTCTGCACCAGGATAAAGTTGTATCATGTATGTTACTGCTGCTCTCACATCACGCATACACTATTTTTGTCACGTGCACGCTATGATTTGCAAGGATGCGTGGAGTGAAGGTGGCATGTGTTAGCATTTTGATTCTGTATGTATTGGTATAGTATTGGTTCTGTGTATACTCATAGCTTTTGTTCGGTGCAGATAGTCATAGTGTTAGTACATTGTTAGAGCATTATTCTGGGTATGGTTAATAGCTTGATCACGGTATTAGTAATAGTATCTCTATTCAATAAATATGGTATACTGTTAGCTTATTTGTTCAGTACATATATTTCATAGCATTTCATGTCAGGCATATGGCCGTAGTAGTTATTTCATGTATATTCTCTTAGAGTTTTCCTACGGTTCATGCAGTGCATATGGTTAGCATTTGTTGCGTTTGCATGTTTCATTTGGGGATATTGTGCATACGGTTAGTGTATTATGCTGGGAATACGGTTAGCGTGTTATGCTGTGCTTATGGTTAACATGTTTTATTCTGTGCATACGGTTAACATGTTTTATTCGGTGCATGGATAGAATGTTTACTCCAGGCATACGGTTTAGCATGTGTTATTCTGTGTGTATGGTTAGCAGGTTGAAGTGCATTGCTTATCAGTCTATCCGGTACATTTGGTTGTGTAGCTATTCATTGTACTTAGTACTCGTTTGGGATATCTGTGGCATCTCTTGCTGTACATACATTTCTAATACACAATTACAGCATTCATATTGTGCATACGTTCATAGCAGCACACCGAGCTTATATTGTTATGCCTGCCACGTCTGCAGGGGGATGCGCCACATAGGTTATTGTTACTGACACATCTTCAGAGCAATAACATCTCAATTAGCTTGTTTTATCTGTGCACACGGTTAGCATGTTTGTTTTGTAAAAACGGTTAATATGTTTCATGCCGCGCGTATGGTTGGTTTTTATTCTGTGCGTACGGTTTGTATGTTTTATTCTGTACATACGATTAGCGTTTTATTGCGGTGCATACGATTATGGTGTTTTACTCTCTGCTTACAGTTAGTGGGTTTTAATTCAGTGCATACAGTTAGCAGGTTTTATGCTGTGAATACGATTACGATTAGCATGCTGTATTCTGTACTTTCCGTTAACATTTTTTAGTACATCCGATTAGCTTTTTATTCGGTTAGTGTGTTTTATTCTGTGTATACAGTTAGAGTGTTTTATCCTGTGCTTACCATTAGAGTGTTTCATTATGCGCATAAGGTTAGCGTGTTTTTTTCTGTGCATACGGCGTGCATGTTTCATTCTGCGCATACGGTTAGCATGTTTTATTAAGTGCTACAGTTAACATGTTTATTCTGTGCATATGGATAGAATGTTTTATTCTATGCATACGGTTTAGCATGCTTTATTGTGTATGGTTAGCAGATTTGGTGTGCTTTACTTAAAGGGATACTCCGGTGAAAAACTTTTTTTTTAAATCAACTGGTGACAGAAAGTTAAACAGATTTGTAAATTTCTTCTATTAAAAAATCTTAATCCTTCCTGTACTTATTAGCTGCTGAATACTACAGCGGAAATTATTTTCTTTTTCAAACACAGAGCTGTCTGCTGACATCATGAGCACAGTGCTCTCTGCTGACATCTCTGTCCATTTTAGGAACTGTCCAGAACAGCATATGTTTGCTATGGGAATTTCCTTTTACTCTGGACAGTTCCTAAAATGGACAGAGATGTCAACAGAGAGCACTGTGCTCATGATGTCAGCATACAACTCTGTGTTTCAAACGGAAAAGAATTTCCACTGCAGTATTCAGCAGCTAATAAGTACAGGAAGGATTAAGATTTTTTAATAGAAGTAATTAAAAAATCTGTTTAACTTTCTGTCACCAGTTGATTTAAAAAAAAAAGGTTTTCACCGGAGTACCCCTTTAAGTCTATTCGGTGCATTTGGGCGTGTAGCTATTTATGTTGCTTAGTACTCGTTTGGGATGTCTGTTGCATTTTCTTGCTGTACATACATTTCAAATACACGATTACAGCTTTCATATTGTGCGTACATTCATAGCAGCTATACCGAGCTTATATTTTTTATGCCTGCCATGTCTGCAGGTTGATGCACCACATAGGTTATTGTTACTGACACGTCAGTACTTACATTGTGCATACGGTTAGAGTGTTTCATTCTGTGCATAAAGCTGGCGTGTTTCATTCTGTGTATATGGTTAACGTGTTTTATTCTGTGTATTCGGTTAGCGTGTTTTATTCGTCACATACGGTTAGCGTGTTTTTTTTTTCCTTACATTTGACTAGCATGTTTTTTACTCTGTTTATACAGTTAATGGGTTTTATTCTGGGCTTACTGTTAGCATGTTTTATACTGTGTTGAAGTTGAATGTTTTATTCGGTGCAAACAGTTAGCACGATGGTTTCGCAAAGACCTTTCACATCTATAAGCATGATGGTTTCACAAAGAACTGTCACATCTACAGGCCTGATGGTTTCACTAAGACCTGTCATGTCTACAGGCTCGATGGTGTCACAAAGACCTGTCACGTCTACAGGCACAATAGTTTTGCAAACCTGTCATGTCTACAGGCACGATGGTTACACAGGGACTTGTCATCCACAGCAGATCATCACTTCCGAGACCAGTTGGGTCAGAATGTTGGCAGTTCGGGTTTGACTGACGATACAGTCTAAATCTTCATGTAAGGTATGTACGTGAGCCTTGTTTGATCGACTGATAACATGGCCCCACAAGATTGTTGTCACCTAAGGCTTGTCATGTAGTAAGGTTCTTGCCTGACATTTTTGGTCATTTCTCTGACAGTTAATTTTGCCTCTTAATAGCAGGGACTTGGGGATAGCACTATGTCATGCATCTGTAGTGATGTCACAAATAAGTATGTTAATAGGCCTTGATCAGTTAGTATTTCAGTAGTAGTAAACAAGACGGGATGATCACGCACTCACCGCGTCCATCGCTGGACCAGGGAAGGCACATGGAAGGAATGAGGGTGGAGAGGTAGACGGGGGCTCAGTAGGTCATTCTTTCACTATGGATGTTACTGCCACAGCTTCTCAGGTACAGGTTCTTCCTCAAGTACTCACTAGTTGGCAGCTGCTTTTCTTTCTGGCATGCCAAGTAGAATCTATTATAGGGTATGTGATGTTGATGCTGGGTATGTGGTTTGTTTGATATTTGTTATGAGTATTGTTATTCATCCTATTATGGTTGATGTTGCCCTCTATAGGTATGTCCTCAGACGTGGTTCTAGGCACACCTCTGACCGCTATCATACCTATGACCTCTAGGCTAAGGTTAAGGATTCATACATGTATGCAACGTTCCAGTCATGTATGCAACGTTTCCAGTCACAAGCACGTGTGTGGAGCCTGAGCACAAGTATTAAGCCTGATCAGGGCTGTGTTTGTGCAACGGGCTTAAACTCCCCCACTCCCCCTTCTCCATTCAGGCGGGCATTTGCGACATTTGCAGAACCCTCCCAACCCTTCCTTATTTTTTTCTTTTAATATAGGGTATGCCCTCTATAGGCGGGCCCTCAGACACGATTCTTGGCACACCTCTGACCGCTATCATACCTATGACCTCTATGCTAAGGTTTCATACAGGTATGTATGCAACATTCCGGTCAGGTATGCAACGTTTCCAGTCACAAGCACGGATCCCGAGGCAGACAGCGCGCTTCCTCTCTGTGTAAGCCACATCTGCAGCCTACACAGAAAAGAGACGTGACTTCCACCCCCTCAGTGCAGGCGCGATGATGTCACTCATTGGTGCCTGCATTGTGAAGGATGGGAGGGGAGGGAATGGGGGGTGTTGGGGCTGGAGGGTGGAACACCTTTGCTGCCTACAGCTAGTGTGGGGGAATTCTGCTGTCTACACCTACTGTGGGAAGGAACTCTGTTGCCTACATCTACTGTGGGGGAAACTGTTGCCTACACCTACTGTGGGGGGAACTCTGCTTCCTACACCTACTGTGGGGGGAACTCTGCTGCCTACACCTACTTCCTAGTGTGAAGGGAACTCTTCTGCCTACACCTACTGTGGGGGGATATCTTCTGCTTACACCTACTGTGGGGGGGAACTTAGCTGCCTACACCTACTGCGGGGGACTATCTACTATGTTCCTGCCTAGCTAATATGGGGACAAACTACCAAACTAATTGGCATGGTAGTTTGGTATTGGCATGAGATATATATATATATATATATATATATATATATATACAGTGGGGATAAAAAGTTTGGGCACCCCAGGTAAAAAATTTGTGTTAATGTGCAAAAAGGAGCCGAGGAAAGATGGAAAAATCTTAAAGAGGCATCAAATTGCAGATTAGACGTTCTTATAATAGGTCAACAAAAGTTATATTTTATTTCCATCATTTACACTTTCAAAATAACAGTAAACAAAAAAATGGCATCTGCAAAAGTTTGGGCACCCTGTAGAATTTATAGCATGCACTGCCCCCTTTGCAAAGCTGAGACCTGCCGGTGTCATGGATTGTTCTCAATCATCATCTGAGAAGACCAGGTGATGTCAATGTCAAAGGTTTTAAATGCCCAGACTCATCTGACCTTGCCCCAACAATCAGCACCATGGGTTCTTCTAAGCAGTGGTCTAGAAATCTGAAACTGAAAATAGTTGATGCTCACAAAGCTGGAGAAGACTATAAGAACATATCAAAACATTTTATGATGTCAATATCCTCTGTTCGGAATGTAATTAAGAAATGGCAGTCATCAGGAACAGTGGAAGTTAAAGCAAGATCTGGAAGACCAAGAAAAATATCAGACAGAACATCTCGCAGGATTGTGAGAAAAACAATTCAAAACCCACGTTTTACTGCACAATCCCTCCAGAAAGATCTGGCAGACACTGGAGAGTTGTGGTACATTATTCCACTATAAAGAGATGCTTGTACAAATATGGTCTTCATGGAGGAGTCAACAGAAGAAAACATCTTCTACGTCCTCACCACAAAAATCAGCATTTGAACTTTGCAAATGAACATATAGAAAAGCCTAATTCATTTTGGAAACAAGTTCTGTGGACCGATGAGGTTAAAATTTAACTTTTTGGCCGGAATGAGCAAAGGTACGTTTGGAGAAGAAGGGGAACAGAATTTAATGAAAATAACCTCTGTCCAACTGTTAAGCATGGGGGTGGATCAATCATGATTTGGGGTTGTATTGCAGCCAGTGGCACAGGGAACATCTCAAGAGTAGAAGAAAAAATGGATTCAATAAAATTTCAGCTAATTTTGGATGCTAACTTGATGCCATCTGTGAAAAAGCTGAAGTTAAAGAGAGGATGGCTTCTACAAATGTATAATGATCCTTAACACACCTCGAAATCCATGCGGGATTACATCAAGAGGCGTAAACTGAAGGTTTTGCCATGGCCTCCACAATCTCCTGACCTCAACATAATTGAAAATCTATGGATAGATCGTAAAAGAGCAGTGCGTGACAGAGAGCCCAGAAATCTCAAACTGGAAGACTTTAGTAAGGAAGAATGGGCAAAGATACCTCAAACAAGAATTGAAAGACTCTTGGCTGGCTGCAAAAAGCGTTTACAAGCTGTCATACTTACCAAAGGGGGCAGTACAAGATATTAACTCTGCAGGGTGCCCAAACTTTTGCAGACAACATTTTTTGGTTTTCTGTTATTTTGAAAGTGTAAATGATGGAAATAAAATCTAACTTTTGTTGACATATTATAAGAATGTCTAATCTGTAACTTGATGCCTTTTGGAGATTTTTCCATCTTTCCTTGGCTTTTTTATGCTCAAAACTTTTGATCCCCACTGTATATATATATATATATATATATATATATGTACAATGACCCCCCCGACCTACGATGGCCCCAACATATGATAATTTCAACATGACAGCATCAACATACGATGCTTTTGTATGTCAGGGCCATCGCATAAACGGCTATCCGGCAGCCCAGATTGCTTCAGCTGCCGCCGGATAGCCGTTTACATTGCCCCGTGTGCTCCGGTGATGGTCTCTTACCTGTCCTCGGGGCTCCTGAGCGACCTCTTCGGGATCCCTCCATCGCCGACGCTCTCCTTCATCGTCATCACGTCACCGCCCTCGCCATCTTGTCATCCAATAGGAGAGGTGTGCGTAGTGACGTGCTGGCGGCGACGGAGAGCAAGGATCCCGGGGAAGCAGAGACATCCGGGGGGTCGGGGACACCCCGGGAATGCGGCGACAGCGATGGAGGGCGACATCCAAGGCAGCGGTGACGAGCGGTGACGGTCCGGAGCGGCGGGAACAGGTGCGTATAACTTCCCATACTTTACATTGGACGGATCCCTCAACGATGTTCATTTGGAACGGATTACCATCGTATGTTGAGGGACCACTGTATATATATATATAAACACATTAATATAGGTATGCGTGTGTGTGTGTGTGTATATATATATATATATATATATATATATATATATATACAGCTCTGAAATATGCATATTGAAAGGGGAATTGTCATCAGCGTCACCCCCACTAACCTGTTGGTACAGACTGGTAATGCAGGTGACACTGTTTATAACGATACCTACCTAACCCGGATCCGTGGTCCTGTTCTTCTGAGATTTTAAGTATGGTTTAGTGCAGGGCCAGCCCTACCATGGGACCCAGTGGGACCATGGTCCCAGACGGCACTTTTCAGGGGCGGCACTTTGCTTTTTTAAATTTTTATTTGCCATCCGCGGTCCGGCCACTGTACCGTGGTTCACTGTTGAAATTGCACAGAGGGGATCGAAGGGGGGAATTGAAATGCTACAGAGGGAGGGGATTGGGAATTGAAATGGAAAAGGTGGGATCAGCAATGGAAAAATGCAGAGTCTAACATGTTTGTCCTGCAGGTGCCGAAGAGAAGAGTTCTGCCTGAAAGAAGACATCAGGGCAGTATGAGCCAGAGAAGAAAAGGAAATAGAACGATGCTAATCAGGAAAGATGTGACCTGTGAGTGCCTAGATGTAACTGCAATCACTTATATGTTATACAGATATTGTGTACAGCTGGTATCTACCTCTATACGGTCCTGAATAAAATCCCTTATATAGTATACAGATCCTCTGTACAGCTGTTATATAGTTCTACAGTTTATGGTCCTGTACATAATCACTTACAGTGGGGCAAAAAAGTATTTAGCCAGCCACCAATTGTGCAAGTTCTTCCACTTAAAAAAATTAGTGAGGCCTGTAATGTTCATCATAAGTATACCTCAACTACAAGAGACATAATGAGAAAAAGATCCATAAAATCACATTGTCTGATTTTTAAAGAATTTATTTGCAAATTATGGTGGAAAATAAGTATTTGGTCACCTACAAACAAGCAAGATTTCTGGCTCTCACAGACCTGTAACTTCTTCTTTAAGAGTCTCCTCTGTTCTCCACTCGTTGCCTGTTTGAACTTGTTATCAGTATATAAGACACATGTCCACAACCTCAAAAATTGTAAACCTGCACCAGGCTAAGAAGACTGAATCTGTAATAGGCAAGTGGCTTGGTGTGAAGAAATCAACTTTGGGAGCAATTATTAGAAAATGGAAGACATACAAGACCACTGATAATCTCCCTCTATCTGGGTCACCATGCAAGATCTCACCACATGGTGTCAAAATGATCCCAAGAATGGAGAGCAAAAATCCCAGAACCACATGGGTGACCTAGTAAATTACCTGCAGAGAGCTGGGACCAAAGTAACAAAGGCTACCAGGGACACAAATCATGCAGTGCCAGACGTGTCCCCTTGCTTAAACCAGTACATATCCGGCCCGTCTAAAGTTATCTAGAGAGCATTTGGATGATCCAGAAGAGGATTGGGAGAATGTTATGGTCAGATGAAACCAGAGTAGAACTTTTTGATAAAAACTCAACTCATCCTGTTTGGAGGAGAAAGAATGCAAGAGTTGCAACCAAATAACACCATACCTACTGTGAAGCATGGGGGGTGGAAGCATCATGCTTTGGGGCTGTTTTTCTGCTAAGGGACCAGGACTACTGATCCATGTAAAGAAAATAATGATTGGGGCCATGTATTGGGAGATTTTGAGTGAAAACCTCCTTCCATCAGCAAGGGCATTGATGATGAAATGTGGCTGGGTCTTTCATCATGACAATGACCCAAAACACACTGCCCGGGCAACGAAGGAGTGGCTTTGTAAGAAGCATTTCAAGGTCCTGGAGTGGCCTAGCCAGTCTCCTGATCTCAACTCCATAGAAAATTTTTGGAGGGAGTTGAAAGTCCGTGTTGCCCAGCTACAGCCCCAAAACATCACTGCTCTAGAGGAGATCTGAATGGAGGAATGGACCAAATTTACCGGTATTATTGGTATTGCTGGTCTCATTATGCCTGATCTGGTCAGGTTGCAATAATGTAAAGTAATATTTGCTCCTTGTTTAGTGATATCAATTGGTAACTGCATGACTAATACATGGTGTTATGCAGTATTATCATGCGTAAAAAAAAATGGTCATACATATGTTAGCAGAATATAAATACATATATATATATATATATATATATATATATATATTTATGTGTGTGTGTGTGTGTGCACATACGTTTGTGCTCTATTTTTTTTTTCTTTTTTTTTGGGGGGGGGGGGGGAAGCAGTATTTCATTATTAGACCCAGACAGCACAATGTCTTGGGCCGGCCCTGGTTTATTGCCATTTTTACAAGGTTTTAATCTTGGATTTAGGGGCATCTCTAACCAGTTGATTCCCTATTGTTTAACTTTTTTGTAAAAAAGGAATCCACCTGCGTTAATATGTACTTGAATTTGCAACTAACAGTAAGGTTTTGATGAGTGTTTAATTACCTGGACAGCTATTGCTATTTAGTGCTATTTAGCCTCCTTAGTATTTTGTCTACCATCCCTGGTGTTTGTAACAAGAGGGGAACTGATATATTTAGCTGCCTTAGTTAATAAAAGTAATTTTGTAATGAAAACTTGCTCAGGGAAAGTCAATTTACAAGTTATATCAAGTTTGTGTTGTTTCTGTGGTATCACTCTTGCGCTCCAACAAAATACCAGTGACTGTCTCACTGCTTTTTTAAACAACATGTCCTCCCTATACCTGAAATTAAATCTTTCTAAAGCTAAACTACCCAAACCTGGCCTTTCCATCCCTGTGTGTGGTACTGCCATAACTCTTGGACTACAAGCTTGCTGTCTTAAAGTTATGCTAAACTCTGATCTATCTTTCACTCCTTATATTCAGTTCCTTTCATGTTCTTGTCACCTGCACCATAAAAATGTCTCCAAAATCCACTCTCTCACTATTGAAACAATAAAATCTCATTGTTGCTTTGATTCATTCTTGCGGTGACTATTGTAACTCCTCACTATCTGGCATTTTTTTTAATATACAGTCTATACTAAATGCAGCAGACTCATTCATCTTCCTCATCTTCCTCTTCAGTAGCTACGCTTACAGCTCTCTCCCCCCCCCCCCCCTTTCCTGTGTCAGTCAGTACACCTGTTGCTAAAAATTCTCACTATAACCAACAAAATGTTTTATATAGGTTAGAATATGAAATATGTAATTTCCTTCTAAACTTCATCATTGCACCAAACTTATCAAAATGAAGCACCTAGAATGATATATTGTACTCCACATTTTGGTATTTCCCCAAGTCCACAAAGTCACTACCTAGTCCCAACCACACTTGGCAGCGAGCATGCAGACATGCACATTGTCTAAAACTGGGTGTTCCACACAGTCTTGGTCCAAGCACTTATTATGTAACCCCCTGAGATTATTGTTGTGTATTGTCCTGCAATCATTTATAGTGTACAGTAGATAGTGGACTGCACAAGCAAATTAACTGAGAAGTGACTAAAGCTGGAAAAGGAGGAAGTTTGTGGACATGTGTTTGAGACTTTTTCAGTTTCAACAGAGCAAGGAATGAGAGGGCACAAAGGGACAGCCTGTAAAGAATTCTGGTAAAAAGAGTGCCACCAGTAGCTGAGAGGAGTCTGTGAGCAGGTTTAACAAGATCCATTCCTGGTAGCTGGAAAGCCTCTGTGAGCAGCAAACTTGAAGCTGGAATCATCTACATAAGGGTAAGCCGTAATCATTCTTCCCTTTCCCACAACTGACCACCCTGAACTCACATACCGATAAAAGACCTTGAGATCTATATGCCGACATTTTAAGAGTTTCAGCCTACTTCAAGTAACAATGTTGAGCAGGACTTTGTATGGGTCCCTTCTAAATAATATGCACCACCTGAAGGCACCCAATTGCTGCTAGGGCCAAGATTAGGGTGGGCCGCCAGCGTGCTTGTGGGTGGTTGAGACCTATATTCACATTGGGTTTGTCTGATTTTCGCTGGATTAAAATTTCCTCTTCTGGCCCCTATAACTTTTTTATTTTTCAATATATGGCGCTTTAGGCCTAATTTTTTGTGATATGATCTGAAGTTTTTATCGGTACCATTTTTGTTTTGATGGGACTTTTTGATAGTTTTTATAAATTTTTTTAGAGCATACAAAGTGACCAAAAATACGCAATTTTGGACTTTGGTATTTTTTTTACGTATACACCATTGACCGTGTTGTATAATGAACATTATATTTTTTGTAATTCGGACATTTACGCAATACCATATATGTTTATTTTTATTACGTTTTTATATTTTTTATATGGAATATGGGAAAAGGGGGTGTTTTAAACTTAAAATAAGGAAGGGGTTAATGTTTTTTTTTTTTACTTTTATTAAACATTTTTTTTACACTTTATTAGTCATTAGATTCCTCATACAGGTCAATGCAATTCCATGGAATTACATTGATCTGTGTGCTCTGCACTCGATTGATAAAGCCTGGTCCTGCCTGGCTTTATCAATCTCAGAGCAGGGACCAGCACGGGAGGAGAAGTAAGCACTCCGGCTACGTAAGCAGTGAATCAAACTGCGGGAGGACGATGTACCCCATTGGACCACTAGGGAGTGTTTACAGCTTCCTTTGGTCGCCGCTGTCAGCTTGCTTTGACAGCGGCGATCTAAAGGGGTAGTAGCCGCGGCGATCGCCGCATGTACAAGAATCAGCTGAGGGCCAACCGGTATGGCTTATTTATTTATTTTTATTAATTTTATCAGAACTACTTTTACCTCCTTATTTCTTAGACTGTAGACAATCGGATTTAAAAGTGGTGTGATGAGGGTGTAGAATATAGCTATGAAGCAATCCAGTGAGGAGCCAGAATATGGCCTCATGTAAATAAATACACATGGAACATAAAATAACAATACTACAATCATATGAGAAGCACATGTAGAAAATGTTTTCTTTCTGGCATTCAAAGTGTCTATTTTCAGAATTGCATTGAGAATATGGAGATATGAAGTCAGTATTAAGACAAAAGACAGTAAGGCCACGGCTCCAATGTTGGCTAAAGTGACGTTCCTGTTGACTGTAGTATCAGCACAGGCCAGCTTCAGAATAGGGATAATGTCACAGAGGAAATAGTCAATTTCATTGGAACCACAGTAAGGTAGAGTGAAAGTTAACACTGTGTGAGTCATTGAGTGAAGAGATCCAGTCAACCAGCAACCAAAGGCAAAAGACTTACATATCCTCCAGCTCATCATGCGGGAGTAGTATAAAGGCCGACATATGGCCACATATCGATCATATGCCATGACAGTGTACAAGAAACACTCACAGCTTCCCAGGAAATGAAAAAAGTACAACTGACACGCACATCCACTAAATGGAATCGTCTTATACAATAGAAAATTCCCAAGTAACTTTGGTAATATGGCAGAAGAAAGGCAAATATCTAGAAAAGAAAGGTTTATTAGGAAGAAATACATAGGAGTATGTAGAGTGGTAGTTTCTTTAACTGCAAAAATTAAGAAAGAGTTCCCCAAAAGTGTGAATATGTATATAAAGGAGAATAGTACAACAAGGGGCACACGTAGTTCTTCTGGGTGAGGAATTCCTCTTAAAATGAATTCAGTTATCACAGATGTAGTGTTATCCATTATATGATCTGCCCGTCACAGAAGTCTAACCTTTAATATACCAGATGAGCATAGGATCATGGGAATCTTCACAGCTAACAATCCATGTGAAAAGAATCGCCCTCAAAATACACATTGAAAAAAAATAATGTCAAGCTTCCATTCAAGGTATTGTGATCTGTGATCAACGTTATCATGTAAAATAAACCGTAGCTTCATATTTATAGTAATATGTGTATACTCATTACCAGCATTAATACTCATGAGTATTATTGGAATATCCTCCCTAAAGAATAATATACATACAGTCAAGACACAATCTAGGGAATAAATGCCATAATAAGTGCATAAGCTTTTCTGGATAGTCTGTATAGTGCATACCTTAATGCAGTGTCACGCCCCCTCCCATATCTTGTTTGAGGGGGTGTGGCATAATGTAACAAGGGGCGTGACTGTGACATCATGACCCACACCCAGCAAAATGTTCCAAACGCTGGGGCAGTGGAGTACCCCTTTAAAGACCAGTGGTCTCCAAACTTTGACCCTTCAGATGGTGCAGCATGCACAGACAGCTGTTTGCTGTCTGGGAAGAGAAGATGTGCATCATAGACTGTCTCAAATGGTAGCTACTGTACAAGTGCCACAAAATATTTTTTTCTGTTAGAAATTAATATTGGCAAATAATATTATTAATAATGAATAGTAATAAATATCAGAAATACATTTCCCACTGGTTGTCACATGCCATTATCCATTACGCACTGATTTGAGTAGATCCGTAAATCGTACAGCTAACAAATCTGAGCCATGAGGGAGGGCATGTGTGGTGCCCATGAGGAGGATAGGTGAAGTTGTCCAAGGCAGCTAAGGGTAGTAGTCACTCTGGCAAAGGTGGCATTGTGGCTGGCTAAATAGACATGTCAGGTGGCCCTAGAATTTTCTGTAGTGAACAAACTTCTTTATTGAAGATGTGGTGTACATAGGTAAAATGCAAGGAAACACGAATGCCGGTAATGTCCATGAGTACGTTACCTCTCGCAGGACATACATTAAGTGACAGCTGGAAGGCCACAAAAAGTTAAGTGTTTGCAGAAGAGTCCTTGCACAGATAATATCCCTCTTGTGGCTAGATGATTCTCCCTCTCAAGGCAGTACGGACTGGAAACAGTCTTGGCTGAATTTACCACAGTGCCACGATCACTATAATCTGACCCAGATCTAACTCAGGTGAAATGGAACTGAAATTGGTTCTCTGGTGCAGACTAGTGTTGCTCGCGAATATTCGCAATTCGAATATTATTCGCGAATATCGCATATTCGCGAATTCGCGAATTTCGCGAATATAGCGCTATATATTCGTAATTACGAATATTCGTTTTTTTTTTTTTTTGTTTTTTTTTGTTTTTTTCTTCACAGTACACATCACAGTGATCACCCCTCTCTGCTTCCAGCTTGTGTGGTGTAAAGAAGGCTGTAATACTACTGTGTGAGACTGGCGTGCGAAAATTCGAATATGCGAAAATTAGCATATGCTAATTTTCGCATACGCGAATTTTAGCACGCGCTAATTTTGTATATGCGAATTTTCACATATGGTAATTTTCGCATACGCGAATCTTCGCGTATGCGAAAATAAAACGAGAATATAACGAATATGCGAATATTCGCGAATATATGACGAATATTCGTCCATATATTCGCGAATATTCGCGAATTCGAATATGGCCTATGCCGCTCAACACTAGTGCAGACTAGGTGCAGTTATCTTATATGCTGCAAGCTTGGGCCTAAAACCCTTTTACATGGCAAAGTAGGACAGCCTCTAAATAAATGATCACTTTTCTCTAGCTTTTTTGTTCCAAACCTTTAAGGAGAAAATTCGTAAAGATAAATGGGGGTGACTGGTTCTCAAGGTCTTGAGTGTGATGGAAATGTGTTATATGGTTTTGTCTGTGAATATGTAATGATGATAGTGGTGTTTATGAATAATTCAAGAGGGTGATGATGGGTGTTTGTATAAATTTGAGGGTATGTATATATATATAATGAAAGAGGGTGATAGGTGTTCCTGTATAAACTGGAGAATCTGTATATAATGATCGGTGTATATGGGAGAGAGGGAAAAGTATGGGGGAGAAAAGTATCTTGATAGGTGTTTGTGAATGATTGGAGAGGGGGATGGTAAGTGTTACTGTATAAATTGGAGAATATGCATGTATATAATGAATATTTGTGATGATAGGTGTTTCTGTATAAACTGCAGGATGTGTGTGTATATATTGATCGGTGTATATGTGAGAGAGAAGTATAGGGGAGAAGGAAATGATTGAAAGAGAAGGGGGATGATGAAAGATAATGAATTTCAGTTCATAGAGGAGACAGAAAAGGATTCACCGAAAACACCAGAACGAACACCTATAATTAATCATGATATATCTACAACATTCAGACAATTGGAAAACCTTTTAAAGAAAACATTGAGACACCAATGGGAAATTAAATCCCTGACATTCCTGGTAGAACAGAATATGGTACCAAAAGGCCTCACGTTGTACAAAACAATATCCAGAGACCTTGAAGATGAACCATTCAAAAATTTGTGGGACACTTTCTTCAAAGAAAAATCTATAGAACTGGTCAAATTGATCATAGAAAGAAGGAAAATCCTGACCAAGAAAATGGAAGAGGATCTAACTGTATTAAAAGAAAGGATTGAAACATTTGAAAAGAATGAAGAATACCATCGCTATCAAACTGCCATTATAAGATCTCTCAACACACTTGAACAAGAGATAATCAAGAAAAATCTGGAAAACTGAGAGGTAATTGGGAGAAAGATCAGAATAATCAACGGACCTATGAACAGACAGGACAACAAACACAGACTTACCACTCTGAAAACAGAAGATATTACACCCAGGACCAAAACATGGTGAGAGGACGTCATTACCATTACAACCAATATGACGGCCCAAGACACCACACAGGACATAATTATTACAAAAATCATTATTCCACCTATTCAAGCCAGACACAATCGGGATCAAACCATAGACCAGTGAGGGGCAACTATTACCCCCAGAATGATTTTTTAGGATACAGACCACAATACCGGAACCATCCTCAGAAGTCATATCAAGAAACGCAGAGAAACAAACACCAGACTCAGCAATCACACAGCCACCCACGGGAACAAGCAATAAGAGACCAGAGGCACAGAAACCCAGACCCACAAGAGGAGGAGAGGATACCAACACAAGAACCAAACCAACCAACAGAGAATATCACGAAAAAGAAGGAGAGAATTACGATAGCACAGATACACCACCAACCAGTAAGAACGACAAGCATGATAGCATACATGCAGCCGAAGAAAATACAAGAAAAATCCAATCAGCACCTGGGAGGAGAAAAAAACAGCAGAAAAAGAGAATTAGACATAGAAACAGAAATTTCAGATCAAGAGAGAACCCCGAACCGAAAGAAAAAGATGGGAAAATCCAGCTAGAGACAGCGATCATCAACTTGAGCAAAACCATTTTGACACCACACCAACAGAAACTATTGGACAAAGGCCTGAAATACGCCCCAACTAAAGAGATGAGTAAATTTGATGTTTATGTCGGCATTGAAAAATTCATTAGGAACTTGAGTCTTAAAAAATATTTCCTGAAAAAAACACTTGAAAGAAGGGATCTCCCAGCAGAACATTGTGTACATTCTAATTTAAAGAAAAGGTCTACGTTTTACCCAACACAAGAAGTAGGAGGAGAAATCAACGCCTTCAGATACTGCGTGGAGAAAGAGATACGGAATTTAAAACCTGTAAACAAACTAACTAACAATTTAACAAAAAAGGAGATTCAGGCAATAAAAGAATTACAAGATAACCATCAAATCACCATCAGACCAGCTGATAAGGGAGGAGCCATCGTGATCTTAGATACTGACAAATATGTGAAAGAATGTAATAGACAACTATCAGACTCAGAAACATATGAACTCCTATTAGAAGACCCCACAACACAGTACATAAAGGAACTGGAATCCCTGTGTGAAGCAGCGCTGCTAGAAAAAATTTTAAACAAAACTGAATTGGATTTTATCTTAGGAACAGAAAAAAGACTCCCAATATTTTATTGCCTCCCAAAAGTCCACAAACATCCAACAGACCCACCTGGACGCCCCATAGTATCAGGTATACAGTCTATCGCATCCAATCTATCCAAATATGTAGACCATTACTTACAGCCTTATGTGAAACGAATACCATCCTATCTACGGGATACAACAGACACCATAACCACATTTGAAAAACTAGAGTGTCATGAAGACTGGATAATCGGAACCCTAGATGTAAGTTCACTCTATACCTGTATTAATCATGAACAAGGGATAGAAGCATCGCACTATTTTTTAACCCAAGCAGAAGAACTTTTTCCCACCCAAATCGGCTTTTTAACAGAAAGTATCAAATATATTTTAACACATAATTATTTCTTTTTTAACCCCTTAAGGACCAAGGACGTACCGGTACGTCCTTGGTCCTGCTCTTCTGATATAACGCGGGGTTACACAGTAACCCCGCGTCATATCATGGCGGGCCCGGCGTCATAGTGAAGCCGGGACCCGCCTCTAATAGCGCGCAGCGCCGATCGCGGCGCCGCGCGCTATTAACCCTTTAGCCGCGCGCTCAAAGCTGAGCCGCGCGGCTAAAAGTGAAAGTGAAAGTTCCCGGCTAGCTCAGTCGGGCTGTTCGGGATAGCCGCGGCTAATCGCGGCATCCCGAACAGCTGAAAGGACAGCGGGAGGGCCCCTACCTGCCTCCTCGCTGTCCGATCGCCGAATGACTGCTCAGTGCCTGAGATCCAGGCCTGAGCAGTCATGCGGCAGAATCGTTGATCACTGGTTTCTTATGAGAAACCAGTGATCAACATAGAAGATCAGTGTGTGCAGTGTTATAGGTCCCTATGGGACCTATAACACTGCACAAAAAAAGTGAAAAAAAAAGTGAATAAAGATCATTTAACTCCTCCCCTATTAAAAGTTTGAATCACCCCCCTTTTCCAATAAAAAAAAAAACACAGTGTAAATAAAAATTAAAATAAACATATGTGGTATCACCGCGTGCGGAAATGTCCGAATTATAAAAATATATCATTAATTAAACCGCTCGGTCAATGGCGTGCGCGCAAAAAAATTCCAAAGTCCAAAATAGTGCATTTTTGGTCACTTTTTATATCATTTAAAAATGAATAAAAAGTGATCAATAAGTCCTATCAATGCAAAAATGGTACCGTTAAAAACTTCAGATCACGGCGCAAAAAATGAGCCCTCATACCGCCCCATACACGGAAAAATAAAAAAGTTATAGGGGTCAGAAGATGACAATTTTAAACGAATTAATTTTCCTGCATGTAGTTATGATTTTTTCCAGAAGTCCGACAAAATCAAACCTATATAAGTAGGGTATCATTTTAATCGTATGGACCTACAGAATACATATCAGGTGTCATTTTTACCGAAAAATGTACTACGCAGAAACGGAAGCCCCCAAAAGTTACAAAACAGCGTTTTTTTTTCAATTTTGTCGCACAATGATTTTTTTTCCCGCTTCACCATAGATTTTTGGGCAAAATGACTGACGTCATTACAAAGAAGAATTGGTGGCGCAAAAAATAAGCCATCATATGGATTTTTAGGTGTAAATTTGAAAGAGTTATGATTTTTTAAAGGCAAGGAGCAAAAAACGAAAATGCAAAAACGGAAAAACCTCCGGTCCTTAAGGGGTTAATCAACAATTTTATCGCCAGAAGGTCGGAACAGCCATGGGGACCAGATTTGCGCCGATTTATGCTAATTTGTTCATGGGATATTGGGAACAACATGTTATTATCCCCAAGCTTGGCGCAGATCTGGTCCTATGGAAGCGATACATTGACGACATTATAATGATTTGGAGAGGTTCAAGACCCCAATTGGATACATTTTTAGATTCTCTTAATGACAATAATTTTAATCTCCGTTTTACCCCACAAATCAGTACAGAACAGGTCGAATTTTTAGATCTTCTCATCTCAATCAATGACGGTAATTTAAAATGCCAAACATACAAAAAACCCACAGCGAGGAATTCCTATATCCTCTTCAGCAGCTGCCACCTACCCCAATGGCTCCTAAATGTACCCCAGGGCCAGTTTAGACGCTTAAAAAGAAATTGCACCAACGAGGAAGATTTTGAGGAGGAAGCAAGATCACTAACAGAAGAATTCAAGAACAAAGACTATCCAGAGAAAATACTGACAAATGCATTTGAAAAAATCAGAAAACAAGAAAGAAAAGACTATTTCAAACCAAAGACCAAACTTACAACAATGGAACAAAATCCGAAAATTATCCTACCCTTTAACAACCAACATAAACAAATTGAAAATATTATCAAACGCAATTGGGAACTACTAAAACAGGACAAAGCCTTAAACTCAATTTTAACTGACAAACCGAACATAGTTTACACGAAAGCGCCGAATTTGGGACTGAAACTAGCCCCCAGTACTAAACAACCAGTGATTGGAGAAACCCAAAAACCAACAGAAACGTGGCTAAAACTCAAAGGTTTTTTTCGCTGTGGAAAATGCACCAACTGCAAGATCACGGATTTCCCAAAGAAAACGGAGACAATAATATCCAAAGGTAATGGACAGGAACACAAGATAACCGAGTTCCTCACCTGTGACAGCGTGTCTGTGATATATATTATCACATGTCCATGTGGACTACAATACATAGGACGCACAAAAAGAAGCCTCAAAAAAAGAATACAAGAACACGTTCATAACATAAAAACAGGATTTGAGAACCATTCTCTATCAACGCATTTTAGAGATAAACATAACAGGAACCCATCAGGACTTACCTTGCAGCCATTAAAAAAGTAAAACACGATTGGAGGGGAGGCGACCACATCAGGAAAATGTCGAGACAAGAAAGCAAAATGATCTATGACCTGCAAACTCTGGCGCCCTTTGGATTAAACGCAGACTTGGAAATTTTCGGATTCCTATAAACAGACAATTTCAGTACGCAGCTACAGAGTATATTATATTTTATATTATTTTACTAATTTTACCCATTCAATTATTTACATTTATTCTTATTTCTACTACATCTTTTACCATTTTCACTATTTTATATTTTTTATTATTTAGATTTATTTTTATTATTAGCATTTTTATTTTTATATTCATTTTTTATTTTATTTTATTTTTATACTATTTTTATTTTTATTTATATTTATTTATTTTTATTTTTATTATTTATTATTATTATTATTATTTTTGTTTATTTATTTTTATTTTTATATTTATTATTATTATTTTTATTTTATTTTATTTTTTTATATTTTTTATATTTTATTATTTTTTTATTTCATATTTATTACTATTAATCATGTGTTCCAATAAGAGCAGCACTCCACATTCTACATATATCCTCTATTATCCAATTTTTTACCTAAACATCTTTTTAATATATTTTCACTACTTCTCCCACTTGCACCACTTAATTTGATCTTACTCATATTTATTAGATCACCCAGAATATCACCAATTGTTATCCATATCCACTCTTACAATCAGTTATCTTGCCCATTTTTCTTATATATACCTATGTATCTATTGATTTATATATAATCATACTCCACCAGACCTTCCATAAGAACACACCTGGAGATATATATATATACATTTAGGTAAAATCCACACCTTGCCATATACACATACTAATCATCTACAACCTCTAACTCTTCAAACTCTATTTCGCCAATTCACCTACCTCTTTTTTCACCACCCGGACTGCGAGTCCATTCCTGTTATTCCATTTTGGACCCGGGTCCGGATCTTCCACCATGTTTTCCTTCCATCTTTTACTTGGACTGTATATAAGGCACAATTTGGCAGTGTTCAAGCAGACTACTGAGGACGGACCTAGAGGGTCCGAAACGCGTCTAGTCTTAAGGCAGTAGACACCATTGCAAGCACTATCATCACCAGCTGAACCACAGGATCATCACAGCGCGCCAGGATTCTATTACGCGCCCAACACGCTCACCGCCACGAGGAGAAGCCGAGCACCAGTGACCGCAGACAGCCACAAACAAGCGGCTTCGTTTCCAGAGTGAGGACCGACATCACAAAGTCCATAGGAGTGACCGGGTGAGAGGTACATAGTACCACAAGATATTTCTTCCCCCTTTCCACTACCCAGCCTTGCAACTGCAGGAGCTTCCTCCTTTTGGCCCACTGCCAATCCATGGCTCCCTCACTCTGTTAGAGACAGCACGCACCCTCGCAACATTGACACACTGTGTCCCATTGAATTGTACTACCAACTACGGTCGCAGCACCGCTACATTGTGACTTTGTTTCTTCTTTCTGGCATACGGTCGCAGTACCGCTACATTGTGACTTTGTTTCTTCATTCTGGCATACGGTCGCAGCACCGTGGACTACTTGACTATTTCACACATCTCTACGGTCGCCGTACCGAGAGCAATTGACTTGGTCTATTATACCTTGCAGTCGCAGCACCGGGTTCATTTACCTACTATTGCACATTGTATAACTATGCAGTGCTTTTCATCTACTGACATCTACTTGTTATGAATTACATTTATGAATTATTTTAACTGTTTCATATGCATTGGAAAGTATAAGCGCTAGGGCCCAGCGTTTTTTCCTGTTTTATATTATTAAATTACAAATAAATTGCGCTTTTATCTATCCAAGTAAGAGCCTTTTCTTTTATTTTCACCATCCTCTATCTCTCTTTCAGCATCCCCCTTCTCCTTCAATCATTTCCTTCTCCCCTATACTTCTCTCTCCCATATACACCGATCAATATATACACACACATCCTGCAGTTTATATAGAAACACCTATCATCACAAATATTCATTATATACATGCATATTCTCCAATTTATACAGTAACACTTACCATCCCCCTCTCCAATCATTCACAAACACCTATCAAGATACTTTTCTCCCCCATACTTTTCCCTCTCTCCCATATACACCGATCATTATATGCAGATTCTCCAGTTTATACAGGAACACCTATCACCCTCTTTCATTATATATATATATACATACCCTCAAATTTATACAAACACCCATCATCACCCTCTTGAATTATTCATAAACACCACTATCATCATTACATATTCACAGACAAAACCATATAACACATTTCCATCACACTCAAGACCTTGAGAACCAGTCACCCCCATTTATCTTTACGAATTTTCTGCTTAATCAGGGTATACAGGAGATTATACCCAGACTGAAGTTCTCGGTCACCACACCAGATTGAGTACATCTCACACTTCCCTAATCTTTAAGGAGAAAAGGTAGACCTTGGTTTACAGTAATTGGTTCTAACCTTGGGGAAAGGATTGGACCAGGAAAAGACTCCCACAAAGCTTGGTGAAGGTTTCTATGAAAGAAACTATGTGGTTAAGTCATGTGACCTATGTTCCAATTGATCTTTACAAATACAATACAGCAGCGGTGGCAGTAAATATTGGAAACGTAAACCCTTGCACATTCATTATACCTCAGTGTGGGCAAATACAGTAGTGTGGCAAAAAAGAAAACGACAAGGGGATTAAGATGGGGGGGGGGGGGAGTAATGATTATCCCCCCCCCACCATCTTAATCCCCTTGTGCTATTATTCCCCCCTCCCTTTGATCCCCTTTTGACATTATTCCCTCCTGCCTCTGATCCCCTGTGCCATTATTTCCCCCTCACTCTGATCCCCTTTTGCCATTATTCCCCCCTCCATCTTAATCCCTTTGTGTTATTATTCCCTCCTCCATCTTAATCCCTTTGTGCTATTATTCCCCCTCCATCTTTATCCCCTGTGCCATTATTTCCCCCTCACTCTAATCATCTTTTTCCATATCGGATAATAATGGCACAGGGGGATTAAGATGGAGGGGGGGGGGGGATAATGGAAAAAGGGGAACAGAGGGAGGGGGAAATAATGGCACAAGGGGATTAAGATGGAGGGGGGGATGATAATTTCTTCCCCCTGTCCCCCTCCATTTTAATTACCTTGTGCCATTATTATCTGATATGGCATAAGTATTGCATTAGTATAAAGGTAAGCACATGCCATTATGAAAATAAGTAATATTATGACTTATTTTGTCCGCGGGTACCCCTCGCGCGTAAGTTCTGTGCCAATTTATGCACGAGGGGTACCCGCGGACATACTTTCACCCTTTGGGGATACAGTCATGTAAAAGGTTGAGAACCACTGATGTAATGCCATATGCTGCAATTTTTTTTTCACTTTTATTGTTACTATTAGCCTTTATGTTCCCTGACAAAATCAGCAAAGTTATTTGTGGCTACTACATGTGCAGCATTGAATACACACTGATGGACTGAGTGGTGGGGTCACTCTTGATAGTTTGGTGCTCCATAGGGAGGATATAAGTAAGTTTTAAATAGGCTCACATGATCTCACCTTCTTTACCTAAACTACATCAGATTCAGAGGTGGAGAGGATTCTATACCCAACAGGAGGAACAGAAGGCAAGAATCCACAGGAAACTGACCTACAGTGAAGACCATTAGGGATCCCTGAATTTATCAATTGCCAAGGGTGAACCTGTGATTGTTTCTTCATTGTTGGGTTCCTTCCCCCATTCTTCACTTTAAAACCAATGGATTAGAAAACACCAATTAACTTTTGCAGTTTAAACTTTATATATTTTTTTCCCATTTATACAAAAATGGCAATAATAATTTAACACTATAAAACAAGCTCAGACATGATCAAAGTCTTTTCTAAGAAGGTTAAAGGGGTACTCCGCCCCCAGACATCTTATCCCATATCCAAAGGATAGGGGATAAGATGTCTAATCGCTGGGGTCTCGCCACTGGGTGATCGTCATGCCCCCTCCCATAGACTTGTATTAAGGGGGTGGGGTGTGACATCACGGAGGGTGGGGCTTGACATCATGGAATCGAGTCAAGGGGCGAGTATGGCCGCTGGATCTTGGGCTAGACACGGGGAAAATAATGACTCTGACGCCAAGTTATGGAACAACGGCAGCTTTACTGAGATAGACAGATGGAATAATCTTCACAGCTCAGTTAGGCCCAAGGAAGTGACCAGTGACTTTAGAGACTTGCGGGCTTGCTTGGACTTGTAGTGGACTTGGATTAATTGCTGCAGATCCACGCTGAATTTAGACAGACTGATCTTGACTGACTAGACTTCACCCCTTGTGCAGCTTACCAGGTTTTGATGTTCACCTGTGGGGCACTTGGTTAGTGGAAGCGAGGCTACGTGGTAGGCCTTGGGTCTCCTCAGGACATCAGACACTCTCAGGTCTTGACTTTACTGCACTCAGCAAAGAACAGAAAGAGACTGAACTAGCTCCTCCCAGGGTTTATATGGGAGAGACTTTGGAGGGGTCCTATAGGTCACCCACAAGTCATCTGGTCACTGACACTGGTTACAAGACTTATCAACAACATTTAAAGGTATATCCATAATACAGATTATGCAATAGATTACACAAGGCATAATTAACCATTTTTTTTATACACAGCTTAAGGGGGGACTCAGGGGACACTGCAATAGAGTCCCCCACACAGGATAGCAATGGTACAGGGGTACAACTCCTGTACTGGGCCACCACAAGTGTTTAAAGGGGTATTTGTCTTTATACACTATAGATAAGATCAAGGCTGATTTGTGAGTCGCTCACCCCGTGCACGCCCACCTCGCCACCTGTGCCGTAGACCGGCCGGTACCGCCACCGGCTACTCACTTGTAGAAGAAAGGACAAGGTCCGGCACTAGGTTGCAGGTAAAAACTTCTTATTCCTTTATTTCAAGATTCTGCAGTACAGGGTAGAAAGTCTGACGCGTTTCGCTAAAGAGCTTAATCGTAGACTGCCGTATAATCACAGAGGACAACTTAAAATACCGGAGGTATAAGTCACATGACTAACCTCGTCATTGTTAATAACATATACATATAAAACCTGGAATTGGAATCCATTTAGAACATTACATGTGGTGTCTGTTCACACTCTTAAATTATCATGCACTGCGTTAAAGACTATTTCATATTTATTATTCGCAAATTGCCAGACTAAGAGCTTCCATAGCAATAAATTGTATTGTAAAATGGATTTTGACCTCTTATTAATTCTATATTATATTTTTAAGAATCGCAGTGAATGAAAATGGAGTGTGAACTAGACGTACAAATTATCATGTAAATGGGGAAACCGAATAAAGGGGGCGGAAAAGGAACACACGAGCAAGAAGAACTCAACTTGGTACGGGGAAGGAAAGATTTTTATATATATATATATATATATATATATATCATTAACAGAACGCACACATGGGAAAGGCACACATACAGTTAGTGCGCAATATTATACGCTGCTGACTGTCATATCAGAACAGCATCAATTATTTATGTGTGAATATTAACAGGATGAAATAAATGGAGACCTTTGATGAGCAATTTTTTGTAATTTTTATTTATAATTTTTTATGTATATATTGTTGTGACTTTTTATCTTTAAATATTTCTTATTTTTATTTTTATATTTATATTGTTAATATTATAATTTACTATTACCGTATATACTCGAGTATAAGCCGACCCGAGTATAAGCCGAGACCCCTAATTTCAACCCAAAATCCCAGGAAAAGTTATTGACTCGAGTATAAGCCTAGGGTGGGAAATACCTCATCCCCCCCTGTCATCATCCAGACCCGTCATTAACATCCTCATCATCATCCCCTTGTCATCATCCCACACATCCCCCCTTCATCATCCCCTTATCATCCCACACATCCCCCTTCATCATCCCCTTGTCATCATCCCACACATCCCCCCTTCATCATCCCCTTATCATCCCGCACATCCCCCCTTCATCATCCCCTTATCATCCCACACATCCCCCCTTCATCATCCCCTTATCATCCCACACATCCCCCCTTCATCATCCCCTTGTAATCATCCCTACCCCCCTTCATCATCCCCACACCCCCCCTTCATCATCCTCTTCTCATCATTCGCCCTCAGTGGTCTTCAACCTGCGGACCTCCAGAGGTTTCAAAACTACAACTCCCAGCAAGCCCGGGCAGCCATCGGCTGTCCGGGCTTGCTGGGAGTTGTAGTTTTGAAACCTCCGGAGGTCCGCAGGTTGAAGACCACTGCGGCCTTCAACATCATCCAGCCCCCTCTCACCCCCTTTAGTTCTGAGTACTCACCTCCGCTCGGCGCTGGTCCGGTCCTGCAGGGCTGTCCGGTGAGGAGGTGGTCCGGTGAGGAGGTGGTCCGGGCTGCTATCTTCACCGGGGACGCCTCTTCTCCGCGCTTCCGGCCCGGAATAGAGGCGTTGCCTTGACAATGACGCAAATGACGCACCTCTGCGTCGTTGTCACGGCAACGTGACTATTCTGAGGCCGGGCCCGAAGCGCTTAGAAGAGGCCTCCCCGGTGAAGATAGCAGCCCGGAACCACTATCCCACCGGGCCACCTCCTCACCGGACAGTCCTGCAGGACCGGACCAGCGCCGAGCGGAGGTGAGTATTCAGAACTAAAGGGGGTGAGAGGGGGCTGGATGATGTTGAAGGCCGCAGTGGTCTTCAACCTGCGGACCTCCGGAGGTTTCAAAACTACAACTCCCAGCAAGCCCGGACAGCCGATGGCTGCCCGGGCTTGCTGGGAGTTGTAGTTTTGAAACCTCCGGAGGTCCGCAGGTTGAAGACCACTGCGGGTGGGGGAGTTCACTCGAGTATAAGCCGAGGGGGGTGTTTTCA